>NC_141693.1:740658489-741250097 GCF_964263255.1 Lissotriton vulgaris
ATACAACGTACCTTGGCATCGCTGCGCTCCACCACCCCCATCCTGTGCAAGCTTCTCAATGGGGCACGTAATAACACCAGTAATGAAAAAAAGAAAAACACATTCAACAGATACACAATTGAAAAGAACTCTGCACTACCAAACATAACATAATACAACATACAACGTACCTTTGCATCGCTGCGACCTGCCACGGCAATCCTGCACAAGCTTCTCAATGGGGCATGTAATAACACCGGAAATGGAAAAAATAAACAACATTAAAAAGTTACATATTTCAAAAAACATTACAGAACGCAAAATAGAACGTACCTGTGCAAGCTTCTCAATGTGTGCACGTAATAACACAGGAGCTAGAAAAAAAGAAAAACACAATACCCATTTACACAATTAAAAAGAACTCTGCACTACCAAACATACAACGTACCTTTGCATCGCTGCGCTCCGCCACCGCCATCCTGTGAATGCTTCCCAAAGGGGCACGTAATAGCACCAGAAAAGGAAAAAATTAACAACATTAAACAGTTACACATTTAAAAAAACATCACGTAACCCAAAATAGAACGTACCTTTGTATCGCTGGGCTCCGCCACTGCCATCCTGTGCAAGTTTCTCAATCGGGCACGTAATTACACCGAAGCTAGAAAAAAAAAAAGCACATTCAACAGTTGCACAATTGAAAAGAACTCTGCACTACCAAACATAACATAATGCAACCTACAATGCACCTTGGCAGAGCAATCCTGTGCAAGCTTCTCAATGGGGAACAGTTACACATTTCAAAAAACATTACATAACCCAAATTAGAACATACCTTTACATCGCTGAGCTCAGCCACCGCCATCCTGTGCAAGCTTCTGAATGGGGCATGTAATAACACCGGAGCTAGAAAAAAAGAAAAACGCATTCAATAGTTACACTATTGAAAAGAACTCCGCACTACAAAACATAACATAACGCAAAATACAACGTACCTTGGCATCGCTGCGCTCCACCACCCCCATCCTGTGCAAGCTTCTCAATGGGGCACGTAATAACACCAGTAATGAAAAAAAGAAAAACACATTCAACAGATACACAATTGAAAAGAACTCTGCACTACCAAACATAACATAATACAACATACAACGTACCTTTGCATCGCTGCGACCTGCCCCGGCAATCCTGCACAAGCTTCTCAATGGGGCACGTAATAACACCGGAAATGGAAAAAAATAAACAACATTAAAAAGTTACATATTTCAAAAAAACATTACAGAACGCAAAATAGAACGTACCTGTGCAAGCTTCTCAATGTGTGCACGTAATAACACAGGAGCTAGAAAAAAAGAAAAACACAATACCCATTTACACAATTAAAAAGAACTCTGCACTACCAAACATACAACGTACCTTTGCATTGCTGCGCTCCGCCACCGCCATCCTGTGAATGCTTCCCAAAGGGGCACGTAATAGCACCAGAAAAGGAAAAAATTAACAACATTAAACAGTTACACATTTAAAAAAACATCACGTAACCCAAAATAGAACGTACCTTTGTATCGCTGGGCTCCGCCACCGCCATCCTGTGCAAGTTTCTCAATCAGGCACGTAATTACACCGGAGCTAGAAAAAAAGAAAAGCACATTCAACAGTTACACAATTGAAAAGAACTCTGCACTACCAAACATAACATAATGCAACCTACAATGCACCTTGGCAGAGCAATCCTGTGCAAGCTTCTCAATGGGGAACAGTTACACATTTCAAAAAACATTACATAACCCAAATTAGAACATACCTTTGCATCGCTGAGCTCAGCCACCGCCATCCTGTGCAAGCTTCTGAATGGGGCATGTAATAACACCGGAGCTAGAAAAAAAGAAAAACACATTCAATAGTTACACTATTGAAAAGAACTCCGCACTACAAAACATAACATAACGCAAAATACAACATACCTTGGCATCGCTGCGCTCCGCCACTGCCATCCTGTGCAAGCTTCTCAATGAGTGAAGTAATAACACAGGAAATTGAAAAAATAAACAATATGAAACAGTTACACAATTGAAAAGCACTCTGCACTACCAAACATAACATAACGCAAAATACAACCTACCTTTGCATCACTGCCACCGCCATCCTGTTCAAGCTTCTCAATGGGGCATGCAATAAATCCGGAAATGGAAAAAATAAACAACATTAAACAGTTACACATTTCAAAAAACATTACATAACGTAAAATAGAATGTATTTGTGCAAGCTTCTCAATGGGTGCACTTAATACCACCCTGGCTAGAAAAAAAGAAAAACACAATCACCATTTACACAATTGAAAAGAACTCTGCACTACCAAACATAACATAATGCAAAATACAACCTACCTTTGCATCGCCCGCATATCCGCCACCCACCATCCTGTGAATGCTTCTCAATGGGGCACGTAACAGCACCAGAAATGGAAAAAATTAACAACATTAAACAGTTACACATTTCAAAAAACATTACATAACCCAAAATAGAACATACCTTTGTATCGCTGGGCTCTGCCACCGCCATCCTGTGCAAGCTTCTTAATTGGGCGCGTAATAGCACCTGAGCTAGAAAAAAAGAAAAGCACATTCAACAGTTACACAATTGAAAAGAACACTGCACTACCAAACGTAACATAATGCAAAATACAATATACCTTGGCATCGCTGTGCTCTGCCACCGCCACCCTGTGCAAGCTTCTCAATAGGGCACATAATAACACCACAAACAGAAAAAATAAACAACATGAAAGTTGCACATTTCAAAAAACATTACATAACGCAAAATAGAATATAACTTTGCATCGCTGCGCTCCGCCACCGCCATCCTGTGCAAGCTTCTGAATGGGGCATGTAATAACACCGAAGCTAGAAAAAAAGAAAAACACATTCAATAGTTACACCATTGAAAAGAGCTCAGCACTACAAAACATATCGCAAAATACAACATACCTTGGCATTGCTGCACTCCCCCACTGCCATCATGTGCAAGCTTCTCAATGGGGAAGATAATAACACCGGAAATGAAAAAAAGAAAAACATATTCAACAGTTACACAATTGAAAAGAACTCTGCACTACCAAACATAACATAACGCAAAATACAACACACCTTTGCATCGCTGCGCTCCGCCACCGCCATCCTGTGCATGCTTCTCAATGGGACGTGTAATAACACCGGAGATAGAAAAAAAGAAAACCACATTCAACAGTTACACAATTGAAAAGAAATCAGCACTACAAAAAATAACATAACACAAAATAGAGCATACCTTGGCATTGCTGCGCTCCGCCACCGCCATCCTGTGCAAGCTTCTCAATGGGGCACGTGATAACACAGGAAATGGAAATAATTAACATCATTAAACAGTTACACATTTCAAAAAACATTACATAATCCAAAAAAGAACGTACCTTTGCATTGCTGTGAACCCCCACCGCCATCCTGTGCAAATTTCTCAATGTGGCATGTAATAACACCGGAGCTAAAATAAAAGAATAACACATTCAACACAACTGAAAAGAAATCAGCACAACAAAACATAACATAAGGCAAAATAAAACATACCTTGCCATCGATGTGCTCTGCCACCGACATCCTGTGCAAGCTTCTCAATGGGGAACATAATAACACCGGAGCTAGAAAAAAAGAAAAACACATGCAACAGTTAAACAATTGAAAAGAACTCAGCACTACAAAAACTATCATAACGCAAAATACAACGTACCTTTGCATCGCTGCGCTTTGCCACCGCCATCCTGTGCAAGTAGCTCAATGGGGCACGTAATACCACCGGAAATGGAAAAAAGAAAAACACATTCAACAGTTACACAATTGAAAAAAACTCTCCGATACCAAACATAACATAATGCAAAATAAAACGTACCTTGGCATCGCTGCGCTCCGCCACCGCGATCCTGTGCAAGCTTTTTAATGGGGCACGTAATAACAACGGAGCTAGAAAAAAGAAAAACACATTCAACAGTTACACAATTGAAAAAAACTCTCCGATACCAAAAATAACATAATGCAAAATACAACGTACCTTGGCAACGCTGTGCTCTGCCACCTCCATCCTGTGTGGGCTTCTCAATGGGGCTCGTAATAAGACCGGAAATGGAAAAAATAAACAAATGGAAACGGTTCACATTTTTTTTAAATTTACAGAACACAAAATATAACGTACCTTGGCATCGCTGCGCTCAGCCACCGCCATCCTGTGCAGCTTCTTAATGGGGCACCTAATAACACCGGAAATGGAAGAAAAAAAACATATTCAACAGTTACACAATTGAAAAGTACTCTGCACTACCAAACATAACATAACGCAAAATACAACGTACCTTTGCATCGCTACCACCGCCATCCTGTGCAAGCTTTTCAATGGGGCACGTAATAAATCCGGAAAGGGAAAAAATAAACAACATTAAACAGTTATACATTTCAAAAAACATTACATTACGTAAAATATAACGTACATGTGCAAGCTTCTCAATGGGTGCACATCATAACACCGGAGCTAAAAAAAAAGAAAAACACATTCACCATTTACACTATTGAAAAGAACTCTGCACTACCAAACATAACATAATGTAAAATATAACGTACCTGTGCATCACTGCGTTCCGCCACCGCCATCCTGTGCAAGCTTTTTAATGGGGCGCGTAATAACACCGGAAATAGAAAAAATTAACAACATTTAACAGTTACACATTTTTTTTAAAATTACATAACCCAAAATAGAATTTACTTTTGCATCGCTGGGCTCCTCCACCGCCTTCCTGTGCAAGTTTCTGAATCGGGTACATAATAACACAGGAGCTAGAAAAAAAGAAAAGCACGTTCAACAGTTACACAATTGAATAGAACTCTGCACTACCAAACATAACATATTGCAAAATACAATGTACCTTGGCATCGCTGCGCTCTGCCACCGCCATCCTGTGCAAGCTTCTCAATGGGGCACATAATAACACCGAAAATGGAAAAAATAAACAACATGAAAGTTACACATTTCCAAAAACATTACATAACGCAAAATAGAAAATACCTTTGTATCGCTGCGCTCCGCCACCGCGATCATGTGCAAGCTTCTGAATGGGGCATGTAATAACACCGGAGCTGGAAAAAAAGAAAAACACATTTAATAGTTACACTGTTGAAAAGAACTCAGCACTACCAAACATAACATAAATCAAAATACAACGTACCTTTGCATCGCTGCGCTCCGCCACTGCCATCCTGTGCAAGCTTCTCAATGGGCCACGTAATAACACTGGAGATAGAAAAAAAGAAAAACACATTTAACAGTTACACAATTGAAAAGAACTCAGCACTACAAAACATAACATAACGCAAAATACAACGTACCTTGGTATCGCTGCACTCCGCTATTGCCATCCTGTGCAAGCGTCTCAATGGGGCACGTAATAACACCGGTAATGAAAAAAGAAATACGCATTCAACAGATACACAATTGAAAAGAACTCTGCACTACCAAACATAACATAATACAAAATTAAAATACCTTTGCATCGCTGCGACCTGCCACGGCCATCCTGCTCAAGCACCTCAATGGGGCACCTAATAACACCAGAAATGGAAAAAATAAACAACATCAAAAAGTTACACATTTCAAAAAAAACTTACAGAACGTACCTGTGCAAGCTTCTCAATGGGTGCACGTAATAACACCATAGCTAGAAAAAAAGAAAGACACATTCAACATTTACACAATTGAAAAGAACTCTGCACTACCAAACATAACATGACGCATAGTACAACATACCTTTGCATTGCTGCGCTCCGTCACAACCATCTTGTGCAAGCTTCTTAATGGAGCAAGTAATAACACTGGAAATGGAAATAAATTAACAATATTAAACAGTTACACATTCAAAAAAACATTGCATAACGCAAAATAGAACGCACCTTTGCATCGCGGCGCTTCGCCACCGCCATCCTATGCAAGTTTTTCAATCGGGCATGTAATACCACTGGAGCTAGAAAAAAAGAAAAACATATTCAACAGTTACACAATTGAAAAGAAATCAGCACTGCAAAACATAACATAACGCAAAATACAATGTACCTTTGCATCGCTGCGCTTCGCCACCGCCATCCTGTGCAAGCTTCTCAATGGGGCATGTAATAACAGCGGAGCAAGAAAAAAGAAAAAGACATGCAACAGTTATACAATTAAAAGTAACTCAGCACTACAAAACATAACATAACACGAAATACAATGTACCTTTGCATCGCTGCGCTCCGCCACCGCCATCCTGCCCGAACTTCTCAATGGGGCACATAAAAAAAATGGAGCAAGAAAAAAAGAAAAACAGATTCAACAGTTAGACAATTAAAAAGAACTCAGCACTCCAAAACATAACATAATGCAAAATACAACGTACCTTGGCATCGCTGCAGTCCGCCACCACCATCCATTGCAAGCTTCTCAATGGGGCACGTAATAACACCGGAAATGGAAAAAAGAAAAACACATTCAACAGTTACACAATTGAAAAGAACTCTGCACTTCCAAACATAACATAATGCAAAATGCAACGTGCCTTGGCATCGCTGTGCTCTGCCACCGCCATCCTGTGCAATCTTCTCAATGGGGCACATAATAACACCGGAAATGGAAAAAATAAACAAGATGAAACAGTTACACATCTCAAAAAACATTACATAACGCAAAATAGAACATAACTTTGCATTGTTGCGCTCCGCCACCGCTCTCCTTTACAAGCTTCTGAATGGGGTATGTAATAACACCGGAGCTAGAAAAAAAGAAAAACACATTCAATAGTTACACTATTGAAAAGAACTCAGCACTACAAAACATAACATACCGCAAAATACAACATACCTTGGCATCACTGTGCTCTGCCCCCGCAATCCTTTGCAAGCTTCTCAATGGGGGACGTAATAACACCAGATATGGAAAAAAGAAAAACACATTCAACAGTTACACAATTGAAAAGAACTCTGAACTACAAAACATATCATAACGCAAAATACAACGTATCTTTGCATCGCTGCGCTTCGCCACCGCCATCCTGTGCAAGCTTCTCAATGGGGCAGTAATACCACCAGAAATGGAAAAAAGAAAAACACATTCAACAGTTACACAATTGAAAAAAACTCTCCAATACCAAACATAACATAATGCACAATAAAATGTACCTTGGCATCGCTGCGCTCCGCCACCCCCATCCTGTGCAAGCTTCTCAATGGGGCACGTAAAAACACAGGAAATGGAAAAAATAAACAACATGAAACAGTTACACATTTTAAAAAACATTACATAACGTAAAATAGAACGTACCTTTGCATCACTGCGTTCTGCCACCGCGATCCTGAGCAAGCTTTTCAATGGGGCACGTAGTAACACCGGAGCTGAAAAAAGAAAAACACATTCAACAGTTACACAATTGAAAAGAACTCTGCACTACCAAAAATAACATAATGCAAAAAACAACTTACCTTGGCATTGCTGCGCTCAGCCACCTCCATTCTGTGTGGGCTTCTCAATGGGGCTCGTAATAACACCGGAAATGGAAAAAATAAACAAAATGAAACAGTTACACATGTTTTTTAAAAATTACATAACGCGAAATACAATGTACCTTGGCATCGCTGCGCTCCGCCACCGCCATCCTGTGCAAGCTTCTCAATGAGGCACCTAATAACACCGGAAATGGAGGAAAAAAAAACACATTCAACAGTTACACAATTGAAAAGCACTCTGCACTACCAAACATAACATAACACCAAATACAACGTACCTTTGCATCGCTACCACCGCCATCCTGTGCAAGCTTTTCAATGTGGCACGCAATAAATCCGGAAAGGGAAAAAATAAACAACATTAAACAGTTACACATTTCAAAAAACATTTCATAACGTAAAATAGAATGTACATGTGAAAGCTTCTCAATGGGTGCACGTAATAACACCGGAAATGGAAAAGAGAAAAACACATTCAACAGTTACACAATTGAAAACAACTCTGCACTACCAAACATAACATATTGCAAAATGCAACGTGCCTCGGCACATCCTGTGCAATCTTCTCAATGGGGCATGTGATAACACTGGAAATGGAAAAAATAAACAACATGAAAAAGTTACACATTTTAAAAAACATCACATAACGCGAAATAGAATGTACCTTTGCGTTGCTGCGCTCCACCACCGCCATCCTCTATGAATTTCTCAATGGGGCATGTAATAACACCGGAGCTAGAAAAACAGAAAAACACATTCAACAGTTACACAATTGTAAAGAACTCAGCACTACAAAACATAACATAACGCAAAATACAACGTACCTTGGCATCGCTGCGCTCTGCCACCGCCATCCTGTGCAAGCTTCTCAATGGGGCACGTAATTACACCGGAAATGGAAAACATAAACAACATTAAACAGTTACCCATTTCAGAAAATATTACATAACACAAAATAGAAGTACCTGTGCAAGCTTCTCAAGGGGGCACGTAATAACACCGGAGCTAGAAAAAAAGAAAAACACATTCTACATTTACACAATTGAAAAAAAATCACCACTGCAAAACATACCATAACGCAAAATACAACGTACCTTGCCACCGCTGCGCTCCCCCACCGCCATAATGCGCAAGCTTCTCAATGCGGCCCATAATAACACCGGAGCTAGAAAAAAAGAAAAACACTTTCAAAAGGTAGACAATTGAAAAGAACTCAGCACTGCAAAACATAACACAACGCAAAATACAACTTACCTTGGCATTGCTGCGGTCCGCCACCACCATCCTGTTCAAGCTTCTCAATGGGCCACGTAATAACTAACCCTTGGCGGTGAACTACGCTCCGCTCGCGGAGTTTGCGCTGTTTCGCTCTTCGCAGTGAACGTGAAGTTGTCGAATACTTCGTAATCTACAGCGTAGCATAGTTGTTTTCTTCCTCGCGCACTCAATAGCATTCTCACGTGCGCTGTAATGACTCACCGTGGTTCTGCGTTCGCCTACTCGATTTTCTCTCCCGGTCGTGTGCGCCACGAGGTTTGGATTCTGGCCACACAATCCTGCGAGACTGTGCAAACGCGATCACGTCATTTGGAAGCGCGATATTCCTTCCGCCGCAGTGTTGGTAAGATCACATTTCCCAACACGCAGAATCTAAAATCTGGCAGAGAATATCTCTCTAGCATGATAAAACCTACTCGAAAACGATAATTTTGCTCAGAAAAACCCCTCAGATTGTACTCTTTTTTTCAAGAGGAAGGAAGTCCCCCTTCAGTTCTATCTTTGGATCCACGTTGCGACTTGTTTGAAAGAAGGCGCGCTACCCTTACGCGCTATGGTTTTTTAACCATTGGGAGATTGCATAGGAACCTGGGCCCCCTTCCCAAATACCGTTGGCTGAACTATCGCCTCTATTCAGTTATTTTCTCTGGGATATATATTATCACGCTTCGGGATTTTAACCGCCTGGAGACATATTAGGAGTTTGGGCTCTATTACTAATATCGTAGGTTGAAGCATTGCCCTGATCCTTTCATATTGTCCGGGATCCATTTTTTCACGAGTTTAAGCCAATGCTCCTGTGAATAACCTATTCAGTACGTATACCACTAATTATGTTTCCTGTCTGAAGATAGGGATACTCCTTAAAGACTCAATATAGGGATGTGAAGATTCAGCCCTGATTTCATTTCATCACGCAATTTTAAAAATTCAAAATTATTCTTCAAATTTGAACTCTCTGGTATACTTCTGATGTTCTGAGAAGATACTGAAGAAATTGTAAATATTAATTTGCGCCCTGACGAAGGATTGGTCGATAACGGTCCTGTTCCAAAACGCGCGTCAGGGCCTTTTTCCTTTTTACCTGTTTGCTTGGTCCTTTGTATATATATGAATGTTAATCATTTGTAATTACTCTGTGTCTTCTGTATATATTGTCTAGTGGTATGATTGATGATGGTATGGATGGGTGTGATTGTTGGATGTATTGAAGTTATGAGAGGGCGTTTTTCACATATGTTTTGAAAGTAAATAGGGTGTATATATATTGATGTCTTTATTGCTTTTGGATTAATGAATGAACACTTCAGAAAATGAATACTTCTGAAAAAATAATAAATAGATATATGTTTTCCAAACAAATATTCTCAGTGTGGGACAATCATGATGTTTTGAAAAAGATTAGAAAGATTACCTTACTATATATTTTGTTCTAGGGGAGGTTTCTTTGTTCTTGATTATAGTGTTTTCCCTGCCTCCTCCGCCTAGCATTTATATTCAGGGACCCTCGTGTGTTTTTGACCAGTGCCCCTGAGTCTCCAACTTCCTGTTCCTGTCCAGCAGGCTCCTCCCAGTGCTTTGTCCATGTGCTGTTCACTTTCATTTGGATTTGGAGCTGGAAGGATCACTTTTTGTGTATGTCTGCTGCATCATATCATTTTATCAGATTTATTGAGGACTTTTGGATTTGAAATGCTATTTTACAAGTAAGTTGGAGAATTGGTGTACATGCTTGTTTGATTGGACTTTTTTTACCTACAGTTTTCAGGGCTTTCAATCCTTGTTAAAAATTATTGTTGAGGGAGGCCTGTACTTTCATGGCCTGTACTTTCATGAGGGGCCAAGTTGTATTTCTTTGAAATTTCATCCAGTAGGCTCAGAGGTACCCATGGGCCTAACCGTGTTTCTGTGGTGTCTGTTGAATTTAAAGTTGTTAAACATCATGGATGGCATTGGATTCAATTGTAAACTGTGTTTTTTTGGATGTGTAATTTCAGTTTTTGTGTGTGTGTTAATTAAATATTGCCTTTTCAGCCAATAGGTAACCCTAGGAGTTCATATAGTTAGTGTAGGCCTGCTTGAGTTCATTGTATGTACTTTCTGTGGGTGGCCTGGCCATGTGGTGGTGGTCATTTGTGGGACCAGCCACTGTGCTTTTGCCATAGGCCTCCGAGCTTGTGGTCTACTCTGCCAGTAGGCCCAGAGGTACTATGCAAGTCATCATGGGTACATGAAAGTTAAACAACTGTTTTTGTGGTGTTTGTTTAATTTTTAACATCATATATGGCATGGATGGCTTTGGATTGATTTTCATAATGTGGTTTTTGGGGTGGAATTTCAGTTTTTGGGTGTGAGTTAAATAATAGGGCTTTTTCTGCCAGTAGGTAACCCTAGGACTTCAGCTCGCGTAGTTTTGGTAACTTTGCACAGTGCGACAACACGACCTTACATGTTTTGGCTTCTTCGTGCGCTCAATCTGCATGCTCGCGCTTGCGATAATGACTTTTTATACAGTTTGCGCTGCTGAACACGCCGAATTTTCAATCTTGCGAGCAATTTGTCTCGAGTTGCATAAAACCTTCACGAAAATTATGATTTTTTTCATTTTGCTAAAAAGACTCCTCGGGTTGTCATTTGATTGTAGTTTTTGGAGCATGGAGTCATTTTTCTGTTATCAATTTTTTTTTAAAAGAGGAGGAAAGTTCCCGTGAGACCTCAACTTCCTGTTCCAGTCCTTTGTATGTAGAATGTTGTTTCATGGTGGGTTGACCATGTGGGTGGCAGCCATTTTGTGAAGCTAAGCTTTGTGCTTTTGCCATAGGCATGCATTGTCTGTCTTCTCTTTCGTTTCATGTTGTTGTGGGTGGCCAGGCCATATGGTGGTGTCCATTTTGTGTGACCTTCTACTGTGCTTTTGCCATAGGCCTCCAAACTTGTGGGCTATTCTGCTAGTAGGCCTAGAGTCCCAGAGGTAGTCATCGGGGGTGCTTGATGTAGCTGTTTCTATGTTGTCTGTAGAATTTAAACATCATTTAGGGCATGTATGGCATTGTATTGAATTCCCAAATGTGGTGTTTGGGGTGTAGTTAACTTTTGGATGTGTGTCAATAAATGCCTTTGTTGTATGTGTTGTTGTTGTGTAACTTTCCAACATTTTTAGCCATGCGGATTTTCTTTTTTGCATGAAAGCTGTGATGTGTAACAGGCATCCTCCTTTATCTGGCCATATAGGGATATAGGCCTGCTTGAGTTTATTGTATGTACTTTCTTGTTGGTGGGCTGACCATGTGGGTGGTGGCCATTTGGTGAAGCCAGGCATTGTGCTTTTCCCATAGGCCTGCATTGTCTGTTTTTTATTCCTTTTCTTTTTTTTGTGAGGGCCTCGCCATGTGGTGGCGGCCATTTTGTGGTACCAGCCACTGTGCTTTTGCCATAGGCCTCCAAGTCATCATGGGTGCATGAAAGTTAAACAACTGTTTTTGTGGTGTTTGTTTAATTTGTAACATCATGTATGGCATGAATGGCTTTGGATTGATTTGCAAAATGTGGTTTTGGGAGTGGAATTTCAGGTTTCGGGTGTGTGTTAACTAATAGGGCTTTTTCTGCCAGTAGGTAACCCTAGGAATTCAGCTTGCGTAGTTTTGATAACTTTGCACAGTGCGACAATGCGACCTTACAGTTTTTGTCATCTTTGACGCGCTCAATCCGCATGCTCGCGCACTGATAATGACTTTTCAACCTTTTTAGCCATGCAGGTTTTCTTTTTTGCATTAAGCTGTGATATAGGCCTGCTTGAGTTCATTGTTTTCTGGACTTTACCCATGTGCCTGTGATGAGTGATCATGTGGCTGGGGGTTGTGGTGGTGGTCGTAGTAGTGGGCTGTTTTGTTTTTGCCACAGAGGCCTGTGTCTTTCCATTGTTCCTGTTGGCTTACTGTTTCCATCCCCATTGCTATCTGATGCAGGTCACTGATGCTGCATCCATCCGACATGATGCACAAATTAAGGATAAACAAGTTCCACCTCCACTTCATTTGTATTTTAGTTCTTTGCTATTCTTATTCTTACTGAGTGTACTAACACTACTAGTAATTAAAATTAAAGCACAACAAATTCCACATTTGACTGATGTTCTTCTGCCTTCTTTTCTTGTAGGTGCACAAAAGACTAAGGAGGAGGTGTCTGCCATCATTCATTGCCAGATGTACTGCCAGACAGACGTCCTTCTGTTGTACGTGACAATGGTGTGTCCTGGCCAGACATTTATGCAACTTGTGCAACTGAGTGCTGCTGACATCTGAAGAAGATGGACTCAAAAAAGCAGGTACCAGGTCCTCCAAGACCAAGAAAATTGCTGAGAAGAAGAAGGAAGAACAGAAGAAGGAAGTGACACTTAAGTCTGATGTTGACCCCAAAACCTTTTTTGGGAAACCAAAAAGTACGCCTGCGGCAGTGGTGTTCGGGCGCAAGCTGGGGGCAGCACGTCTGCATCAGTGGGCCCAACCCACCAACCCAGGCCCAAGCAGATGAGTGTTGAAGAGGTAGCCAACCTAATGGTGGAAAGCAGTGGTGCTGAGCCTGACCTAAACTTATCGCTATCTCAAAGTAGTACACAATCAACGCATGAGGGAACACAGCAGATAAGTGGTGAAAAACAACAACCTCAACCACCGCCCGCAATAGTAGTTGCTGTTCCTCCCGAAGTAGGGGCATTTCAGGACATTGAGCCTCATGCAGAGCAAGAAGAACGGAAGCCACTCATGCAGGAGATCTATTGTCTTTCAAATCCCCACCAAGGAAAAGGTGGTTTAGTCCATTCAGTTCTTCGCCAAGCATCCCTTCTGATGATCTCGATCTCACTTGGGAGCCACAACAATCTGAGCATGAGAGGGAGACACATCCCAAGACCAGGCTAGGGAAAAGGAAGGTTCCAGAAAGCCTTACACTTATGGAGGTTGATGTAGAACAGCAGGATAATGATGATGATGATGAGTCTGACCCAGTCATCACAAGCATCACTCCAGGCCCCGAGGACATGGAGACCAACATTTTTACCCTATCCTGAATGGCTGCAATTAGAAAGGAGGTAGCACGCATACCTCCAACACAGGCAACACCAACACGACCTCCAGCTTTCATATTTACATTAGCAAAGGGCCGGTAGCATCCTACATCCAGCACAAGCACCACCTCAGCAGAAGTAGGTAGTGGTACTACTGCGCAGCCACATAGTAAAATTCAACACACACCCTCCAGTACATCCGGCATTGAGAGTGGCACCTCTAGCAGGAGACAAAGGTTAAGCTCCACAGTGTGGGACTTCTTTACAGTTAGCGTAAAGGAAGAGAACATTGCTATATGCTCCATTTGTCATTCCTCTATTAGTCGTGGTAAGCTTGGTACAAACTATGGTACCGGAGGCCAAATGACCCATTTGAAAAAACACCACGCAATCAAGTAGGAGGACCACCTTCGTAGCATAAAAACTGGAACCATTGATGTTGGTGGGGATAAACTAGTACAAGGTCCACTCACGGTCGAACAGGAAGAAGAAGAAGAGGGAGACATTCTATTTGGTAGTGGTACACAAAGTAGCCCTGTCCCCAGCACTGCAGTGGTACAGCCCACATCCACCGCTTCAGCAACATCTCAGTGGCACAAGAGTAAGAGTCGGCCGCAGACACCAAGGAGTACTGAGATGCAAAGTGCTGCGTCGAGCCGAACAGAAAGAAATACCATGCAGAGTACCATTCTTAGCATGTTTACTACGCAGGAGGGAAAGTATGAACGCAACCACCCAAAAGCACGTTTGTACAATTCTAAGCTGGCTAAAATGTTACCATTGGACCTTCTCCCCTTTTCTTTTGATGAAGGGGTGGGTTTTCTGGAATTTGGGACAACCATCTGCCCAAAATGGAAGGTTCCCAGCCGCTATTATTTTGCCAGAGTTGCTGTTCCAGCACTACATCACGACGTGCTGGAATTGCTTGGAAAAGCCTTACATCAGAGTGCTGCTCATAGTATCCACCTGACAACAGACATGTGGACCAGTTGCCAAGCCACTGATTACATGAGCATCACTGCACACTGGATCTCTTTTTCAGGTGTTAGAGAAAAGCTATCAGCAGGCGTTGACACTGTTGAGATTTTTAATGACACTCACAGATATGCAACTGTAGCCATGTTTTTAATGGTTGCGACCAAGAGGGCTTAACATTGGTTGTGTTGCCACGGACAATGGCAGTAATGTAGTTAAGGCCATGAAAGATGGAGGCTATTTAAGGGTCTTGTGTTTGGCACACTGCATTAACATTGTTGCTCAAGACTTTCTGAAAAATGAAAGCAAAGTCAGCAACTTACTGACCACCTGCAGAAGAATATGCACACATTTAAACCATTCTTCTAAAGCCCGGAAGCAGTTATGGGTCATTCAACGTGAGCATAAAATGCCAGTCAAAGCACTAATCCAGGAGGTGCCAACACGTTGGAACTCAACTTATTACATGCTTGATCATCTGTTTGAGCAGTACATACCACTTAATGCTTATGTTATGACAAGAAGATTAGGGGAGCCTACTGTGAAAGCCATGACCGTTGAGATGTGGCAATGGGACCTCATTAAATGCCTGACAGAGATGCTACTTCCTTTTGAGGTCTTAACAAGTGCAGTCAGCAGGGAGGACTATACTATGGGCCAAGCTATCCCATTGTTGAACATGCTAGAGCAACAGCTTAAGGAGGTGTCTGAAACATACAAAGGTGTGGAACACAAAGCAGATGCATGTTATTTGGCAAATGCCTTAGCCGTCTGCCGATCTGACAATACAAGGATTCAAAATAAGATTGTGTCACATCGAAATTTCATTACTGTCACAATTTTGGATCCACAGTACAAATTATTTCTGAACAGTAATGCAGTAATTCCTTTTTCAGAAGGGGATGTTGTCAGGTACAAAACTTTAGTAGCTGAGGAAGCCACTGATTTAGAAAATGAAAGGGGCCAGTGCCAGCCCAGGACAGTGCAAGTACTACAGGGCATCCAGAGTCATGTTCTTCTTCAGAGCATGAGAGCAGTGCGTTTGATTCCCAGCAGTCACCAACACTACCAATAACATCAACATCAACACCAAAAGGATCTGATTCATCAGACACAGCAAAAGAAATAGCTGCTTGGTTTCTACAGAAAGGGACGGGTGAGTCCGTTGCTGGTGCAAAGTCAAAAGAGGCGAAGCAAAGCGGAGCACCCCTGAACATTGAGCGGATGGTCCAGGCCTATCTGGATTACACAACAGAGGTCTTCATGAAGCAAAGCCCATTGGGAAAAGAAGCCAATGGCCAGTGCTCAGCAGGCTGGCGATAAAGTACCTGGCTTGCCCTGTCGCAAGTGTCTCTTCTGAGCATGTTTTCAGTGCTGCTGGTGCTATTGTAACTGTGAAAAGGACCAGTCTCTCGCCCAAAAGCGTGGAGAGGTTAACCATGATCAAAATGATTCAGCACTTCATACCACCGGACTACAAAATACGTGAATCACAGCAAGAAGAGGAGAGCGACTCCGAAGACATAAGTAGTGGGTTACGTGACCTACTTCTGTCTGAACCACCAGAGTATGAGGACGAGCTCCTCTTCCCCGACAACTAGGCTTTTAAATTTTTACTTTCCCCCTTCCTTTACTTGTGTGTATATCTGTCTTTCTGGTTCAAATCAAACCACAACAAATCCATCACCACCGTCTCTTATTTTTACTTACCTATTGGAGTAGCAAGTCTGTGCATTTACCTGTCCACTCCACTCCTCAGAGTCCTGCACCATCTTCCTGACTCACCCTAAATACATTTCCATCTTGCCAGACATTGGATGGAGATGGAGAATAGTACAATAATGTAGCCTCTAACAGTTCCTCGATAACAAGTTAAACGTACGTGACTATAGCCATCTTCTGTTTTGTTTCCAATCCGAAACTCATCACGGTCTTAAGGCTACCACCTCTGTCTGCAGGCATACACAACTCTTCACCGTCAGAACTTGAGCAGGCATTCAAAACTAAAGTAAACTCGTCATCACTTTCAGAAGGCTCTGCATCTCTGATCTGACAGCCAAAGAGAAGAGCAAGACAGGTATATGATTAATGAATGATGCCATGAATTGCATTGGATGTTGATGACTCTGAGCAAATGTGCATGAAGTCGAACTATACTAGTAGTTAAAATAATAACAAAGTAAAAGTGACTCAAGTGATAGTCAATGTTTCAATGTTATTTAATAATAACAAATTGTACACCCACTACTGCAGGTGCAGTCTGGACTTACTTAATCGGGGTCACTCACTACAGACTGAGTTGGTGTTGGTTTGTTGGACAACACGTACACATACCACACCATGATGATGATGATCATACTATCTTTGCACGCAGTCAGTCAGTTGGATCTGAGATGATTGATGGAATAACAGTGTTTCAGGAAGTGGCATAAAAGGTAAACACAACCAATCAACAAGAACCACAGCAGACCTAGGCACTGCAGTGGTGGAGTCAAATAGTGGTATGATGACTGACAGTGGTGCATTGATTTAGTCACTTGATTTGGAAAATGCTAGGTTGCTGCATATGCCTTTTGTTTGGCTCTGTCAAAAATTAAGGTAAATGGAGTTTGGGTCAGGGTGGGTGCCATGGGCCTGTTCTGTGCTGGCTCCTGTCCTGTTGTTCTTGTAGATTATTGCTGTGTAAATAGTAGAGTAGACACAATGTATTCAAGCCACCTCAGTCTGAAAGTCTTCTCGCTCAGGAGTCTTGCCTTTTTTGCACTACACCGAAATTGATTCTTTTTTTCATTCATTTATTTTTCAATACCAGTGGTGTTTGCTCCCTGTACGACCATAATCAGGTGGTGGTGGTGTATACCAAGGTTTACATAGTCCATTCAAGGTAAAGTTTAGTGTAACCATGGCAGCAGCAAGCATGAGCCAACCTCCACCCTTCTCAAACAAGATAGGCGAACCGGAAATCAGTTGGAAGGAGTGGGTGAAATTATTTGAATCATATTTAATAACTGTTGGAGGTGAAAAATACAAGGCAGAAAGGAAAAAACACATATTGTTGCACAATCTGGGTAGGCAAGGGCGCAAGGTTTACGAGTCTCTACCCATGTTAGAACAGGAGGGAGAGGATGAAACGGATGTTGATGTGTACGAGCAAACTATGGGAAAGTTAGAGAAACGTTTTGGGGACAGGATAAATGTAGTGTTGGAACGCCATAAGTTTTTCAAAAGGTGTCAAGGTAAGCAAGAGTCTGTGCAAAATGTCAATGCTGCATTGTGGGGCCTGACACAGCTATGTGAGTTTGGTAGCTTAACTGATTCCCTCATAAGGGACCTACTAGTGAGATGCACCAATAACCCACGTATCCAGGAGAAGTTGCTAGCAAAAAACCTGGGGTTAAGAGAAGCTATTGAAATAGCCAAGTCAGTAGAACATACAGCAAGATGCATTAAAGAAATGAAAATGAATGGAGAAGAAGTAGCTTCTGTAAAAGATGAGGAGGACTGTAACGAGGTGTGTAAGATTAGGTCTAAAAAAATTACAGTGTGAGAGGAGAGCCTAAGGAGAAGGGTCCTAAATGCTACAGGTGTGGTAGCAATAACCATTTTGCGACTTTTTACCAGTGCCCAGCAAGGTTTGTCACTCGTAAAAAATGCAGTAGGAGAGGGCATTTCGCGAGGGTATGTAGAGATGGCGAACAGCACACTAGGAATGAAGGTAGGAATATGGAGAAGAGTGCAGCCAGGGAAGTAAAGTGTATAGAACAAAGAAGTGAGAAGATAATTTTACAAGTAAAAGACATTAATAGTACCATTAACTCTATTTACCCCAAATGTGATGTCTTCCTTAAAGACCAATGTGTAGAAATGTACGCAGACTCATGCTCTCCATACACCTTACTGAACAAGGATGATTATGTGTCCATGGAAAATTGTGATCTGAAACAGTTGAAAGTGCCTGACATTTCCCCCACAGGGTATAACAAAGGGAAAATACCTTTGGTAGGCATGAAAAATGTGCAGCTGCGTTTTAAGGACAGGGAAACATATGGGACAGTGTATGTAGTAGAATCAGGGTCAAATTTACTGAGATGGGTGCACCAAAAAGAGCTGGATATCATCCTAGATCCCAATAGTACTGAACAAGTTTTGCTCACAGACAGGTCCCGGAGAAATGATAACATTTGAGAAGAATTTGGGCAGCTATTCAAAGAGGAGCTTGGCTGTTTACACAAGTTTCAACACAGAATCAAATTAAAGTATAATGCTAAGCCAGTCATACATAAACTACGCCCAGTGCCACACAAGTTGAAAATACCCCTGGAAGAGGAATTGCGCAAGCTATATGAGTTAGATATAATCCAACCTATAAACTGCTCTGAATGGTTGGCTCCGATTGTTATCGCAGCCAAGGCCAGCGGGGAAGGAATTCGTCTTTGTGTGGACTTGCTCAGTATATGGGTAGAAAGACATACCTTGCCCATAATTAACGAAATGTTGAGAACCATGGGTCCAGCTAAATACTTCAGCGTGATTGACCTGTCCATTGCATATCACCAAATTGAACTCCATCCTGAGTCGAGACCCCTCACGGCGTTCATCACCCCAATTGGAGCATTCATGTTTAAAGGGATGCCTTTTGGGCTGGCGTCTGCAGCTGCCATTTTCCAGAAAGCAATGCAGAAGATACTGGAAGGAGTGGAACGCACCATGTGTTTCCAGGACGACATCCTTGTCTATGGACAAACGGAGGAAGAACATGATGGGGTGATAAGACAGGTTTTCAGCAGACTCACGGAGGCCGGCCTGACTGTGAAGAAAGAAAAATGCAAAATAAAAGTGAAGGAAGTTGAGTATTTGGGCCACAAGATAACAGAAGACGGGTGTAGACCGAAGAGCAGCTTAATCCAAGCAGTAAAGGAAGCACCCAGCCCCAAGAACAAAGAAGAACTCAAGTCCTTCCTGGGGTTTTTAGAGTATATGTCCAAGTATGTGGACAATTTTGCTGCCAAGTGTGAGCCCATGAGGGAGCTAATGAAGAAAACAAGGATTTCTTATGGAACAAGGAGCATGACGCAGTGGTAAAGTCACTAAAGGAAGAGCTAATAACCTCCCCGGCATTAGGTACATTTGACGCGTCGAAGAACACCATCCTGGCCACAGATGCTTCCAACAAGGGTCTGGGCGCGACCCTGATACAGAAAGATGGAAAAGAGGAGAAGATTATTGCATTTGCATCCCGGAGCCTCACAAACCCTGAACTGAACTATTCCGTAATTGAAAGGGAGACCTTGGCCTGCTTCTAGGCTGTTAGACATTTCAAGTTCTTCTTGTGGGGTTTAAGGTTCTCAATCCGGACCGATCATGAACCCCTCAACTTCATTTTCTCCGTGAAGGGGTTAGAAAATTGTACACCTCGCATCAGCAGATGGATCCTGGGGCTGGAACATTATAACTTCAAAGTGGAGTATGTACCAGGAAAGGAGAATAAAATCGCAGATTTCCTGTCAAGGTCCCCGTTACCAGACGTGGGGGAAGCAGAAGAAGCCCTCGACAGTCCTATACTAATGACGGAGATGCCTGCGATCACGGAAAAGGAATGGGAGGAAGAGATGAAAGAGGACAGAGAGTTAAGTGCCCTGAAAGAATACATGGAAAAAGGATGGCCGAACAAGAAGAATGAACTAGAAGCCGGCATAGAAGAGTATTGGGAAGTGAGAAATGAATTAAGTTTCATGAAAGGCAGAATCCATCGCAACCATAGAGTAGTTCCACCAAAAACCCTCAGGAAGAAGGTCATCGACTTAGCACATGAAGGCCTCCTGGGGCGAAGCCTTACAAAAGCCAAAGTCAGATCCAGTTTCTTGGTCCCAAGGATGGACGCCATGACTGAACAAGCTGTTAAGGATTGTGTAGCGTGCGCCAAGAGCGACAAATCCAAGGTGGTGCAGAAGGCACCATTATCTCCAGTAAAAGTGCCAACCAAACCATGGAGCAAGCTGGCCTTGGACATCATTGGGCCTATGCAAGAATTGGGGGAAAGGAGGAGATTCATGCTGGTTTTAATTAACTACACAACCCATTGGGTCAAGCAGAAGTTTGTGCACACCGTCAACACAAGGGCGGTGATCGAGTTCTTGAATGGAGTGTTTGTCGGAGAAGGCATTCCAGTGACCTTGGTGACAGATAACGGAGTACAGTTTAGCTAGGAAGTAATGCGTGCATTTCTCAAGGGATTGGACATCAAACATGAGACCACAGCTTTGTATTGCCCTAAAGCCAATGGTTTAGTCGAGCGGGCAAACAGAATCATAAAGGAACATATCCAGCTAGCTGCCACCAATGGACACAATATAGAAGGTTCCCTTAGAAGGTGTCTGTGGGCATACCACACCTCCCCTAATAAGGTCACAGGCATTTCACCCTTTGTAGTATTGCGTGGGAGAGAACCTTGCACCAAGTTGAATCCCAGTTGGTTGAGTAGTGGTGAGCCCCGAGCAGTGGATCAGGAGACAACAGCAGAAAAGGTCCAACTCCACCAAGACAATTACAAGAGGTGGTATGATACTAAACATGGGGTGAAGGAGTCCCAGTGGGAGGTAGGTGACAGGGTACAAGTCAGAAAGAACATCAACGTGGGAGCCACCCAAAGCAAATACCACATGCCCTGTAAAATTACTAAGGTGCTTAAGAATGTGGTGCAACTTGAAAATGGTCAATGGTGGAGCTTTGATAAAATTGTAAATGCACATGAGTAATGTTCTGAGTTCAGTTTAACTTTCCATTGGCGACATAGTAGGTTTACTGTCCCACTTCAGTGGGTCTTATTCATCGTTCTGTGTCACCCCTATGGAAGGGAGATGTGTTGTAACCTTTATCTACCAAATGGTACGTCCAGTCCACCCCTCCCCTTTTACCCTGTTGGTATCCCCTACACTGAAGCTTGCAATGGAATGTTGGTGCACTCTCCAGTGAGGAGAGTGGATGGTTAATAAACAGACTTACTTCCACTGGTGTCCTTGTCATTAGCTTTCATAGTTTCAACAATAACGCAATATAGAAAGTACCTGTGCAAGCTTCTAAATGGGTGCACGTAATAACACCGTAGCTAGAAAAAAGAAAAATACATACAACATTTACAAAATTGAAAAGAACCATGGGTTACCAAACATAACATAACACAGAATACAACGTACCTATGCATCGCTGCGCTCTGCCACCACCGTCCTGTGCAAGCTTCTCAATGGGGCACGTAATAACAGCGTAAATGGAAAAAATTAACAACATTAAATAGTTACACATTTAAAAAACACATTACATAATCCAAAATAGAACTTACATTTGCATTGCTGCTCTCCGCCACCACTATCCTGTGTAAGTTTCTCAATCGGGCACGTAATAACACCGGAGCTAGAAAAAAAGAAAAACGCATTCAACAGTTACACAATTGAAAAGAAATCAGCACTGCAAAACATAACATAACGCAAAATACAACGTACCTTGCCATCGCTGCGCTCCGCCACCGCCATCCTGCGCAAGCTTCTTAATGGGGCACATAATAACAAAGGAGCTAGAAAAAAAAAACACATTCAACAGTTAGATAATTGAAAAGAACTCAGCACTACAAAACATAACATAACGCAAAATACAACGCACCTTCTCATCGCTGAGGTATGCCACCGCCATCCTGTGTAAGAATCTCAATGGGGCACATAATAACACCTGAAATGGAACAAAAGAAAAACACATTCAACAGTTACACAATTGAAAAGAAATCTGCACTACCAAACATAACATAATACAAAATACAACATACCTTGGCATCGCTGCTCCCTGCCACTGCCATCCTGTGCAATCTTCTCAATGGGGCATGTAACAACACGGGCAATAGAAAAAAGAAACAACATGAAACAGTTACACATTTCAAGAAAGATTACATAACGCAAAATAGAACATACCTTTGCATCGCTGCGCTAAGCCACTGCCATCCTGTGCAAGTTTCTCAATGGGGCATGAGATAACACTGGAGCTAGAAAAACAGAAAAACATATTCAACAGTTACAATATTGAAAAGAACTTAGCACTACAAAGCATAACATAACGCAAAATACAAGGCACCTTATCATCGCTACAGTCCGCCACCGCCATCCTGTTCAAGAACCTCAATGGGGCACATAATAACACCGGAAATGGAAAAAAGAAAAACATATTCAACAGTTACACAACTGAAAAGAAGTCCGCACTACCAAACATAACATAACGCAATATACAACGTACCTTGGCATCGCTGCGGTCTGCCACCGCCATCCTGTGCAAGCTTCACAATGGGGCATGTAATAACACCGGAGATTGAAAAAATAAAGAACATGAAACAGTTAAACATTTCAAAAAATATTACATAATGCAAAATAGAATGTTCCTTTGCATCGCTGCTCTCTGCCACCGCCATCCTGTGGAAGTTTCTCAATGGTGCATGTAATAACACCAGAGCTAGAAAAACAGAAAAACACATTCAACAGTTTCACTATTGAAAAGAACTTAGCACTATAAAACATAACATAATGCAAAATACAAAGTACCTTGGCATCGCGGCGCTCCACCACCGCCATCCTGTGCAAGCTTCTCAATGAGGCATGTAATAACACCCAAAATGGAAAAAAAAACACATTCAACAGTTACACAATTGAAAAGAACTCTGCACTACCAAACATAACATAACGCAAAATACAACGTACCTTGGCATCATTGCGCTCCGCCACCGCAATCCTCTACGAGCTTCTCAATGGGGCACGTAATAACACAGGAAATGGAAAAAATTTACCACATGAAAGGTACAAATTTTAAAAAACATTACATAATGCAAAATACAACGTACCTTGGCATAGCTGCACTACGCCACCGCCATCCTTTGCAAGTTTCTCAATGGGGCATGTGATAACACTGGAGCTAGAAAAACAGAAAACCATATTCAACAGTTACACTACTGAAAAGAACTTAGCACTACAAAACATAACATAACGCAAAATACAACGTACTTTGGCATCGCTGGTATCCGCCATCGCCATCCTGTGCAAGCTTCTCAATGGGGCATGTAGTAATATAGGAAATGGAAAACATAAACAACAGTAAACAGTTACACATTTAAAAAAACATTACATAACGCGAAATAGAACGTACCTTTGCATCGCTGCACTCCGCCACCACCATCCTGATCTTGTACAAGCTTCTCAATGGGGCACGTTATAACACCCGAAATGGAAAAAACAAACAACATGAAACAGTTACACATTTCAAAAAATATTACATACCGCAAAATACAACGTACCTTGGCATCGCTGCGCTCCGCCACTGCCATCCTGTGCAAGCTTCTCAATGGGGCACGTAATAACACGGGAAATGGAAAAAATAAACAATATTAAACAGTTACACATTTCTAAAAATATTACACAATGCAAAATAGAACTTACCTCTGCATTGCTGCGCTCAGCCACCGCTATCCTGTGCAAGTTTCTAAATCGGGCATGTAATAACACCGGAGCTAGAAAAAAAGAAAAACACATTTAACATTTGCACAATTGAAAAGAACTCAGCACTACAAAACATAACATAACGCAAAATACTAAATACAATGTACCTCGGCATCACTGCGCCCTGCCACCACCAAACTGTGCTACCTTCTGAATGGGGCACCTAATACCACCGGAAATGGAGAAAAGAAAAACACATTCAACAGTTACACAATTGAAAAGATCTCTGCACTACCAAACATAACATAACTCAAAATACAACGTACCTTTGCAATGCTTCGCTCCGCCACTGCCATCCTGTGCAAGCTTCTCAATGGGGCACGTAATAACACGGGAAATGGAAAAAAGAAACAATATTAAACAGTTACACATTTAAAAAAATATTACATAATGCAAAATAGAACTTACCTTTGCATTGCTGCGCTCCGCCACCGCTATCATGTGCAAGTTTCTAATTCGGCCATGTAATAACACCGGAGCTAGAAAAAAAGAAAAACACATTCAACAGTTACACAATTGAAAAGAAATCAGCTCTGCAAAACATAACATAACGCAAAACACAACGTACCTTGCCATCGCTGTGCTCAGCCACCGCCATCCTACGCAAGCTTCTCAATGGGGCACTTAAAAACACCGGAACTAGAAAAAAAGAAAAACACATTCGGCAGTTACACAATTGAAAAGAACTCAGCACTACAAAACATAATATAATGCAAAATACAAAATACAAAGTACCTTGGCATCGCTGCGCCCCGCCACTGCCAAGCTGTGCTAGCTTCTCAATGGGGCACGTAATAACACCAGAAATGGGAAAAATTAACCACATGAAAGTTACACATTTAAAAGAAATTACATTACGCTAAATACAACGTACCTTGGCATCGCTGTGCTCCGCCACCGCCATCCTGTACAAGCTTCTCAATGGGGCACGTAATAACACGGGAAATAGAAAAAATAAACAATATTAAACAGTTACACATTTAAAAAAATATTACATAATGCAAAATAGAACTTACCTATGCATTGCTGCGCTCCGCCACCGCTATCCTGTGCAAGTTTCTAAATCGGGCATGTAATAACACCGGAGCTAGAAAAAAAGAAAAAACACATTCAACAGTTACACAATTGAAAAGAAATCAGCACTGCAAAACATAACATAACGCAAAACAAAACGTACCTTGCCATCGCTGTGCTCAGCCACCACCATCCTACGCAAGCTTCTAAATGGGGCACTTAAAAACACCGGAACTAGAAAAAAAGAAAAACACATTCGACAGTTACACAATTGAAAAGAACTCAGCACTACAAAACATAACATAATGCAAAATACAAAGTACCTTGGCATCGCTGCGCCCCGCCACCGCCAAGCTGTGCTAGCTTCTCAATAGGGCACGTAATAACAACAGAAATGGAAAAAATTAACCACATGAAAGTTACACATTTAAAAAAACATTACATTACGCAAAATACAACGTACCTTGGCATCGCAGCGCTCCGCCACCGCCATCCTGTACAAGCTTCTCAATGGGGCACGTAATAACGCGGGAAATAGAAAAAATAAACAATATTAAACAGTTACACATTTCAAAAAATATTACATAATGCAAAACTGAACTTACCTCTGCATTGCTGCGCTCCGCCACCGCTATCCTGTGCAAGTTTCTAAATCGGGCATGTAATAACACCGGAGCTAGAAAAAAAGAAAAACACATTCAACAGTTACACAATTGAAAAGAAATCAGCACTGCAAAACATAACATAACGCAAAACACAACGTACCTTGCCATCGCTGTGCTCAGCCACCGCCATCCGTCGTAAGCTTCTCAATGGGGCACTTAAAAACACTGGAACTAGAAAAAAAGAAAAACACATTCGACACTTACACAATTGAAAAGAACTCAGCACTACAAAATATAACATAATGCAAAATACAAAATACAAAGTACCTTGGCATCGCTGCGCCCCGCCACCGCCAAACTGTGCTAGCTTCTTAATGGGGCACGTAATAACTCCAGAAATGGAAAAAATTAACCACATGAAACAGTTAAACATTCTAAAAAACATTACATTACGCAAATTAGAACGTACCTTGGCATCGCTGCACCCCGCCACCACCATCCTGTGCAAGCTTCTCAATGGGGCACGTAATAACACCTGAAATGGAAAAAAGAAAATCACATTCAACAGTTACACAATTGAAAAGAACTCTGCACTACGAAACATAACATAATGCAAAATACAACGTACCTTTGCATCGCTGCGACCTGCCACGGCAATCCTGTGCAAGCTTCTCAATGGGGCATGTAATAACACTGGCAATGGAAACAAGCATTTGCAATGCAATAGGGCTCGCATTAGTAAAGTTAGCGGTATTAGTATTGTAAATAACACATTTTTTATATATGTTTTGTTTTGAAAATAGCGAAATTAATAACTTTGTCACTTACAATGCCAATATTGTTAACTTTTGCAAACGTGACACCTATAGTATTTGTAATGCAATATGTGTTGTATTTACATGACTTAGATGTATTAATATTACAATTACTCTCCACTAAAGTAAAGCAGTCTAGTGCAAAGTGTTGGTATTTTGTGGATGAACATTCAGCAGGCACGCTGAGAAGTGCTGGTAATGTCCCATTAAACGTAGATTGGGCATATTGTACTAAAAATAATTTTTCTTTTAAAGGTTGAGCAAACTTGCTTTGAAGTACTCCTAAAACCACATCCCATGTGTATGTGGCACTACTCGAGCCTGGTCTGTGGTGTTGAAAGAGAGAAAGAAAGTGAAAGAAAGAAAGAGAGAAAGAAAGAGAGAAAGGGAAAGAAAGAAAGAGAAAGAGAAAGCAACAGAACGCAGGAGAAAGAAAGAAAAAGGAAGTGAAAGAAAGAAAGAGAAAGAGAGAGAGAAAGAAAAAGGAAGAAAGGAGAAAGAAAGAGAAAAGTAAAGAGAAAGACAGAGAGAAAGAAAGAGAAAGCAAGAGAAAGAACGAAAAAAGAGAGAAAGAAACAAAGAGAAAGAAAGAGAGAAAGAAAGACAAAGAGAGGAAGGAAGAAAAAAGGAAGGAAGGAAGAAAGAAAGACATTGGTGTGGTAGCTAGTATGTGCTGAGTGATTGAGAACTGAGCTGGTGTCTGGTAAGACAGACACCCACTTGGGCTGCTGGGCCAACTTGTTGTTACAGGCTCAGAAGGACAGCCTCAGCAGACTCCAGGTTTCACTGTGGTCATTTCGAAGTGCCAGGCGAAATTTTTACTCGGGCTAACGTCATTTCAATTGAAATGCAGACATTCAGGGAGCAGCTCATCTCCTCGCTCTACAAATTACTAAATGACTCTACCAAGAAGTCAAAACTAGTTTTAGCAGTGTGGGACGGGATGGAGACCAGGACTTCGTATTGTTGTCCGTGCACAGGGGCACGAGTTGTAGAACCCAGGACAGCAAGCTCTATTGTGGAATCGGAAGGCATTGGCCTTTCGGTACAGGCTCCTCTTAGTGCTTCGCTTTCCACTGGTGATCTGGCCTTTCGTTGTAGTACACCACCCTCTGTGTACCCCCGAATTAAGTCTCGAATGTGAGGCATTCAGGAATTTGAGCCTGAGGCTGCTCTGTTGTGGGGGAGAGGGCGGGGCAGGTGTGAGAAGCGCCATGACAAACAAAGGATGCAGGAAAAGGAGACTGCACGAAAAGCAGATGGCCGCACGTGCACGTGCACGTGCACTCATGCTTCTAGCCAGCCAGCAAAGACTGAGTAGCACTTTTGAGATCCCCTGTAAACAAGGACTGTTACATTTTTGCATATGACTGCAACATTTAGCAATTATTTATTATACCGGTGCTTGCTGCTCGCATTGAGATCACTCCTGAGGGTGGCAGGGAGGAAAAGGACTTGTTTTTAAACATTTGCAGTTCTGCCTCGGAAACCCAGAAAACAAGGACAGATCACGGGTTACCTGCTTAAATTGTGTGCTATTGGCTGGTATGGGTTAAAGACTTTAACAAAGCCAATAGCTCTCACATCCAGTTGATCACCAGAAGTATTGAAAAGTCCACGGGGCGTGAATTTGCTAAAAGTGCTATTTTAACCAATTACGCTAGATGGCGCCAGTCTCTACACCTCTGCCAGTTTCATTGGAAACTGAATAAAGAAAGCTGGTGCTGATGTGTAAACATTGTTAACAATGTAGAATCACACTTAAGATGTACTACAAGAGCAGCACCAAGAAGACTGATGGGGGCAAGAAAGTGAAACTTTAGCAAGAGTGAACTAGCACATAGCACAACTGTTAACATATTTGCAGATTAATAATCGCATCGGGCCCATGCCATGAAAATACGGTCCGGAGATCCAGAAACGGCTGCGGTAGTTACCCCTTCAGACGCAGTACCGAATAAAAACAACTTAGGGGTACAATGCCCAGAGAGGAAAGGTCAACTTACAAGTTGAAAGGAAAGTGTAAATAATCACAGCATGTGGCTGAAAGTAAGTCCGGAATGGTTAGCTTTTAGCTGCTAATTCCTGTTGTCTAAGAGATGGTAAGATAGATAAGCATGAAAGGCCTGCGTTGGAGCCAGTGAAACAAATTGCTTCAGCATGTATATGTCCTGTCTGCAAGTGTAACTGTAAGCAAATGTCAAACAGATTATTCTCAACCTCTGTAACGAATTGAAAATTAAACACCAAAAACTGTACAAACAAGTGATATTATGACATTAACGAGACCATCGCCTTTTGTTTACATCCATAACAAACACTGCTGCAGCTCTGGCGATTATAGAGCCGTCGCTGCTGCTCTCCTTACCAACAAACCCTTGACTGGCAGGCAGCAGGAGCAGCTGTGAATCTGTATTCATCGCTCCCCCTACCTCCAGTCCTGCTAATTAAAAGGTTGATCACAGAACAATACTCTTCTAATTAATTTTTGTGTTCCGATTGGGCAGAAGCCGGCTGCCCTGCCTGATCCCTTCACTGCTGAAGTTAATGTGACAGGCCCCTGAAGATGGATTGCCTACTGCCATATTGCCCATCGCCCCCAATCAAGAGCTATCTGTGTAAACTGATTGTTCTCACTTGCTCTCATTATTATTACAATATCATAAGGAAACGGCACACACGGCTTGCTGTCAAAGCCGTGCAAATCAGCCATTACTTAAAAACCATCATGGGGCGGCATTTGATGGACCACCCTGTCTACTGACGGGCCTATTAAGGCGTTTGTTTTGCTATATAGTCAAACTTATTTTCTGCTAGTTCATATGAGCCAAGTTATTTCTTCTTTCATGAACCTTTATTTATTGAACGATTTATTAAACGTGCACTTGGCCACATGGGCAGTGGGGGGCTTTGCCGTTAACAAAGGAAGTGTTACCCATACACCTGATAGAAAGAGTCAGAAAGGGGGGAGGGGGCGTGAGCCTATAATTGGACCTTTTAGCAAAGGGCAGATTTCAGACGTATAATGTCATAAGATACAAAGATGCAATAGAAGAAGACCGACTGCTGGTACAGGTGCCAACAGCGTGCAGAACGAGAACTGAGAGCCCCCCCCAAACACACACACCTTTACCACTTCTTTCCTATCTAAGACAAGCAACTCTGATAAAGGCACACCAAGCAACAAACGGGCCAGTGAGGCTATGTGAGAGAGAAGGCAGGCGCTGGAGAGGGAGGGGGTGGGCTGCCCATATGGAGAGGGAGTGGGGTGGGCTGCCTGCTGGGCTGGGCTGCCTCTGATGATCGAATGCGAGTCACGGAAGGCAGGCGCTGGAGAGGGAGGGGGTGGGCAACTCGAGCGACCATATGGCTGGGAGAAGCTTGTGCGAGGGAGGCTGGGCTGCCTTTGATGATTGAATGCGAGCTCGTGCACGAGAGGCTTGTGGTCCCGTGATTCTCGTGAACTTTCGAAAATCCGCTTGCTTTGGGAGAGACTTTGGTCTAGCGGCATTAGCGCTCGCCCCTATTCCTATTCCTTACGGAATGGAATAGGGCGAACCCCTAAAAATAAACAACATGAAACAGTTACACATTTCAAAAAACATTCCATAACGCAAAAGTAGTACGTACCTTTGCATCGCTGCGCTCCGCCACCGCCATCCTGTGCAAGCTTCTCAATGGGACATGTAATAACACCGGAAATGGAAAAAATACTCAACATACAACAGTTAGACATTTCAAAAAACATTACATAACGCAAAATAGAACGTACCTTCACATCGCTGCGCTCCGCCACCGCCATCCTGTGCAAGTTTCTCAATGGGGCATGTAATAACACCTGAGCTAGAAAAAAGTAAAACAAATTCAACAGTTACACAATTAAAACGAACTCTGCGTGTTTGATACGGTCAATTATGGCCAACTATTGTCACGGTTGGGGGATCTCGGTATTCAGGGCACCGCTCATGCCTGGCTAACTCCATTTCTCAAACACCGTTCTCAGAGAGTCCAACAGGCAAAATACAGCGTACCGTGGCATCGCTGCATTCTGGCACTGCCATCCTGTGCAAGCTTCCTAATGGGCCACGTAATAACACCCGAAAAGGAAAAAAGAAAAACACATTCAACAGTTACACAATTGAAAAGAACTCAGCATACAAAACATACTTTAACGCAAAATACAACATACCTTGGCATTGCTGCGCTTCGCCACCGCCATCCTGTGCAAGTTTCTCAATGGGGCATGCAATAACACCAGAAATGGAAAAGATAAACAACATGGAACAGTTACACATTTCAAAAAACATTACATAACGCAAAACAGAATGTACCTTTGCATCACTGCGCTCGGCCACCGCCATCCTGTGCAAGCTTCTGACTTGGGCACGTAATAACACCGGGCCTAGAAAAACGAAAAACACATTCAACAGTTACACAATTGAAAAGTACTCAGCACTACAAAACATAACATAACGCAAAATACAACGTACATTGGCATCGCTGCGCTCCGCCACAGCCATCCTGTGCAAGCTTATCAATGGGGCACGTAATAACACTGGAAATGGATAAAAGAAAAACCCACTCAACAGTTAGACAATTGAAAAGAACTCTGCACTACCAAACATAACATAATACAAAATACAACATACCTTTGCATCGCTGCGATCTGCCACCACCATCCTATGCAAGCTTCTCAATAGGGGAACGTAATAACACCGGAAATGGAAAAAATAAGCAACATTAAACAGTTACACATTTAAAAAAACATTATAGAACGCAAAATAGAACGTACCTGTGCAAGCTTCTCAATGGGTGCACGTAATAACACCAGAGCTAGAAAAAATGAAAAACGCTTTCAACATTTACCCAATTGAAAAGAGCTCTGCACTACCAAACATAACATAACGCAAAATATAATGTACTTTTGCATCGCTGCGCTCCACCACAACCATCTTGTGCAAGCTTCTGAATGGGGCAAGTAATAACACTGAAAATGGAAAAAATTAACAACATTAAACAGTAACACATTCAAAAAAAGATTACATAACCCAAAATACAACGTACCTTGCCATCGCTGTGCTCCGCCACCGCCATCCTGCCCAAGCTTCTCAATGGGGCACATAATAACAGCGGAGCTAGAAAAAAAGAAAAACACATTCAACAGGTAGACAATTAAAAAGAACTCAGCACTACAAAACATAACATAATGCAAAATACAATGTACCTTGCCATCGCTGCAGTCCGCCACCACCATCCTGTGCAAGCTTCTCAATGGGGCACGTAATAACACCGGAAATGGAAAAAAGAAAAACACATTCAACAATTACACAATTGAAAAGAACTCTGCACTACCAACCATAACATAATGCAAAATACAACGTACCTTGGCATTGCTGTGCTCTGCCACCGCCATCCTGTGCAATCTTCTCAATGGGGCATGTAATAACACCGGAAATCGAAAAAATAGACAACATGAAACAGCTACACATTTCAAAAAACATTACATAACACAAAAAAGAATGTACCTTTGCATCGCTGCGCTCCATCCCACCATCCTGTGCAAATTTCTCAATGGGGCATGTAATAACACCGGAGCTAGAAAAACAGAAAAACACATTCAACAGTTACACTATTGAAAAGAACTCAGCACTACAAAGCATAACGTAACGCAGTATAAAACGTACCTTGGCATCGCTGCGCTTCGCCACCACCATCCTGTGCAAGCTTCTCAATGGGGCATGTAATAACACCGGATATGGAAAAAATAAACAACATGAAACAGTTACACATTTCAAAAAACATTACATAACGCAAGACAGAACAAACCTTTGCATCGCTGTGCTCCGCCACCACCATTCTGTGCAAACTTCTCAATGGGGCACGTAATAACAACGGAGCTCAAAAGAACTCAGCACTACAAAACATAACATAACGCAAAATACAACATACATTGGCATTGCTGTGCTCTGCCACCGCCATCCTGTGCAAGCTTCTTAATGGGGCATGTAATAACACCCTAAATGGAAAAAAGAAAAACCCATTCAACAGTTACACAATTGCGGAGAAATCTGCACTACCAAACATAACACCACAAAATACAACGCACCTTGGCATCACTGGGCTCCGCCACCGCCATCGTGTACAAGCTTCTCAATGGGGCACATAATAACATCGGAAATTGAAAAAATGAACAACATTAAACAGTTACACATTTCAGAAAACAGTATAGAACGCAAAATAGAACGTACCTGTGCAAGCTTCTCAATGGGTGCACGTAATAACACCGGAGCTAGAAAAAAGAAAAACACATTCAACATTTACACAATTGAAAAGAACTCTGCACTACCAAACATAACATAACGCAAAATACAATGTACCTTTGCATTGCTGCGCTCCGCCACAACCATCTTGTGCAAGCTTCTGAATGGGGCAAGTAATAACACTGGAAATGGAAAAAATTAATAACATTAAACAGTAACACATTTAAGAAAAGATTACATAGCCCAAAATACAACGTACCTTGCCATCGCTGTGCTCCGCCACCGCCATCCTGCCCCAGCTTCTCAATGGGGCACATAATAACACCGGAGCTAGAAAAAAAGAAAAGCACATTCAACAGGTAGACAATTAAAAAGAACTCAGCACTACAAAACATAACATAATGCAAAATACAATGTAAGTTGGCATCGCTGCAGTCCGCCACCCCCATCCTGTGCAAGCTTCTTAATGGGGCACGTAATTACACCGGAAATGGAAAAAAGAAAAACACATTCAACAGTTACACAATTGAAAAGAACTCTGCACTACAAAACATAACATAACGCAAAATACAATGTACATTGGCATTGCTGTGCTCCGCCACCGCCATCCTGTGCAAGCTTCTTAATGGGGCACGTAATAACACCCTAAATGGAAAAAAGAAAAACTCATTCAACAGTTACACAATTGCGGAGAAATCTGCACTACCAAACATAACACCACAAAATACAACGTACCTTTGCATCGCTGGGTCCGCCACCGCCATCCTGTACAAGCTTCTCAATGGGTCACATAATAACATCGGAAATTGAAAAAATTAACAACATTAAACAGTTACACATTTCAGAAAACAGTATAGAACACAAAATAGAACGTACCTGTGCAAGCTTCTTAATGGGTGCACGTAATAAAACCAGAGCTAGAAAAAAAGAAAAACACATTCAACATTTACACAATTGAAAAGAACTCTGCACTACCAAACATAACATAACGTAAAATACAATGTACCTTTGCATTGATGCGCTCTGCCACAATCATCTTGTGCAAGCTTCTGAATGGGGCAAGTAATAACACTGGAAATTGAAAAAATTAATAACATTAAACAGTAACGACTACTCAACCAGTCCCATCCCAGGGGAAAACATGGCGGCAGTCGGCTGACTGCAGCAGTGCTCCGCTCCGTCTTGTCCCTTGATGCCGGATCTATAGCGTTTTCGACTCGCTCATCTTGTTAAAATTATGCGGCAGCATTGAGCAGGTTTTGCTCACAACTCTATATTTCTCTTTTTTGAGCTTCGGGACAAAGGTTAAATTAAGCTCTTTGCTCCTACCTCGATGTGCCTCGATCAGACGGCAAGCCTCGGCGCTCAGGAGTGAGGGTGCTGCAGTCCCAAGGAGTTGACGAGCTGCAGCGGAGATGAACGCCCTTCTCGAGGCAAGCCCGCACCTGAGCTGCTACGCTGGGAACAAGCCGCCCTGGAGCTCCGCAAGGCAAGGCGGATTCGTAGTCTCCGCAGGGATTCCTGCACCGCCTTTCACAAAAGCAAGTCTACATTTGGATTTAGCGTTTCATCGCCCATAAAGTCAGACGGAGGTTTTGTTCTGCCATTCAGCCGAGCCTCACATGAGGGCGAAGATAATGAATCAGCCACAGTAAGTGAATATTATGCAAAAGAGGAGATAAACACCAGAAATAATCGGAAATCCACAAGCTCAACTTTGGCACACATGAGCACTGCAGAGTCTGCTAGGAAGTTAAGAGGTAAGAGCGCAGCAAAGGGTTTGGTGGGGACCAGTATATCCAGTGTATCCCGTAAAAAGAGAGCTAAAGGCGCGCTACAAGTTTCTGAGGAGGAGGCTAGCAGGGAGGTTTTCGAGTTTGGGAAAAGCCCTCAAACCGGTCCAAAATTAAACTCTGATCAGGAAACATCCTCTTAGCTTTCAACTGAGGTTAAAGCAAAAAGGGGTAGGAAACGTAGTAAAGCGAAACCCCCTACAGCTTCCATACCTAAAATCACTCCATCTCTGCGTTCATACTTCAAGGTAGTACCCCAAATCTTGAGAATTGGAAAAGAACATCAGCAATCTAGCAACAATATTATGGAATTTGAATCAGGTTCAGAGATCATGCCAATCAATGGGCAGGTTCTGTCCACCGTGACAGAGGACACAGAGTCTGCCTCAGCTAAACCCTTAGACAATCAGCTTCAAACGGCTAATACTGACTCCTCTCATATATCACGACTAGCAGAGAGGCCATCTATTGAGGCTGGTGTAGAGAGTTTAATGCTTAAAAATACTGCAGACCTAGCTACACAAAACTCTGATTTGTCAATGGTAGCGAGTGAAACAGTACTACCCTCTGTACCAATAGATGGTTCCAGTGACCCTATCAGCGACCTTATCAGTGTTGATACAGTTAACATGGAAGACAATTTTGAGGCTGGAATATTTTCTGAACCCCCTTTGACAACGTTCCAAGAATCATGTGACGCCGCAGGGTCATGTTCAGAAACTATCTCTGTAGCCTCAATACAACTAATGTTTGCAGCATTATCTGCGGAGATTAAGCATGGCTTTGCTGAGTCAGCCTCTAACCAGAGGGAGATAAGGAGTTTCTGCGAGTCTCTTGATGAGAGAATAGGCACTTTGACGCTGAGAACTCAAGCACTGGAGGAAACTATGGGTCAAATATCAATGAGGGCCGAGGGCACCACGGAAGACATCACAAGATTAAAAAAAGATGATCAAGCCCTCTCAGAGAGAATGGAACTCTTAGAAAACAACGCAAGGCGTAGTAATATACGCATTTTGAATGTTCCTGAAGGAAGCGAAGGCACGGATGTCAAGAGTTATATAATCACTCTATTAAAGGAAACTTTAAATCTTTCCCATTCTATTGAGGAGCTAGCAACGGACATTCAACGCATACATAGGGATCCTTTTAGACGCAACCCACAGCGGACTAAACCCAGGAAAATTCTTGTAAACTTTCATACCTATTCCTTGAAGGAGCAAATCTTAAATCAAGCACTTAAGCTAAAGTCACAAACATATAAAGGCTTTAACTTTCAGATCCGCTCGGATCTGTCCCGGTTTACTTTAGATAAACAGTGGGAGCTGGGCCAGAGGATGGACGCTTTTCGTAAACTTGGCGCTACAGTACAGATGGGTTTCCCTGCATCGCTCAAGATAATGCTAGACAACAAAATGTACAACATTAGATCAGTGCAGGCTGCAGATGATCTCCTACTATCTTTTGGCAGCAGGAAACAGAGGGAGTAGAACTGAGATGAGTTGAAACAGTTAATAAGAAACAGTTAATAAGAGCGCCATCAGCTCCGAATGCCGAATGCCTGAGTGCCAAAAATTATTAATCAAGTAGGGTGGATAAAATATAGCATGAGGAAAAAAAAAAAAAGGGGTGTGTAACCACCTTGGGTAATTAAAAAAAAAAAAAAAAAAGGGTGAGAAAGAAAAAAAAAAGAAAAAAAGAAAGAAAATAAATTAAAAAAAAAATATATATAATAATAATAAGATAAGCAGTATATCCAAAGGCGAGTCACACTATAAATATAAGAGGCACACAGGGTCGAGATGGGGAAGAGCTAGGGGCACTTACTTCGGGCAAACTTTCCGGGTGGTGAGTACAGGGTTTTCCCAGGGTAGGAGGGGGGGGGGGGGTAGGGCACGGGGGGGTGGTGGGGTACAACTACATTTCTATGAATGAGCTCCAATCTTTTTATGTAAATAAGTTTTTGAATATAAGGTTTTTTACTCATCTCAAGCCAAATAACATGAATTCATACAAACTGTCACATAATTTACTAGTCTTAATGTCAGTCTCACCAAGTAACCCATACTCACAACACAATGAGTAAACTCAAATTATTATCCTGGAATGTTAATGGTCTCCGCACCAAGCCTCGTGCTAATAAAATTATGCAATATCTACGAGATACTGATGCGGGGATCATTATCCTCCAGGAGACACACTTAATTGACAGTGAGATACTCGAGTTGGTCCGAAGGAATAGATGGATAGAATCCTCAATTTCAACAACACAAGGATCTAATACACAGGGGGTTTCGATCTTCTTCAAGAAATCCGTAAGGTTTAAGATAAAACAACAGAAAGTAGATCCTGGAGGGAGATGGGCCATCGTAGCAGTAGAGCTAGGAGAAATGAAGTTAACACTAGTGGGCTGTCTCGCCGCATCAGCGCCATCAAGCGGCTGGAGACTACAGCTCCCAGTGAGCATAGCGCCAACTTCCGGGCACACAGAGCAAGCGCGCCTGGTGGCGCTACATAACAGCAGACGCTCCCTCGGTGGAGCGGGGGGACAATGTCAGTGAGGAGCTTACCTCACCACCGCCAGAACCGCCAGAACGGACACCGGTCACAGCGCCAGCTCCTGGGTTGGGAACGCTGAAGTCTCGCCGCATCAGCGCCATCAAGCGGCTGGAGACTACAGCTCCCAGTGAGCATAGCGCCAACTTCCGGGCACACAGAGCAAGCGCGCCTGGTGGCGCTACATAACAGCAGACGCTCCCTCCGCGTCGCGGGACGCGCGCGGGCGACGCCGGGCGGAGCCCGGGCAGAGGGCGGGCCGTCTGTGGCCGTCCGGGGCCGAAGGAGGCCGGGCCGGGCCACGTCGCTAGCATCCACCAGACAACATGGGTAAGAGGAAGAAACAGACGAATGCGGAGGAGGGGGGTAAAAATGCCAAAATTCCTAAGCACTCCAACACCATTATGTCATACCTCTCCTCGGCTGTGGGGGCTCTAACAAAGGAGATAGCAGATGTGGAGCAAGAGCTTGCCACCGCATTAACTGCTCCGAACACTTCACCCACCTCGCTGGCAGAGGTTGTAATATCCCACTCTCCCGGCGCCCCTGCCAACGTCCCATTAGATCCGCATGTGGTAATAGCTAACTGCCCCCCCAGTGTACAACCATCCTCGGTTTCTCAACTGGGACCATCTGTCCCATCTCCCAGTGCTTTAAACCAGTCAGTCACCAGACCTAGCTCACGCAAAAGAGGGAAAAAAGTAAATATTCTGCCGCCCCGTGAAGATAGATCAACCTTGCTGGAGGACAAACTAGAAGAACTATTTGTGGCGAGGATTGAACCCTTGCTGGTGGGGATCGCAAAGGACATTGTAGATACTCTCAATACCTGCCTTGAAGGTCTCCTGAAAAAATGTTCACTTCTGGACAGAATTATGCAAGCACTTCCCACTAATCACAATCCAAGTAATGGGGTTAGGCCTGATCAGACGAGCACAATAAGGGTCAATGAGGGGCCAATAGCGCCGATGGACCCTGTAGGCAGTAATCCAACCAACGACAACAGGATATGTGAACACAATATACTACCCCCGACAGCACTGACGAACAATCCGTGCGGGGCCTCTGCCACACTAGCCCCATTAGATAACAGCCAACCAAGCAGAAAAAAGGCAGTGCCAAGTACATATAAACTCCACCTCCCACCGGAAGCATCACCTTTGGTTGCAGTGTTTATTGGAGTAGACCCACTTGGGGAAGGGGTCAGGGAATCTACGGAGGACCTGATCACCAAAGTCAAGAATTGGAGTGGCAACACATGCAGTGGCGATAATATAGCGGAGTTGATTATCCACGCAAGAAGGGTGGGATGGATTGGGAAACAACCCAAATCAACGTTTGGCGACTGTGTGGTCGTTAACTTCTGCAGGGCGGACGTGGCTGACAGACTCTTTTGGGACGGCTCGAAAATCTCTTGGAGGGATCGTCTAAGACCGGTCCCTTTGGGCTTTTTCTACCAACCTCCATCTTTACGCAAACTCAATATCAATTACCAGGCCAGATGGAAGGATAAAAGGTTAGCAACGGCCCGCATAAACACACACGCCCCTCTCTCAAGCCACTCAGCAGCGTCCGTTCCCATCCCTCCCACTTTGTCTCAACAGGCCACCCAGGCAGTATCTCTGGTCGAGGGGACATGTATAAGCTTAACAAACCAGTTCTCTCCCCTGTCGGGCCTGGATGACATGGACTGACTAGCATCAGATGGAGCTACCACACCTAGTGAGGTCGCAAGGGCCTCCTTGGCAGTGCCGAAGGATGAAAATGGTTGCAAAATAATTAGCTGGAACATTGCCGGAATTAGCTCAAAAATGAGCGACAGCGATTGGGTCACCTTTGTATCAGAACACGACGTCATCGCTCTGCAAGAAACATGGGACTTGTCATCTAGTTTGTGGCTGGACGGTTTTGTAGGCTTCTCAGTCGCGGCCAGCCCTAGCACTGCAGGCAGAGCGAGGGGAGGCCTCTTGACCCTCTTTTCCCTTGACCTCACAGGTCCACTTAAACAAATTGACTATGACTCCCAAAACTGTCTAATTGTAGAAAGGCAAAGCTGCTCATCTAAAAGTATTTTGTTTATCAATTTCTACAACTCTGTCAACAAAGAATTTGGGGGTAATAACATCACCCAACTGGACACATTTCTAAACACATTTATCCAAAATTCCTCTACCAGCTATGAAATAGTGCTAATGGGAGATTTTAACATTCACCCCTGTAACTCCGGCTGTCCCAGGCAGGGAGCTGTGGAGACTTGGGACCAGGAGGGTCCACACTTCGAACACACCAGGCCTGGAGAGGAACTGGAGGTCTTCCTGGCCAACTATAACCTTCTTGAATTTACAGCAGGAGAGGGGGTATCTAGAGCACCAACGTACAAGGGCTCTCCCATGGGTTCTGTTATTGATTATATTTTTGTGACCTCTGCCATTCTTGATTGTATCATCTCCTATCGCACTGTAGTTTCCCCTTTTAGCGACCATAACCCTGTTTTTTTATCGATCCGCTGGGGGGGAGCGTTGGGACCCATGCCTGGGCAGCCTAAACAGGGCTATATCCTTCGCCCTACAGATCAAGGCAGGCGTTTGAAGTGGGGGAATGTGGTGGCTGACGATTTTTATCGAAACATCGGTCAAGAGATCGAAGAGCAGATTAAAATCTGCCAAGACCCGACCTTCCCAGGCAATGATACTATGGCCGCATTTCAATCAATATGCCACACCGTGGCTGAGAACCTTACGGCACCAAGGGGCAGGGGAGAACCAAAGCCACACAAATGGTTTGACTCTGCATGCAGTAAGGCCCTTAGAGCTTTAAAAGCTGCCCTTAAAGCTCAACCTAGGGATAGGGCTCTGGTCTCAACGCTGAGAAAAGAGTACAGGTTTGCCACGAAATCTAGAAGGGATAGCATCAAGCAGGAGGCTTGGGAACAACTAACCGACATTAACATCTTGCGGGACAGTAGGCAATTCTGGGCTGTAGTAAACCACCCTTATTTCTCAGAATCTCCCAATGCAGACACTGACTGCGTAATACCAGATGAGAAGTGGCTAGCCCATTTCAGTTCTGTTTATGGTGAGTCGGGGGACCGGCCGCACTTACAAAACTGTGTAAGTTTGGTGGCCACTCCTCTACAGTTTAACAGCGGGGAAGTGGAAAAAGCAATCTGTGCAACAACTAGGAACAAAGCCCCTGGCCCAGATGGGGTGCCAGCTGACTTTTATCTACATTCCCCCAAACTCTGGGCTGGCATCCTGGCCAATGTGTTCACAGCCGCAAATACTTCTCCCCCCCCAAACACGTGGGCCACTTCCACCATAGTGCCTATATTTAAAAAGGGGCGAAGGGACGATCCAGGGTGCTACCGTCCTATCTCCCTGCTGGACTCTGCTATCAAAATCCTGGGCAGAGTCCTTTTAGACAGACTAAGAGATAGCCTGGAGGAGTGTGGGGGTCTGGCTGATATACAGTATGGCTTCAGGGAAAAAAGGGGCACGATAGAACAGTGCTCAAATCTCCACCTCTTGATTGCCAAGTACACGGTGGCCAAGGAGGGGTCCTTGTATCTAGCATTTATGGACCTCTCCTCGGCCTTCGACTTGGTCAACAGGTCTAAGCTATGGGAGATTCTGATTAACATGGGAATTGATGCAGACCTGGTGGCGTTTATAGCATCTATGCATCAGGACCTATTTGCTGCTGTAAGAGTAACCAAAGAGGGAAGATGCACGTCACGCTTTAGATCCCTTTGTGGCGTTAGGCAAGGATGCATACTGGCCCCCCTGTTGTTTACCATCTATATAAATGACTTAGGCAAACACTTAATTGGGGCAGCTAGTGACGTTCCGCGTGTAGGAGAAGTTAAGATCCCTGCTCTCCTATACGCGGACGACGCTGTACTAATAGCACGCACAGGGGTATGCCTTCAAAAACTGCTAGATGCATTTGGGACCTTTATGGACCGGTTGGACCTGAGGGTTAATGCCTCCAAATCGCACACTATGGTCGTAGGTAGACAAGGGAAAAGGGCCAAGAGAGGAATAAAAACCTTTTTCTGTAAAGGGGAGATAGTATCGGGAGTCCCCGTGTTTCCATATCTGGGAGTCCTTTTTGACAGCAGGGGTACCTGGGGCCCACAGATACGCGCAAAAAGCCTAGCGGTCACTAGAACATCCATGGCCATCTTAAGCTTCGCTAAAAGGCTGGGCCATAAACCTATGAAGGCCATTATCCAGGTTTATAACAGCAAATCCCTTCCCGTGGCCTTGTATGGTGCCTCCTTATGGGGCTATGTACGCTTAGATAAAATTCAGGTAGCTGAGAATAGTTTTTTACGATCAGTCCTGTCCCTCCCTCAATCCTCCCCGGTTTTTTCCATTCATTCAGAACTTGGTATGGATTATATCCAGGACAAACTGAGACTGGCTCCACTAACATACTGGCTTAAGACCTGGTTAAACCCTGAATTATCGTTAAACCACATGATCATGAGGGATGTGATGAGTTTGGAACACAGCCACACAATACCATGGATGGGGTATTTACACAAATGTTTTAATGAACTAGGTCGCCCAGATTTATTCACCTCTCCCTCGTGTATCACAAAGCAGGATGTGAGTTTCATAAAAAAACAGTTTATGTCTAGGGCATACATGTTGCGAGAAGAAGTTGAATTATTTAAACCCTCTGTCCGAACGCACTACTTAATTCTCCAGTCACTTGCAATCGAGCCTTATTTATGTTTCGTCACAAACCCTTTTCACAGATTCTTGTTAACAAGATTCAGATTCAACATCATTCACTTTTATTTGGGTAATTTTAACAAATGGATGAATCCGGAGCTAGCACCACCTTGCACCTGTGACAATTTTTCAGTTCAAGACAGTTTACATTTTGTTATGTTTTGTGGTTTCTTCTCCGCCCAAAGAAAAAAATACCTGCTACCAGTTCTAAGAGAAGCTGGCTTCTCCCAGGTGAGACCAGCAATGCTATATTTACCATCATTGGGCAACATCTGCATTACCTTTGCCATGGCCAATTTCCTGGTGGCAGCAACCAGAGCCAGAAGGAGCATGAATTTGGAAAACTGATGTATATAACGGGTCTTTTAAATATTTTAAACGCATTTATTTATTCAAATTAACTCGCTGATAAATGAAATTGTTTAATTCTTTTTTAACTGTAAATAATAATGTTTTTATGTACTTTGTATGATTTTATCAAATCGAATAAAGTTAATTTGACTGACTGACTGACACTAGTGGGCTATTATGGTCCAAATATTGATGACCCCTCAGCACTGAAAACCCTATTCAATCACTTGTTAAGTTTCCCAGACCCGGTGATTATAGCTGGGGATTTCAATATCACTCTGAACCCACTTCTGGATAAATCCCCTAACAGCAGACAAAAAAATTATCTCTAAATCCAGAAACTGTCTTGTAGGCTTAATGAACCAGTATGATTATATTTACATTTGGCGGTTTAGAGAGGGTCAAAGGCAAGACTTCTCATTCAGGAACTCGAAGTATAGACATAAATCTAGAATTGACTTTATTCTTACTAGTAGAGCTCTGGCTGATGACATTACCTCAATACACTACACTCCAATGCATCTCTCCGACCATTCCGCAATTGTGTTAGAATTAAAACTGGCTATGGCACCTCTTACAAGAATGTGGTCCTCTGACAGATCTTTACTCTCAACAATAGAGGATATCGAATTTTTACAGTTAGAAACACGTTACTTCTTTAACGCTAATAATGGTACAGCCTCAAAAGGAATTATATGGGATGCATTTAAGTGTACATTAAGAGGCCTCATTAAAAACAAAGTAGCCTATAGAAGAAGACAGTATACAGAGGAAGTAACCTCTATTGAAAATAATATTTTGGCAGTTCAGTCTGATATTGACAATACTGGTTTAATAGACAATCGCAACCTTGCAGGAAAACACGCTGAGTTGGATAGGCTAAAGCATACACTATCGGCAACTCTAGAGAAACGTGTCTTACAGAGATGGGAGGCAAGTAAGCTTTCGCATTTCCAATATGGGGAGGGGGCAGGGAAATTACTTGCCTGGAAAACAAAATCTGACCGGGTCCGCAACAATATCTCTTCTGTTACATCCGCGGAGGGCACTTTTTCCAGGGACGAAGAAATCAGAGTAGTTTTCAGAAATTTCTTTCAATCTATATATCAGGACGATCTCAATGTTACTCAGAATGACATCATGAGTTGGCTGGAAGGTATTTCTCTACCATCTTTAACATCAGAACAGAACCACTCTTTGGATGAGGAAATAACCATTACAGAGGTAGAAGACCCAATAAGGAAAGCAAAGGGTGGAAAGGCTGCAGGCACTGATGGTTTGCCATGTGAAATATACAAAAAACTCATCACAGAGGTCTCTCCAGTCCTAGTTACTCTTTTTAATCAAATTCTAAGAGACGGCGAATTGCCACCCGAATCATGGGATAATGCCTCCATAACCCTTATCCTGAAGCCTGGCAAACCCCCCTCAGATTGCGGCTCATATCGGCCTATCTCTATACTAAACGCCGACTATAAAATCTTTGCCACCATATTGGCCAAACGGTTGGGCCGGGTGGCGCCTGATATTATAGCCCAGAACCAAAAAGGGTTTATAAAGGGGAGACAGCTCTGTGAGCTCACTTATGAATTACTAGGCTCTATAGACATCGCTATAAAAGAGGCTATCCCTTTGGCTGTCCTCACGTTGGATGCTACCAAGGCCTTCGACAGGGGGAATTGGCTGTACCTGTCGGAGGCCTTGAGGAAGTTCAATGTAGGGGATAGATTTCGGAGAACAATAAATTTGTTATATCGGTGCCCATCTGCTTCACTTTTGATAAACGGAGGTTTGACGTAGCCCTTCAGGGTCACGAGAGGAACTAGACAGGGTTGACCCCTGTCCCCCCTCCTCTTCGATTTATACATCGAACCTTTTGCTCAAACCTTAAGAGACAGTATACTCATTAAACCTTTTATTTTTGGTGGCTGGGATAAAAAGGTGGCACTTTATGCGGATGATATTATGATTTTTACCACGAGCTATGATGAAGCATACCCAGAAATAATCGATCAGGCTCTCAAATTTGGCAAAGTGTCAGGGTATGAGATTAACGCCCTAAAGACAGAGTCAATGTCCTGGAATATTAATACAACTGACAACAACGGGACATGCAAAACCCAAATTCGCTATCTGGGATAAATATAGTTAAAGACATCAACTCGATTGCTTCTCTTAACTTCAATAAAGTAGCTGCAGAGTGCCGGAAACTTATGAGAAACTGGTCACATCTTCCACTCACTGTTTTGGGTAAGGTTAACCTGGTGAAGATGAGTATCTTACCGAAAGTTTCTTTCTTGTTCAACACAATTCCACTTTTTTTTTATTCAAAATTGATTTCAAAGTTACAGAGCGCGATTACTAGCTTCATTTGGAATAGTAAATGCCCAAGAATCTCATGGAAAAAAATCAGGCGGCGCAGGGAGAAGGGAGGGCTGGCCGGCCCAGACCTTCAAATCTATGCATGGGCGTTCCAGCTCTCGCACACCCGTATGTTACTTAAAACTCCTACATCAACAGGGATGGGTCTTCTTTTTTCCACATTACTCGAATGTGAAAGAGTAGACCAATCTGGTTTTTTGTTTAAATTTGGCGACCCCAAATTCTTTAAGAAAATAAAATTGAAAGTTTTACAAGGGATTGCATCTACCTGGTATAAAGTGAGGCAAGCGACAAATGTTGGCTACTATTCTGGGAAGGCTCCTATATGGAACTTACCCGCTCCCCCTCATGGACAATAGATGCCCTCACTAACCCACTAATAGAAGCTGGTATCAATAGTTGGGATGACTTGTTTATGGATGGGTCAATACTTCCATGGGACTATTTAATGAATAAAGTAGGCACAAGTCTGTCGAGATTTAAATATATTCAGATCTCCAGCTGGTCACAGTCATATAAAGAGCAGCCAGCACGGTTTAGTAAGCTGCCTATAGGTGGTTATAGTGATTTGGTAACTTGCCTCTTGGACAGCCCAGTGGCAAAGAAAGAAATTTCACGTTGGTACAATAAAATAATTGATGAAATAGATGCCAATTCTCATCTACCGACATCACTATGGGCTGAACTAATGCCAGGCTTAGATGTGGAAGAGCTTTGGATAGCTTCTTGCTCAACGCTCTGGGACCTAGTTAAACCCGCGTGGCTTCGTAGGAACCACCTCTTTACTATACATAGGGCATACTATTCCCCCCATAGGTTGACTAAGTTCTCTCAAACAGGCCCAGTTTTATGCCCAAGGTGCGGGTTAATCGCAGCATCAGACATCCATATGTTTTATGAATGCCCAAATTTATCCGCTTATTGGGAAGCCATTGGGAATAAGCTTTCACAATCCTTGGGTGAACATATCTCTATAGACCTCGCTCTTGTTATATTTGGTCTTAAAAGTAAAACCCGCAACGCCGCAACAAATCTGCTATTTTATTCCATTCTAGTGGCACGTAGGGAGATATGTAGGCATTGGAAAGATGCTCAACCGCCTACAGAGCATGAATGGCGAGCGTCACTTCTTCAAATTTCGATCTCGCCAGAGCAGGAAATCCCAATAGGAGAGCTTTTTGGGCTATGCTTGGATAGCAGCGACAAACCTGTTTTTTTTTTTCCCCCCAGGTCCTATGATTAACGCGTGCATTGCTTATCCTTGCTACCATGACTAACAGTCCTGGTGCTATAGGGGTCTCAATAACTCAGGCACTATCTACTAAGGCACAGCCCTAAGCAAAATCATGTCTGGCCTGTGTGAATGGTGCTGATGGGAATTGGTCTTCCTCCCTCCCGAACGAATTCTCCCACCAGTTATAAGCTGAGACAGCACAGTACACAACCATTCGCCCTTTTGCTCTGTGGTGGTCTTTTGGTTTTGATAGATTGGAGCTATGCACGCAAATGAGGACAAAAAAAAAAAAAAAAAAACATTAAACAGTAACACATTTAAGAAAAGATTACATAACCCAAAATACAATGTACCTTGCCATCGCTGTGCTCCGCCACCGCCATCCTGCCCCAGCTTCTCAATGGGGCACATAATAACACCGGAGCTAGAAAAAAAGAAAAGCACATTCAACAGGTAGACAATTAAAAAGAACTCAGCACTACAAAACATAACGTAATGCAAAATACAACGTAAGTTGGCATCGCTGCAGTCCGCCACCCCCATCCTCTGCAAACTTCTCAATGGGGCACGTAATAACACCCTAAATGGATAAAAGAAAAACCCATTCAACAGTTACACAATTGCGGAGAAATCTGCACTACCAAGCATAACACCACAAAATACAACGTACCTTGGCATCGCTGGGCTCCGCCACCGCCATCCTGTACAAGCTTCTCAATGGGGCAAGTAATAACACTGGAAATGGAAAGAATTAATAACTTTAAACAGTAACACATTTAAGAAAAGATTACATAACCCAAAATAGAAGATACCTGTGCAAGCTTCTCAAGGGGGCACGTAATACACCGGAGCTAGAAAAAAAGAAACGCACAGTCAACAGTTACAAAATTGAAATGGACTCAGCACTACAAAACATAACATAACGCAAAATACAGCGTACCTTGGCATCGCTGCGTTCTGGCTCTGCCATCCTGTGCAATCTTCTTAATGGGCCACGTAATAACACCCGAAAAGGTAAAAAGAAAAACACATTCAACAGTTACACAATTGAAAAGAACTCAGCACTACAAAACATAACTTAACGCAAAATATAACATACCTTGGCATTGCTGTGCTTCGCCACCGCCATCCTGTGCAAGTTTCTCAATGGGGCATGCAATAACACCAGAAATGGAAAAGATAAACAACATGGAACAGTTACACATTTCAAAAAACGTTACATAACGCAAAACAGAATGTACCTTTGCATCGCTGCGCTCGGCCACCGCCATCCTGTGCAAGCTTCTGACTTGGGCACGTAATAACACCGGACCTAGAAAGACGAAAAACACATTCAACAGTTACACAATTGAAAAGTACTCAGCACTACAAAACATAACATAGCGCAAAATACAACGTACATTGGCATCGCTGCGCTCCGCCACCGCCATCATGTGCAAGCTTCTCAATGGGGCACGTAATAACACTGGAAATGGATAAAAGAAAAACCCAATCAACAGTTAGACAATTGAAAAGAACTCTGCACTACCAAACATAACATAATACAAAATACAACATACCTTTGCATCGCTGCGATCTGCCACCACCATCCTGTGCAAGCTTCTCAATAGGGGAACGTAATAACACCGGAAATGGAAAAAATAAGCAACATTAAACAGTTACACATTTCAAAAAACATTATAGAAAGCAAAATAGAACGTACCTGTGCAAGCTTCTCAATGGGTGCACGTAATAACACCGGAGCTAGAAAAAATTAAAAACGCTTTCAACATTTACCCAATTGAAAAGAACTCTGCACTACCAAACATAACATAACGCAAAATATAATGTACCTTTGCATCGCTGCGCTCCATCACAATCATCTTGTGCAAGCTTCTGAATGGGGCAAGTAATAACACTGAAAATGGAAAAAATTAACAACATTAAACAGTAACACATTCAAAAAAAGATTACATAACCCAAAATACAACGTACCTTGCCATCGCTGTGCTCCGCCACCGCCATCCTGCCCAAGCTTCTCAATGGGGCACATAATAACAGCGGAGCTAGAAAAAAAGAAAAACACATTCAACAGGTAGACAATTAAAAAGAACTCAGCACTACAAAACATAACATAATGCAAAATACAACGTACCGTGCCATCGCTGCAGTCCGCCACCGCCATCCTGTGCAAGCTTCTCAATGGGGCAAGTAATAACACCGGAAATGGAAAAAAGAAAAACACATTCAACAGTTACACAATTGAAAAGAACTCTGCACTACCAACCATAACATAATGCAAAATACAACGTACCTTGGCATTGCTGTGCTCTGCCACCGCCATCCTGTGCATTCTTCTCAATGGGGCATGTAATAACACCGGAAATAAACAACAAGAAACAGCTACACATTTCAAAAAACATTACATAACGCAAAAAAGAATGTACCTTTGCATCGCTGCTCTCCACCCCACCATCCTGTGCAAATTTCTCAATGGGGCACGTAATAACACCGGAGCTAGAAAAACAGAAAAACACATTCAACAGTTACACTATTGAAAAGAACTCAGCACTACAAAGCATAACGTAACGCAGTATAAAACGTACCTTGGCATCGCTGTGCTTCGCCACCGCCATCCTGTGCAAGCTTCTCAATGGGGCATGTAATAACACCGGATATGGAAAAAATAAACAACATGAAACAGTTACCCATTTCGAAAAACATTACATAAAGCAAAATAGAAGTACCTGTGCAAGCTTCTCAAGGGGGCACGTAATAACACCGGAGCTAGAAAAAACGAAATCATATTCAATAGTTACACAATTGAAAAGAACTTAGCACTACAAAACATAAGGTAGCGCAGTATACAACGTACCTTGGCATCGCTGCGCTTCGCCACCGCCATCCTGTGCAAGCTTCTCAAAGGGGCGTGTAATCACACCGGATATGGAATAAATAAACAACATGAAACAGTTACACATTTAAAAAAATATTACATAATGCAAAACAGAACGAACCTTTGCATCACTGTGCTCCGCCACCACCATCCTGTGCAAACTTCTCAATGGGGCACGTAATAACAACGGAGCTGAAAAGAACTCAGCACTACAAAACATAACATAACACAAAATACAACGTACATTGGCATTGCTGTGCTCCGCCACCGCCATCCTGTGAAAGCTTCTCAATGGGGCACGTAATAACACCCTAAATGGAAAAAAGAAAAACACATTCAACAGTTACACAATAGCAAAGAAATCTGCACTACCAAACATAACTCCACAAAATACAACGTACCTTGGCATTGCTGGGCTCCGCCACCGCCATCCTGTACAAGCTTCTCAATGGGGCACATAATAACATCGGAAATGGAAAAAATGAACAACATTTAACAGTTACACCTTTCAAAAAACATAATAGAATGTACCTTTGCATCGCTGCGCTCCACCACCGCCATCCTCTGCAAGTTTCATAATCGGGCACGTAATAACACCGGAGCTAGAAAAAAAGGAAAACACGTTCAACATTTACACAATTGAAAAGAAATCACCACTGCAAAACAGATGACGCAAAATACAATGTACCTTGCCATCGCTGTGCTCCGTCACCGCCATGCTCTGCAAGATTCTCTATGGGGCACATAATAACATCAGAGCTAGAAATAAAGACAAACATCATTCATCAGTTACACAATTGAAAGGAAATCAGCACTGCAAAACAAAATACAACGTACCTTGCCATCGCTGCACTCCGCCACCGCCATCCTGCGCAAGCTTCTCAGTGGGGCACATAGTACCACCGGAGCTAGAAAAAAAGAAAAACACTTTCAAAAGGTAGACAATTAAAAAGAACTCAGCACTGCAAAACATAACATAATGCAAAATACAACATACCTTGTCATCGCTGTGGTCCGCCACCACCATCCTGTTCAAGCTTCTCAATGGGGCACGTAATAACTAACCCTGGGCGGTGAACTCCGCTAAGCTTGCGGAGTTTGCGAAGTTTAGGCAACTTCGCGCTTCGCAGTGAACGCAAAGTTGTCAAATACTTCGCAATCTACAGCAAAGCATAGTTGTTTTCTTCCTCGCGCGCTCAATAGCATTCTCACGTGTGCGGTAATGACTTACCGTGGTTCTGCGTTCGCCTACTCAATTTTCTCTCCCGCTCGTGTGCCCCACAAAGTTTGGAATCCGGCCGAACAATCCCGCGAGACTGTGCGAACACGATCACTTAATTTGGACGCGCGATCTTCCTTCCCGCGCAGTGTTGGTAAGATCAAGTTTCTGAACATGAAGAAACTAAAATGTGGCACAGAATATCTCTCAAGCATGATAAAACCTTCTCGAAAATGATCATTTTGCTCAGAAAAACCCCTCAGATTGTGATTTGGCTGTAGTCTTTTGTGCAAGGAGTCCTCTATTTTTTCTACTCTTTTTTTCAAGAGGAAGGAAGTGCTCCTGAGTCTCCAACTTCCTGTTCCTGTCCAGCAGGCTCCTCCCAGTGCTTTGTCCATGTGCTGTTCACTTTCATTTGGATTTGGAGCTGGAAGGATCACTTTTTGTGTATGTCTGTTGCATCATATCATTGTATTGGATTTATTGAGGACTTTTGGATTTGAAATGTTATTTTACAAGTAAGTTGGGGAATTGGTGTACATGTTTGTTTGATTGTGCTTTTTTTACCTACAGTTTTCTGGGCTTTTCAATCCTTGTTAAAATTATTGTTGAGGGAGGCCTGTACTTTCATGAGGGGCCAAGTTGTATTTCTTTGAAATTTCATCCAGTAGGCTCAGAGGTACCCATGGGCCCAACCGTGTTTCTGTGGTGTCTGTTGAATTTTAAAGTTTTTAAACATCATGGATGGCATTGGATTCAATTGCAAACTGTGTTTTTTGGAGTGGAATTTCAGTTTTTGGGTGTGTGTTAATTAAATATTGGCTTTTCAGCCAATAGGTAACCTTAGAGTTCATATAGTCAGTGTAGACCTGCTTGAGTTCATTGTATGTACTTTCTGTGGGTGGCCTGGCCATGTGGTGGTGGCCATTTGTGGGACCAGCCACTGTGCTTTTGCCATAGGCCTCCAAGCTTGTGGCCTACTCTACCAGTAGGCCCAGAGGTACTACGTAAGTCATCATGGGTGCATGAAAGTTAAACAACTGTTTTTGTGGTGTTTGTTTAATTTTTAACATCATATATGGCAAGGATGGCTTTGGATTGATTTGCATAATGTGGATTTGGGGTGGAATTTCAGTTTTTGGGTGTGTGTTAAATAATAGGTCTTTTTAGGGCTCGTCCCTTTTCTATTTTGCAGAAATAGAACAGGGGGAGCCCTTATGTCGCTGATCTGCTTCTTTCCCAAAGGCTCTCTTCAGGCAGCTGATTGGCTGTCCTCAAGGAGGATTCCCAACAGTTCACGAGGTCGTGGACGAGCTTGCCCGATCCTTCCCCCTGCCAGCAGCATTTTTTCACATCAAAGGCTTCGCTGTCCCGCCCCCTGCCGTCACTTATTCACGGCCGCAGGCCTGCTCTCTTCCCCCAGTGCTTGTTTAGAGTCTGCTGCAGGCCGGCCCTGCCGCTGCAGTCTCAGCAGCTTTCGTACTTTTTGCCACCATTTAGAAAGTGTCTGCATTTATGTCACTACTGTTAGCAATCTTGCCCTAGACACTAATTAAGTAGTATTGCCCCTACAACGCAAACCTACAATTACTTTAAATCCAGGATCTCATTAATACACATTACTCACTGAATACCGCACTTGATCGTACAAAAAACCTTTTGCTTTCCCTTTTCATGATGTCACAGGACAGTGAACACAATGACATTTCCTAGTAATGTTATGTGTAGTACGTAGAAACGATTAGCCGAAGACTGTTTGCAGGGAGCAGTGAAAGGTGGAAGATAATAGCAGCATGGTACTTTCTGACCAGAAATTCAGTATGTGCACATATGCCCAATCATGTATATTTAAGAAAATTACATTATGCTGCTTAAAAGCCAGCATTAAGTGATTAGAACTGCTTTAAAGACATCACTGAGAGCTTCACGGCCGCAGGCCATGCTCTCTTCCCCCAGTGCTTGTTTAGAGTCTGCTGCAGGCCGGCCCTGCCGCTGCAGTCTATGCGTGGGAGGGCTTCCGCCATTTGAACTCTCTTCGGGAGATACGCTTCTGAAGTACATCAAAGCACCGTCCGTTTCTCCACCTTAAGCTGTTCCCACCACTGCAGTGTTTCATCTACTACCGCCTTTTCATCTCTGAGCTTCTGTGCTTATTCAGGCCTCCCAAGACCATCTCATGCCGTCCTCCCCATACTGAGTATAAGATGGCGCCACCGGTCTGCTGGGCCAGCACTTTCTAGGAGCTCGTTTTTTTTTTATCTAGCGCTTGTGTTCATCGTTTACAATTCGCTGCTCTATTAGTACGTGCACTGTGCAGTTTGGAAGTGTACATATAGAGTATGTCAGTGTGCATTTTTCTAATAGCACACATTGCCATGAACCCCATTCAGGCACTTAACCAGCATTTGGCACATCAAAGCCTTCGCTGCCCCGCCCCCCGCCGTCACTTATTCATGGCCGCAGGCCGTGCTCTCTTCCCCCAGTGCTTGTTTAGAGTCTGCTGCAGGCCGGCCCTGCCGCTGCAGTCTCAGCAGCTTTCGTACTTTGTGCCACCATTTAGAAAGTGTCTGCATTTATGTCACTACTGTTAGCAATCTTGCCCTAGACACTAATTAAGTAGTATTGCCCCTACAACGCAAACCTACAATTACTTTAAATCCAGGATCTCATTAATACACATTATTCACTGAATACTGAACTTGATCGTACAAAAAACCTTTTGCTTTCCCTTTTCATGATGTCACAGGACAGTGAACACAATGACATTTCCTAGCAATGTTATGTGAAGTGCATAGAAACGATTAGCCGAATACTGTTTGCAGGGAGCAGTGAAAGGTGGAAGATAATAGCAGCATGGTACTTTCTGACCAGAAATTCAGTATGTGCACATATGCCCAATCATGTATATTTAAGAAAATTACATTATGCTGCTTAAAAGCCAGCATTAAGTGATTAGAACTGCTTTAAAGACATCACTGAGAGCTTCACGGCCGCAGGCCGTGCTCTCTTCCCCCAGTGCTTGTTTAGAGTCTGCTGCAGGCCGGCCCTGCCGCTGCAGTCTATGCGTGGGAGGGCTTCCGCCATTTGAACTCTCTTCGGGAGATACGCTTCCGAAGTACATCAAAGCACCATCCGTTTCTCCACCGTACGCTGTTCCCACCACTGCAGTGTATCATCTACACTGCCTTTTCATCTCTGAGCTTCTGTGCTTATTCAGGCCTCCAAAGACCATCTCATGCCGTCCTCCCCATACTGAGCATAAGATGGCGCCACCGGTCTGCTGGGACACCACTTTCCAGGAGCTCATTTTTTTTTTATCTAGCGCTTGTGTTCATCGTTTACAATTTGCTGCGCTATTAGTACGTGCACTGTGCAGTATGGAAGTGTACATATAGAGTATGTCAGTGTGCATTTTTCTAATAGCGCACATTGACATGAACCCCAGTCAGGCACTTAACCAGCATTTGGCACATCAAAGCCTTCGCTGCCCCACCCCCGCCGTCACTTATTCACGGCCGCAGGCCGTGCTCTCTTCCCCCAGTGCTTGTTTAGAGTCTGCTGCAGGCCGGCCCTGCCGCTGCAGTCTCAGCAGCTTTCGTACTTTGTGCCACCATTTAGAAAGTGTCTGCATTTATGTCACTACTGTTAGCAATCTTGCCCTAGACACTAATTAAGTATATTGCCCCTACAACGCAAACCTACAATTACCTTAAATCCAGGATCTCATTAATACACATTACTCACTTGATCGTACAAAAAACCTTTTGCTTTCCCTTTTCATGATGTCACAGGACAGTGAACACAATGACATTTCCTAGTAATGTTATGTGTAGTGCGGAGAAACCATTAGCCGAAGACTGTTTGCAAGGAGCAGTGAAAGGTGGAAGATAATAGCAGCATGGTACTTTCTGACCGGAAATTCAGTATTTGCAAAAGATTAAGCTATTGCAATTTTAAATTACAAGAAATTTTATTTAAGTAATAATTATTGAAAAAAATGCAACCCATTGTTATTTTTAATATAAATATTAATACATCTAAGTAATGTAAATACAACACATATTGCATTACAAATGCTATAGGTGTCACGTTTGCAAAAGTTAACACTATTGGCATTGTAAATGACAAAGATATTAATTTCGCTATTTTCAAAACAGAAACATAAATAAAAAATTTGTCATTTACAATACTAATACCTCTAACTTTACTAATGTGAGCCCTATTGCATTGCAAATGCTTGTTCTGCAAGGAGGTAACCCTAGGACTTCAGCTCACGTAGTTTTGATAACTTTGCACAGTGCGACAACACGACCTTACATGTTTTGGCGCCCAATCTGCACGCTCGCGCTTGCGATAACGACTTTTTGTACAGTTCGCCCTGCTGAACACGCCGAATTTTCAATCTTGCAAGCAATATGTCTCGAGTTGCATAAAACCTTCTCGAAAATTATGAGTTTTTTTTCATTTTGCTAAAAAGACTCCTCGGGTTGTCATTTGGTTGTAGTTTTTGGAGCATGGAGTCATTTTTCTGTTTTCAATTTTTTTTTAAAGAGGAAGGAAGTTCCCGTGAGACCTCAACTTCCTGTTCCTGTCCTTCGTATGTAGAATGTTGTTTCAGGGTGGGCTGACCATGTGGGTGGCAGCCATTTTGTGAAGCTAAGCATTGTGCTTTTGCCATAGGCATGCATTGTCTGTCTTCTCTTTCTTTTCATGTTGTTGTGGGTGGCCAGGCCCTGTGGTGGTGGCCATTTTATGTGACCTTCTACTGTGCTTTTTCCATAGGCCTCCAAACTTGTGGCCTATCTGCCAGTAGGCCTAGAGTCCCAGAGGTAGTCATCGGGGGTGCTTGATGTAGCTGTTTCTATTTTGTCTGTTGAATTTAAACATCATTTAGGGTATAGATGACATTGGATTGAATTTCCAAATGTGGTGTTTGGGGTGTAGTTACATTTTTGAATGTGTGTCAATAAATGCCTTTGTTGTATGTGTTGTTGTTGTGTAACTTTCCAACATTTTTAGCCTTGCAGATTTTCTTTTTTGCATGAAAGCTGTGATGTGTAACAGGCATCCTCCTTTGTCTGGCCATATAGGGATATAGGCCTACTTGAGTTTATTGTATGTACTTTCTTGTTGGTGGGATGACTATGTGGGTGGTGGCCATTTGGTGAAGCCAGGCATTGTGCTTTTCCCATAGGCCTGCATTGACTGTTTTTTATTCTTTTTTTTTATGAGCGCCTCACCATGTGGTGGTGGCCTTTTTTGTGGGACCAGCCACTGTGCTTTTGCCATAGGTCTCCAAGTCATCATGGGTGCATAAAAGTTAAATAACTGTTTTTGTGGTGTTTGTTTAATTTGTAACATCATGTATGGCATGGATGGCTTTGGATTGATTTGCAAAATATGTTTTTTGGGGTGGAATTTCAGGTTTTGGGTGTGTGTTAATAGGGCTTTTTCTGCCAGTAGGTAACCCTAGGAATTCAGCTTGCGTAGTTTTGATAACTTTGCACAGTGCGACAACGCGACCTTACTGTTTTTGTCTTCTTCGACGCGCTCAATCTGCGTGCTCGCTCACGCGTTAATGACTTTTCAACCTTTTTAGCCATGGGGATTTTCTTTTTTGCATTAAGCTGTGATATAGGCCTGCTTGAGCTCACTGTTTTCTGGATTTTACCCATGTGCCTGAGATGAGTGACCATGTGGATGGGTGCTGTAGTGGTGGTAGTAGTAGTGTGCAGTTTTGTTTTTGCCACATAGGCCTGTGTGTCTTTCTATTGTTCCTGTTAGCTTACTGTTTCCATCCCCATTGCTATCTGCTGCAGGTCACTGATGCTGCATCCATCCGACATGATGCACAAATTAAGGATAAACAAGTTCCACCTCCACTACAAATTAAAGCACAACAAATTCCACATTTGACTGATGTTCTTCTGCCTTCTTTGCTTGTAGGTGCACAAAAGACTGAGGAGGAGGTGTCTGTCATCATTCATTGCCCATTGTACTGCCAGACATTTGACCTTCTGTTGTACATGACGCGTGGTGTGACCTGACCAGACATCTATGCAACTTGTTCAACTGAGTGCTGTTGACATCTGAAGAAGATGGACCCAAAGAAAGCAGGTACCAGGTCCTCCAAGACCAAGAAAGTTGCTGAGAAGAAGAAGGAAGAACAGAAGAAGGAAGTGACACTTAAGTCTGGTGTTGACCCCAAAACCTTTTTTGGGAAACCAAAAAGTACGCCTGAAGCAGCGGTGTCCGGAGGGCAAGCTGAAGGCAGCACATCCGCATCAGTGAGCCCAACCCACCAGCCCAGGCCTAAGCAGATGAGTGTTTAAGAGGTAGCCAACCTAATGGTGGAAAGCAGTGATGCCGAGCCTGACCTAAACTTATCGCTATCTCAAGTAGTACACAATCAACGCATGAGGGAACACAGCAGATAAGTGGTGAACAATAACAACCACAACCAACGCCCGCAATAGTAGTTGTTGTTCCTCCCGAACTAGGGGAAGTTCAGGAAATTGAGCCTCATGCAGAGCAAGAAGAAAAGGAAGCCACTCATGCAGGAGATCTATTGTCTTCCAAATCCCCACTAAGGAAAAGGAGGGTTAGTCCATCAAGTTCTTCACCAAGCATCCCTTCTGATGATCTAGATCTCACTTGGGAGTCACAACAACCTGAGCATGAGAGGGAGACACATTCCAAGACCAGGCTAGGGAAAAAGAAGTTTCCAGAAAGCCTTACACTTATGGAGGTCGATGTAGAACAGCAAGATAATGATGATGATGAGTCTGACCCAGTCATCACAAGCATCACTCCCGGCCCAAGGACATGGAGACCAACATTTTTACCCTATACAGAATGGCTGTGACTATTAGGGATGTAGCACGCATACCTCCAACACAGGCAACACCAACACAACCTCCAGCTTCCATATTTACATTAGCAAAGGGCCGGTAGCGTCCTACATCCAGCACAAGCACCACCTCAGCAGAAGTAGATAGTGGTACTACTGTGCAGCCACATAGTCAAATTCAACACACACCCTCCAGCTCATCCGGTATTTGAAGTGGCATCTCAAGTAGGAGACAAAAGTTAAGCTCCACAGTGTGGGACTTCTTTACGGTTAGCGTAAAGGAGGAGAACATTGCTATATGCTCCATTTGTCATTCCTCTGGTAGTCGTGGTAAGCTTGGTACAAACTATGGTACCGGAGGCCAAATGACCCATTTGGAAAAACACTACGCAATCAAGTGGGAGGACCATCTCCGTAGCATCAAAACTGGAACCATTGATGCTGGTGAGGATAAACTAGTACAAGGTCCACTCACTGTCGAACAGGAAGAAGAAAAAGAGGGAGACATTCTATCTGGTAATGGTACACAAAGTAACCCTGTCCCCAGCACTGCAGTGGTACAGCCCACATCCTCCACATCAGCAACATCTCAGTGGCCAAGAGTAAGAGTCAGCCGGAGACACCAAGGAGTACTGCGATGCAAAGTGCTGCGCCGAGCCGAACAGAAGGAAATACCACACAGCGTACCATTTACTAGGCAGGAGGGAAAGTTTGAACGCAATAGCACATTGGTACAATACTAAGCTGGCTAAAATGTTAGCACTGGACCTTCTCCCTTTTTGTTTTGATGAAGGGGTGAGTTTTCTGGAATTTGTGACAATCATCTGCCCAAAATGGAAGGTTCCCAGCTTCTACTATTTTGCCAGAGTTGCTGTTCCAGCACTACATCACGACGTGCTGGAATTGATTGGGAAACCTTACATCAGAGTTCTGTTCATAGTATCCACCTGACAACAGACATGTGGACCAGATGCCAAGCCACTGATTACATGTGCATCACTGCACACTGGTTCTCTTTTTCAGGTGTTAGAGAAAAGCTATCTGTAGGCGTTGACACTGTTGAGATTTTTAATGACAGGCGCAGACATGCAACTGTAGCCATGTTTGCTATGGAGAAATCTCATACTGCTGCAAACATTTTGGCAGAGTTTAACAGCAAGTTCTTTGAATGGCTGCGACAAAGAGGGCTTAACATTGGTTTTGTTGCCATGGACAATGGCAGTAAGGTAGTTAAGGCCACGAAAGATGGAGGCTATTTCAGGCTCCCATGTTTGGCACATTGCATTAACATTGTTGCTCAAGACTTTCTGAAAAATGAAAGCAAAGTCAGCAACTTACGGACCACCTGCAGAAGAATATGCACACATTTCAACCATTCTTCTAAAGCCCGGAAGCAGCTACGGGTCATTCAACAGGAGCATACAATGCTAGTCAAAGCACTCATCCAGGATGTGCCAACACGTTGGAACTCAAGTTATTACATGCTTAATTATCTGTTTGAGCAGTACATACCACTTAATGCTTATATCATGACAAGAAGATTAGGTGATCCTACTGTGAAAGCCATGACCGTTGAGATGTGGAAATGGGACCTCATTAAATGACTGACAGAGATGCTACTTTCTTTTGAGGTCTTCACACGTGCAGTCAGCAGGGAAGACTGTACTATGGGCCAAGCTATCCCATTGTTGTACATGCTAGAGCAACAGCTGAAGGAGGTGTCTGAAACATACGAAGGTGTAGAAGACAACGTAGACGCATTTTCTTTGGCGAAGGCCTTAGCCGTCTGCTTATCTGACAATACAAAGATTCAAAATAAAATTGTGTCACATCGACATTACATTACTGCAACAATTTTGGATCTACGGTACAAAATATTTCTGAACAGTAATGCAGTAATTCCTTTTTCATAAGGGGATGTTGCCAAGCACAAAACTTTAATAGCTAAGGAAGCCACTGATTTAGAAAATTAACGGCTCTCAATTGGATGCTTGCCAGTACCAGCCCAGGACAGTGCAAGTACTACAGGGCATCCAGAGTCAAGTTCTTCTTCAGAGCATGAGAGCAGTGCGTTTGCTTCCCAGCAGTCACAAACACTACCAATAACATCAACATCAGCACCAACAGATTCTGATTCATCAGACACAGCAAAAGAAATAGCTGCTTGGTTTCTACAGAAAGGGATGGGTAAGTCCATTGCTGGTGCAAAGTCAAAAGAGGCCAAGCAAATCAAAGCACCCCTGAACATTGAGTGGATGATCCAGGCCTATCTGGGTGACACAACAGAGGTCGTCATGGAGCAAAGCCCATTGGTGTATTGGTATAGGAAAAGAAGCCCATGGCCAGTGCTCAGCAGGCTGGCGATAAATTATCTGGCTTGCCCTGTCGCAAGTGCCTCTTCTGAGCGTGTTTTCAGTGCTGCTGGTGCCATTGTAACTGTGAAAAGGACCAGTCTCTTACCCAAAAGCATGGAGAGGTTAACTATGATCAAAATGAATCAGCACTTCCTACCACCGGACTACAAAAAACGTGAATCACAGCAGGAAGAGGAGAGCGACTCCGAAGACATAAGTAGTGGGTTACATGACCTACTTCTGTCCAAACCACCAGAGTATGAGGACGAGCTCCTCTTCCCTGACAACTAGGCTTTCAAATTGTTACTTTCTCCCTTCCTTTATTGTGTGTATATCTGTCTTTTTGGTTCAAATCAAACCACAACAAATCCTTCTCCACTGTCTCTTATTTTTACTTGCCTATTGGAGTTGCATGTCCCTGCATTTATCTGTCCACTCCTCTCCTTAGAGTCCTGCTCCATCTTCCTGACTTGCCCTAAATATATTTCCATCTTGCCAGACATTGGATGGAGATGGAGAATAGTACTATAATGTAGCCTCTAACAGTCCCTCCATAACAAGTTAAACGTACGTGACTATAGCCATCTTCTGTTTTGTTTCCAATCCGAAACTCATCACTGTCTTACGGCTACCACCTCTGTCTGCAGGCACACACAACTCTTCACTGTCAGAACTTGAGCAGGCATCCAAAACTAAAGTAAACTCGTCATCACTTTCAGAAGGCTCAACATCTCTGATCTGACAGCCAAAGAGAAGAGCAAGACAGGTATATGATTAATGAATGATGCCATGCATTGCATTGGATACTTGATGACTCTGAGCAAATGTGCAAAAAGTCGAACTATACTAGTAGTTAAAATAATAACAAAGTAAAAGTGACTCAAGTGATAGTCAATGTTTCTGTGCTGTTAAATAATAACTAATTGTACTCCTACTACTGCAGGTGCAGTCTTGACTTACTTAATCGGAGTCCCTCACTAAAGACTGAGTTGGTGTTGGTCTGTTGGACAACACGTACACATACCACACCATGATGATGATGATGATCATACTATCTTTGCACGAAGTCAGTCAGTTGGATCTGAGATGATGATGGAATAACAGTGTTTCAGGAAGTGGCATAAAAGGTAAACACAACCAATCAACAAGAACCACAGCAGACCTGGGCTACATGTATGTGCAGTGGTGGAGTCAAATAGTGGTATGATGACTGACAGTGGCGCATTGATTTAGTCACTTGATTTGGAAAATTCTAGGTTGCTGTATATGCCTTTTGTCTGGCTCTGTCAAAAATTAAGGAAAATGGAGTTTGGGTCACAGCCCAGTGCCGTGGGCCGGTTCTGTGCTGGCTCCTGTCTAAGTATGAGCGTAGTCCGTTCCACTCGCGGAATGTGGATTTTCGGCAAATTCGCAATCCGCGAATTCTCGCGAATTTGCCGACTATTCGCAAATTCACACGCAGCGGATTTTTTTGCTTGGTCGCGCTTGACAAATACAATATTGTGGCGCGGGGCGTTCACTTACCGTCATTCAGCGTTTGAAGAGTTGTTTTTCTCCATGTTTGCATGTGCTGCGCCATTTTGGATCTTGCTGCGGGATCCCGCTGGAGTTTGTCAAACGCGATTACTTTATTGCGGCCCGCCACCTTGCACAGCGAGAGTTTGTCATTGCGAGTACGTCATAAAGGCTCGTGATCACGTATCACGGGAGTAAACAATTGCGAACACGTAGATGCGGCGGGCACTCGCAAAATTGCAAAATTTGCAATTCTGCACAAGAAATCCACCAGCAGGCAGCATAAACCTTCTGAAAATGATGATTTATATCAGAATAACTCCTCAGGTTGACATTTGCCTGCACCTTGTTTTGCAAGGAGTCCATTTTGGGGGGTGGGAGGAAGGAAGTGCCCCACAGTCTCCAACTTCCTGTTCCTGTCCAGCAGGCTCCTCCCAGTGCTTTGTTCATGTCCTGGTCACTTTGATTTGGATCTTGACCTGGAAGGATTACTTTTTGTGGATGCTGCTGGATATTTGGATTTGAGGCCTTTTTGACTTTCTTTGGATCACTTTTGGATTAGAAATTTCACAAGTAAGTTGATGTTGTTTGTTTGGGGCGTTACAGTTGCTGCAACTACAATTTTGGAACTTTTTCAGAACATTAAATAAAATATATTGTGGGTAGCCACAGTATCCAGTAGGACCAGGGTTAATTATGGGTGCATGATACAACTGTTTTGTTGAATTTTAACATCATTTAGGGCATGGATGGCATTGGATTGGGGAGATTTTTGTGTGTTTTTCGATTTTTTGGCTGTTGTTGGGGCCTTTTGCCCAGGGGTACTCAGTGGTGCATGGACTGAGTCTTTCTGTGGGGTCTCTATAATGTAAACATCATGGAGGGCATGGATGGCATTGGATTGTGGTGATTTTTGTGTGTTTTTCGATTTTTTGCCTGTGTTGGGGCCTTTTGCCCAGGGGTACTCAGTGGTGCATGGACTGAGTCTTTCTGTGGTGTCTCTTTAATTTATTGTTACAGGTGGTGCACTCCCTGTTGTTTTGTCTAGCTGGTTCAAGTTAATCGTTCAATTTTATAGGTTGGGTGCTCCTTCAGGTGGCGTGTCCGTCCTTGACACGTCAGTTAGAACATAACAAGAAAGTGTTACCATCAGAAGATGGTAACATCCCTGACCTTGGGCACACCTTTATGTTCTTGAAAACCAATACTCCTTGTTTGTATCATCAGTATAGGGTTTATTTAAAGTTCATTGTAAATTAATCGTCAGTCCATAGAGTTATTTCCACTCTTATCAATCTTATAATTGTTCCATTATGCTCCAATGCCTTTCGGGCAGATGGGCCCTTCATTATGTTCTAACTGACGTGTCAAGGACGGACACGCCACCTGAAAGAGCACCCAACCTATAAAATTGAACGATTAACTTGAACCAGCTAGACAAAACAACAGGGAGTGCAATACCTGTAACAATAATTTTGTGTCATTTCATATGTCCGTCCTACCAATGAGGGTAGCACCCCACCAATATAGAATGGAATATGAAGAAATTTCAAGATCCACTGAGTCAAAAGCAGACACTCTTGCCTTTGATGATGATGCCACTGCTCACATCTATGCTCTTATAAATGAAGACATAACACAACAAATTACCAGCTGCACCAAGGAATAATGAGTCAGACAATTACTTTACCTGTCCAAACGCGAGATCAATCAGAAACTTCATGCCAGCACTCTACTGAAATATCACCGAGCACTACGTATCCCCAGAGGGTTAAGGATAGCACTGAAATCCTCCCTTTGCAAAAACTCAAAGTCGTTTCAGGATAAATGGAATGCTATCCAGAATAAATGCAGCCTTGACCTTATCCTACTCATTGTGGAAGAACTATCACACATCCTCACCGAACTTAACAAAGAAATAAAAGAAATTGAAAATGAACTTAAGGACATGACACCTACTGAGGATTGGTCCAAGACACTTGAAGATATCAAAATCCAACTAGATAAACACTCAAGAGAGATCAATGATCGCAAATTAAGGAAGTTTAGGAGAGACACCCTAGACTACAAGTTGGGAGAGGTGTACACGTGGGCAGACGTGTATGCCCAATGCAGAAGAAATAAACCTTTTAACCAACAAACTGATACATCCTCATCAGGCAGCGATATGTCTAACAGACCAACAAAAAGAGTGATTCCACCTACTCTAGACTCTACAGACCCAGAACAATCCATTCCACAAACAAGTAGCACAATGACACCGGTGCCTTTTTTAGGCCAAGGTCTAGGAGAAAGAGACGACCCAGGAGGGGCATTCGAAAAGGAAAAAGAAAAGGGCCACCCCAGTACCCGGAGTACAGTACCAAAGAAAGATAAGAAGAAAAACAATTAGTTATCAACATATCTAAGTCGACCCTTAAACCACTAGAAATGAAATTATTGTCTCGAGGTACATCATTTATCCCTACCACAGAAACCAATCAATTGGAACTGGAAGTCAGTACGTTTAAATTGACACGTAAGCTTAGATTAAGATATTTCGTTGACAAGGTGTTCCCAGCTACTCCACAGAAACCTGACCAATTGAAAGGCCTGCGACCACACAGCTCATACCAAGCACCCACCAGTCATAAATGTATTGACCTTTTTGAAAATTTGGTGGGACAGGATTTGTTAAAATTGAACTACAAAAAAAACCCAAGAGGAATATCACTCAGAAAGACTTTGACACTTTGAAGAAAATAGCTAACAATGATAACATCAAATGCATAAAAGCTGACAAAGAGGGCGCCCTTGTGATTGTAGATACTGAGATGTATCAGAAGAAGTTCTTAGATCACATCAATGATGAATAAACATACACGAGACTGGCCAATAATCCTACCATCCAGTTCAAGGAAACACTGACTGACATTGTGAAAAAAGCCCATGAGGATGGAACAATAGACGAGAGAACTAGGAAATATCTGATAAAAGAATATCCTAAGAGTCCCACCATACAAATGACACTGAAGATCCATAAAAGCTTGGAGGACCCCACGTTTAGACCGATTGTGTCGATGAGAGGACCAATACATGAACCAATCGGGAAGTTTCTAGACAGATATATGCAACCATGATTGGGCGTCTGTGGGTGAACCAGACGATCAACGGAACCCGGGAGCGCCGCATGTTCTTCCCAGCGCTCTTGACCACGCAGCCTGCAGCCCCACCGCGCGCTTACTCGCGCTGTGCATATGCGTCGATTTTTAACTTACAACCGGATTTTAAACTTATAATCACTAACCCCCTTTTGTTGTGCAGGTCTTCTTGGAGTCGCCTCACTGCATTTTGCGCCGCCTTGCACATAAACCGCTCCTGACTTCCGAGTGCGCGCTGGGACCCGTCCGGTCGCGCTGCACTCCCACAAGCGGACATCTTGCCCCGCCTCCCGGTCCCGCCCACTGCAGCCGAGCTAGGTGCTGCCTGGGTCGTGACCTGGTGAGTCGCCATCTTGGGTGAGGGAGCAGGCGAGCGGTGCAGCCCTCGGCCCCTCCCGCCCTCGGCCCCATAAAAACCCTGGACTGGTGACCAATACTATTGATTGGGCGTCTGTGGGTGAACCAGACGATCACCGGAACCCGGGAGCGCCGCATGTTCTTCCCAGCGCTCTTGACCACACAGCCTGCAGCCCCACCGCGCGCTTACTCGCGCTGTGCATATGCGCCGATTTTTAACTTACAACCGGATTTTAAACTTATAATCACTAACCCCCTTTTGTTGTGCAGGTCTTCTTGGAGTCGCCTCACTGCATTTTGCGCCGCCTTGCACAGAAACCGCTCCTGACTTCCGAGTGCGCGCTGGGACCCGTCCGGTCGCGCTGCACTCCCACAAGCGGACATCTTGCCCCGCCTCCCGGTCCCGCCCACTGCAGCCGAGCTAGGTGCTGCCTGGGTCGTGACCTGGTGAGTCGCCATCTTGGGTGAGGGAGCAGGCGAGCGGTGCAGCGCTCGGCCCCTCCCGCCCTCGGCCCCATAAAATGGTTCCCCCATTCAGGGAGCGCAGCGGACAGGCGCAGCGGGCGCGCCGTCATCGCGCCGAAGTCGCGCCTAAGTCCCGCCCGTCTGTGCCCGTCCGTGCCCAGACGGGCGCAGGGGCCAGAGACGCTGCTGCCCCTATACCATACACCGCAGCGGCTCTTAAAGCACTGCAGTTCCCTACTTGCCCCCTTCACCCCACCATATGGGCTCGCATCACCTCGCTGGGAATTGAGGGAAGCTCCCCCCCTCTCCTAGGGCCAGATATATCAGTCACCCCCGAGTCACACATTCGTGTACTCTATCTCAACACCCGCTCCCTCGTAAGACATCAAATTGATGTCTTCCTTCTACTGACTGCCGAGAACCCCGATATACTATTACTCTCGGAGACATGGTTATCGGAGGATTCTCTTCCTGATATTCTAGCGGCACTGCCCTCTGATTACTATATGCTGAACGTCAATAGATCGGACGGTCGTCATGGAGGGGGCGTGGCAGCAGTAATTAGGAAAAACGTACAACTCATTTCCTCTTCCTCGCTTACCCTCCCAGCAGTTGATAATATTGTGATCAACCTGGGCACGAACGAGGGTGCCATCTCGCTCGTGGTACTATATCGCCCTCCCTACCCCATGCCTCTCTTTCCTTCCTCTTTGTCTGAACAGCTGGCCAACCTCACTACTTCCTCCACCCGTGTGGCCATCTTTGGGGACTTTAATTATTGGTTCCAGCATGAGGATGCTGGCCCCCGGGCCACTGAGCTTTTCAAGACCTTATCATCCCTCAATCTGCAACAACACATAGATGCCCCCACACACACCGGAGGTCACATTCTTGACCACATATGGACCCTCGGGATTAAGCTCTCGCACCCAGTGGTTACCCCCTGCATCTGGTCCGACCATTTCTTGGTCGAGACCACTCTCACCATCACTGGCCATATCAAGGTCCCCCCTTCAGAGGGTGGCATGGCGCGAAAATGGAAGACCGTAGACACTCAGGGCTTTCTCGATCTCCTCTCAAAATCGCATCCCCCCCTCACGCCCCTCACGCCTAACCTCAGCACTGGCAAGCTGGCCAATGACATCTCCCACTGGCTGTTATCAGCCACTGATGCCCTGGCCCCCTTAACAAAACTCCCTCGGTCCCGGCACAGTCACTCCCACAAGTGGTATAATTCTAGCCTGAAACAGCAACACCTTGAACTCCGCCAACTTGAGCGCAGGTGGAGAAGAGATTACTGCGCCAGTATAAGAAAGCAATTATTGCGGCCAAATCTGCACACATCACCGACAGAATCCTCTCCGCACCTATTAAATCTAAAGAGATTTTTAGAGTTATGGGGGAACTTACCACTGACACCAGGACCCTTCCCACTCAAGCCCCCACTCAGGAATCCTGCAATACCCTTAGTTCTTTCTTTGTGGACAAAATCGCCATTATCAAGGATTCCATCTCTGCCCCTCTTCCTGACGCTGACACCACTCCCGTCCCTCACAATATTTCCTCTCTTTCAAACTTTCCTATTCTTGACTCCGCCACTCTAGCAAAACTCGCCACCCGAGTCAAGTCTGGCTCCCCGGATGATTGCTGTCCCCCTTCGATGTTACGTAACATCTGCTTGTCCCTCCCTGACTGTATCCTCCCTTTGCTAAACTCTTCTCTTTCTTCGGGTACGGTACCTGACTTTTTCAAGGAGGCCGTTCTCGTGCCCCTTTTGAAGAAGCCTGGGGCTGATCCTTCGGTCCCAGCTAATTACCGACCCATCTCTCTCCTCCCTTACTTCTCTAAAATTCTAGAAGCCCATGTCACTGCTTGCCTCTCACAGTTTGTCGAAAGCTCGAACTTCCTGGAGGGTAATCAGGCCGGCTTTAGGCCCGGCCACTCCACGGAGGCAGTCATCCTGGCCGTGCTCGACACTCTGAGAGGCAACGCGGACAGGGGCACCCCCCAGGCCCTGGTATTACTAGATCTGTCCGCCGCGTTCGACACGGTGGACCATAACATCCTCCTTCGCCGTGTCGAACAAGCCGGCCTCCAGGGCCCGGCGTTGGCCTGGGTCCACTCCTTCCTGTCCGGTAGGGCTCAGTCGGTCAGTTTGGGCCCCTTCCGTGGACCCAAAGTACCTTCCACCTGCGGTGTCCCTCAAGGCTCCTCTCTGTCCCCCCTTCTTTTCAATCTTTATCTTCGCCCTCTTCTTCTTTCTCTGAGGCAGTGGGACGTCACCGTCTTTAACTACGCTGACGACCTACAACTCATCTTTCCTCTTTCTACCCCCTCTGCTGTTTCTAACTTTCATGCTGTCATGTCCCACATCCTCCTCTGGATGAGTCAAAATCAGCTCAAACTAAATCCTGGAAAGACGGAGCTCCTTCTTCCAGGCAAGAGCTCCATCCATTGGGGTCCCCACTTCTGGCCCTCAGGGCTTGGCCCCCCTCCCGCCCCTGTGGCGTCTGTAAAGAGTTTGGGAGTTATTATTGACTCCGAACTCTCACTCAAAGCCCAGGTGGGGGCGGTGGTCTCCTCCTGTATGCATCAGCTTCGCAGGATTAGGAAGGTTGCTTATCTCCTGTCCCCCGAAGTTCTGCTTCAAGTCACCATGGCCCTGGTCCTTTCCCGCTTGGACTTTTCCAACTCTCTATATCATGGTCTGCCAAAAACTCTGCTTTACAGGCTGCAGATCACTCAGAACCAAGCGGCACGGCTGGTCTTCAGGATTCCTAAATGGCAGTCGGCCAAGCCTCTTCTTGCCAAACTGCACTGGCTCCCGGTCAATCTTAGGGCAGCCTTCAAGATCGGCTGCATAGTATTTAAATCCTTGACCGGCCCCTCTCCTAGGTTCCTGAAATCCCTCATCACTCCATATTGCCCCACTCGCAATCTCAGATCTTCCCACCTTCATCTTCTTGCCACTCCTTCTTTCAAACTTGCGAGGATGGGAGGTCGGAGTTTCTCACATCTTGCCCCCACACTCTGGAATTCCTTTCCCCTGTCTCTTAAATCTGCTAACTCTCTTATTCTTTTCCGTAAATCTCTTAAAACTTGGCTTTTCCCCCAATTCGGCTAATTTCTATCTGCTATCCCACTGATTTCCCAATCAGCGCCAGGAAACTCACGGTGTCAGTGCGCTCTAAAAGTACCCCCCTAACATAACATAACATAACCAACAGTCAAAAAGCTGAGAAGCTATGTGATAGACACTACTGATTTCTTGTCTAAACTCACACAAATCACCATGGAGGAGAATGAACATCTGATACTGTGTACTGAGGATGTCAAATCCCTATACACATCAATTCCCCACGATAGGGGAATTGAAGCAATGGAAAGGGCTATCATGGAAAGTGACGTAGAACTGGGAATGCAAAAACTACTGATGGAGCTTATGATTTTTACCCTCTACCAAAGCTACTTTGAATATGACAACACAAGTTACCTACAACTATCTGGCACTTCAACGGGGAACTGTGCCGCGCCTATGTACGCTAATATATTCATGGGACAATATGAGGAAATTAACATTTATGACAACCCAAATTGGACTAACAACTTGAAACTATATGTACGCTATATTGATGACATATTCATCATTTGGGCGAACACAAATGAAAAACTACAAGAATCATTACAAACAATAAACAAGACTAACGATTGCATACAATTCACTTGGGAAATAGACGATAACTCCATTACTTTCCTTGATGTAAAAATCACCCTCACAGCATCAGGTTTTGAGACCGACTTACACCGGAAAAAGACAGACAGGAACAATACCCTGCATTACTCCAGTTTCCATCAATCATCATTGAAGAACCTTTTTCCTTTTTCTCAGATGTTGCGAGTAAAGAGAGTAGTATCGAATGACAAACTAACTCAGGAGCGACTAGAAGAAATGGGAAAAAGATTCATAGACAGAGGATATCCAAACAGCCTAATTGAATAAGCCAAAACACGAACATCTTTGATCCGGAGAGAACAACTCCTGGCTAGAACGCACAAATCCAAAGAACAAAGGATGGTCCTGGTATCCAAATTTTCCACCATGAGCGCAACATATAAAAAAATCATTTTAAAATACTGGCCGATCTTAAGTACAGAACCTGATTTTGGAACCATGTTTGAAAAACCGCCAATTTTTGCACATACCAGGAATGCCAATATCAAAGAAATACTTAACAAAAAGACCCTAAAATCAGAACAATCCAGAGGTACAAAACCCTGTTTGAACTGTAACAACTGTCACAACATTATCAGCGGCAATACTGTTACCCACCCAATGAAGGGTTATAACATCAAGTTGCAAGTGAATGCTACATGTGACACCACAAATGTGGTGTATTTAATAAAATGCCCATGTGGCAAGCCTTACATCGGCAAGACTGAGCGAAACATTAAGACTCGCATTAATGAACATAAATCCAATATACGTACCAAAAATGCTAAATCCAATATTGCAAATCATTTTAATGAGGCACGTCATAATATTTCTCAATTGAAATTCATGATTTTGTAAACTGCTAAAAAGCGAGACAACATGGACAACAACAAGTATCTATTACAGCGAGAAATGGCATGGATTTACAAATGACAAACTATGAAGCCGTTTGGATTAAATGACCGTTTTGAGTTTGCATGCTTCATCTGAAGATACCATTTAAGGGATACATGATGTCTGATACGAAGCCCCTTGTGTGCAATGGTTTTTGCACTTGATACACACTCAGTCTGATATACACATGTAACTAAACTGTTTAGACTAAAAATGTTTTGATTCAGCGTATACTACATGTATGTTTATGTCATATTGTCACTTAATCACATTAGTACACACACAGTCTTGGTTTTCAAGAACATAAAGGTGTGCCCAAGGTCAGGGATGTTACCATCATCTGATGGCAACACTTTCTTGTTATGTTCTAACTGACGTGTCAAGGACGGACACGCCACCTGAAGGAGCACCCAACCTATAAAATTGAACGATTAACTTGAACCAGCTAGACAAAACAACAGGGAGTGCACCACCGGTAACAATAACTTTGTGTCATTTAATTTGTCAGTCCTATCAAGGAGGGTAGCACCCCACCAATATAGAATGCAATACGAAGAAATTACAAGATCCACTGAGGCGAAAGCAGACACTCTTGCCTTTGATGATGATGCCACTGCTCGCATCTATGCTCTTATAAATGAAGACATAACTCAACATACTACCAGCCGCACCAAGGAACAATGTGTCAGACAATTACTTTACCTCTCCAAACGCGAGATCAATCAGAAACTTCATGCCAGCACTCTACTGAAATATCACCGAGCACTACGTATCCCCAGAGGGGTAAGGATAGCACTGAAACCCTCCCTTTGCAAAAACTCAAAGTCGTTTCAGGATAAATGGAATGCTATCCTGAATAAATGCAGCCTTGACCTTATCCTACTCATTGTGGAAGAACTATCACACATCCTCACTGAACTTAACAAAGAAATAAAAGAAATTGAAAATGAACTTAAGGACATGACACCTACTGAGGATTGGTCCAAGACACTTGAAGATATCAAAATCCAACTAGATAAACACTCAAGAGAGATCAATGATCGCAAATTAAGGAAGTTTAGGAGAGACACCCTGGACTACAAGTTGGGAGAGGTGTACACGTGGGCAGACGTGTATGCCCAACGCAGAAGAAATAAACCTTTTAACCAACAAACTGATACATCCTCATCAGGCAGCGATATGTCCAACAGACCAACAAAAAGAGTGATTCCACCTACTCTAAACTCTACAGACCCAGAACAATCCATTCCACAAACAAGTAGCACAATGACACTGGTGCCTTTTTTAGGCCAAGGAGAAAGAGACGACCCAGGAGGGGCATTAGAAAAGGAAAAAGAAAAGGGCCACCCCAGTACCCCGAGTACAGTACCAAAGAAAGATAAGAAGAAAAACAATTAGTTATCAACATATCTAAGTCGACCCTTAAACCACTAGAAATGAAATTATTGTCTCGAGGTACATCATTTATCCCTATACCGGAAACCAATCAATTGGAACTGGAAGTCAGTACGTTTAAATTGACACGTAAGCTTAGATTAAGATATTTCTTTGACAAGGTGTTACCAGATACTCCACAGAAACCTGACCAAGTGAAAGGCCTGCGACCACACAGCTCATACCAAGCACCCACCAGTCATAAATGTATTGACCTTTTTGAAAATTTGGTGAGACAGGATTTGTTAAAATTGAACTACAAAAACCCCCCAAGAGGAACATCACTCAGAAAGACTTTGACACTTTGAAGAAAATAGCTAACAATTATAACATCAAATGCATAAAAGCTGACAAAGGGGGCGCCCTTGTGATTGTAGATACTGAGATGTATGAGAAGAAGATCTTAGATCACATCAATGATGAACAAACATACATGAGACTGGCCAATAATCCTACCATCCAGTTCAAGGAAACACTGACTGACATTGTGAAAAAAGCCCATGAGGATGGAACAATAGACGAGAGAACTAGGAAATATCTGATAAAAGAATTTCCTAAGAGTCCCACCATACAAATGACATCGAAGATCCATAAAAGCTTGGAGGATCCCCTGTTTAGCCCGATTGTGTCAATGAGAGGATTAATACATGAACCAATTGGGAAGTTTCTAGACAGATATATGCAACCAACAGTCAAAAAGCTGAGAAGCTATGTGAAAGACACTACTGATTTCTTGTCTAAACTCACACAAATCACCATGGAGGAGAATGAACATCTGATACTGTGTACTGCGGATGTCAAATCCCTATACACATCAATTCCCCACGATGGGGGAATTGAAGAAATGGAAAGGGCTATCATGAAAAGTGACATAGAACCGGGAATGCAAAACCTACTGATGGAGCTTATGATTTTTACCCTCTAACAAAGCTACTTTGAATATGACAACACAAGTTACCTACAACTATCCGGTACTTCAACGGGGAACTGTGCCGCGCCTATGTACGCTAATATATTCATGGGACAATATGAGGAAATTAACATTTATGACAACCCAAATTGGACTAACAACTTGAAACTATATGTACGCTATATTGATGACGTATTCATCATTTGGACGAACACCAAAGAAAAACTACAAGAATCATTACAAACATTAAACAAGACTAACAATCGCATACAATTCACTTGGAAAATAGACGATAACTCCATTACTTTCCTTGATGTAAAAATCACCCTCACAGCATCAGGTTTTGAGACCGACTTACACCGTAAAAAGACAGACAGGAACAATACCCTGCTTTACTCCAGTTTCCATCAATCATCATTGAAGAACCACTTACCTTTTTCTCAGATGTTGCGAGTAAAGAGAGTAGTATGGAATCACACACTAGCTCAGGAGCGACTAGAAGAAATGGGAAAAAGATTCATAGACAGAGGATATCCAAACAGCCTAATTGAGCAAGCCAAAACACGAACATCTTTGATCCGGAGAGAACAACTCCTGGCTAGAACGCACAAGTCCAAAGAACAAAGGATGGCCCTGGTATCGAAATTTTCCACCATGAGCGCAACATATAAAAAAATCATTTTAAAATACTGGCCGATCTTAAGTACAGAACCTGATTTTGGAACCATGTTTGAAAAACCACAGATTTTTGCACATACCAGGAATGCCAATATCAAAGAAATACTCAACAAAAAGACCCCAAAATCAGAACAATCCAGAGGCACAAAAACCTGTTTGAACTGTAACAACTGTCACAACATTATCAGCCTTAATACCCACCCAATGAAGGGTTATAACATCAAGTTGCAAGTGAACGCTACATGTGACACCACAAATGTGGTGTATTTAATAAAATGCCCATGTGGCAAGCCTTACATCGGCAAGACTGAGCGAAAAATTAAGCCTCGCATTAATAAACATAAATCCAATATACGTACCAAAAATGCTAAATCCAATATTGCGAATCATTTTAATGAGGCACATCATAATATTTCTCAATTGAAATTCATGATTTTGTAAACTGTTAAAAAGCGAGACAACATGGACAACAACAAGTATCTATTACAGTGAGAAATGGCATGGATTTACAAATTACAAACTATGAAGCTGTTTGGATTAAATGACCGTTTTGAGTTTGCATGCTTCATCTGAAGATACCTCTTAAAGGGGTACATGATGTCTGATACGAAGCCCCTTGTGCGCAATGGTTTTTGCACTTGATACACACTCAGCCTGATATACACATGCAACTAAACTGTTTGGACTAAAAATGTTTTGATTCAGCGTATACTACATGTATGTTTATGTCATATTGTCACTTAATCACATTAGTACACACACAGTCTTGGTTTTCAAGAACATAAAGGTGTGCCCAAGGTCAGGGATGTTACCATCATCTGATGGCAACACTTTCTTGTTATGTTCTAACTGACGTGTCAAGGACGGACACGCCACCTGAAGGAGCACCCAACCTATAAAATTGAACAATTAACTTGAACCAGCTAGACAAAACAACAGGGAGTGCACCACCTGTAACAATAATTTTGTGTCATTTCATTTGTCCGTCCTACCAAGGAGGGTGGCACCCCACCAATATAGAATGCAATACGAAGAAATTACAAGATCCACTGAGGCGAAAGCAGACACTCTTGCCTTTGATGATGATGCCACTGCTCGCATCTATGCTCTTATAAATGAAGACATAACTCAACATACTACCAGCCGCACCAAGGAACAATGTGTCAGACAATTACTTTACCTCTCCAAACGCGAGATCAATCAGAAACTTCATGCCAGCACTCTACTGAAATATCACCGAGCACTACGTATCCCCAGAGGGTTAAGGATAGCACTGAAAGGCTCCCTTTGCAAAAACTCAAAGTCGTTTCAGGATAAATGGAATGCTATCCTGAATAAATGCAGCCTTGACCTTATCCTACTCATTGTGGAAGAACTATCACACATCCTCACCGAACTTAACAAAGAAATTGAAAATGAACTTAAGGACATGACACCTACTGAGGATTGGTCCAAGACACTTGAAGATACCAAAATCCAACTAGATAAACACTCAAGAGAGATCAATGATCGCAAATTAAGGAAGTTTAGGAGAGATATCCTAGACTACAAGTTGGGAGAGGTGTACAAGTGGGCAGACGTGTATGTCCAACGCAGAAGAAATAAACCTTTTAACCAACAAACTGATACATCCTCATCAGGCAGCGATATGTCCAACAGACCAACAAAAAGAGTGATTCCACCTACTCTAGACTCTACAGACCTAGAACAATCCATTCCACAAACAAGTAGCACAATGACACCGGTGCCTTTTTTAGGCCAAGGCCAAGGAGAAAAAGACAACCCAGGAGGGGCATTAGAAAAAGAAAAAGAAAAGGGCCACCACAGTACCCGGAGTACAGCACCAAAGAAAGACAAGAAGAAAAACACTGAGTGATCAACATATCTAAGACGACCCTTAAACCACAAGAAATGAAATTATTGTCTCGAGGTACATCATTTATCCCTACCACGGAAACCAATCAATTGGAACTGGAAGTCAGTACGTTTAAATTGACACGTAAGCTTAGATTAAGATATTTCTTTGACAAGGTGTTCCCAGCTACTCCACAGAAACCTGACCAATTGAAAGGCCTGCGACCACACAGCTCATACCAAGCACCCACCAGTCATAAATGTATTAACCTTTTTGAAAATTTGGTGGGACAGGATTTGTTAAAATTGAACTACAAAAAAAACCCAAGAGGAATATCACTCAGAAAGACTTTGACACTTTGAAGAAAATAGCTAACAATGATAACATCAAATGCATAAAAGCTGACAAAGAGGGCGCCCTTGTGATTGTAGATACTGAGATGTATCAGAAGAAGTTCTTAGATCACATCAATGATGAATAAACATACACGAGACTGGCCAATAATCCTACCATCCAGTTCAAGGAAACACTGACTGACATTGTGAAAAAAGCCCATGAGGATGGAACAATAGACGAGAGAACTAAGAAATATCTGATAAAAGAAAATCCTAAGAGACCCACCATACAAATGACGCCGAAGATCCATAATAGCTTGGAGGACCCCCCGTTTAGACCGATTGTGTCGACGAGAGGATCAATACATGAACCAATTGGGAAGTTTCTAGACAGATATATGCAACCAACAGTCAAAAAGCTGAGAAGCTATGTGAAAGACACTACTGATTTCTTGTCTAAACTCACACAAATCACCATGGAGGAGAATGAACATCTGATACTGTGTACTGCGGATGTCAAATCCCTATACACATCAATTCCCCACGATGGGGGAATTGAAGAAATGGAAAGGGCTATCATGAAAAGTGACATAGAACCGGGAATGCAAAACCTACTGATGGAGCTTATGATTTTTACCCTCTACCAAAGCTACTTTGAATTTGACAACACAAGTTACCTACAACTATCCCGTACTTCAATGGGGAACTGTGCTGCGCCTATGTACGCTAATATATTCATGGGACAATATGAGGAAATTATCATTTATTACAACCCAAATTGGACTAACAACTTGAAACTATATGTATGCTATATTGATGACGTATTCATCATTTGGACGAACACCAAAGAAAAACTACAAGAATCATTACAAACATTAAACGAGACTAACGAACGCATACAATTCACTTGGGAAATAGACGATAACTCCATTACTTTCCTTGATTTAAAAATCACACTCACAGCATCAGCTTTTGAGACCGACTTACACCGGAAAAAAAACAGACAGGAAAAATACCCTGCATTACTCCAGTTTCTATCAATCATCATTGAAGAACCACTTACCTTTTTCTCAGATGTTGCGAGTAAAGAGAGTAGTATCGAATGACACACTAACTCAGGGGTGACTAGAAGAAATGGGAAAAATATTCATAGACAGAGGATATCCAAACAGCCTAATTGAACAAGCCAAAACACGAACATCTTTGATCCGGAGAGAACAACTCCTGGCTAGAACGCACAAATCCAAAGAACAAAGGATGGTCCTGGCATCAAAATTTTCCACCATGAGCGCAACATATAAAAAAAGCATTATAAAATACTGGCCGATCTTTAGTACAGTACCTGATTTTGGAACCATGTTTGAAAAACCAACGATTTTTGCACATACCAAGAATGCCAATATCAACGAAATACTCAACAAAAAAAACCCAAAATCAGAACAATCCAGAGGCTCAAAACCCTGTTTGAACTGTAACAACCGTCACAACATTATCAGCGGCAATACGGTTACCCACCCAATAAAGGGTTATAACATCAAGTTGCAAGTGAATGCTACATGTGACACCACAAAAGTGGTGTATTTAATAAAATGCCCATGTGGCAAGCCTTACATCGGCAAGACTGAGCGAAAAATTAAGCCTCGCATTAATTAACATAAATCCAATATACGTACCAAAAATGCTAAATCCAATATTGCGAATCATTTTAATGAGGCACATCATAATATTTCTCAATTGAAATTCATGATTTTGTAAACTGTTAAAAAGCGAGACAACATGGATAACAACAAGTATCTATTACAGTGAGAAATGGCATGGATTTACAAATTACAAACTATGAAGCTGTTTGGATTAAATGACCGTTTTGAGTTTGCATGCTTCATCTGAAGATACCTCTTAAAGGGGTACATGATGTCTGATACGAATCCCCTTGTGCGCAATGGTTTTTGCACTTGATACACACTCAGCCTGATATACACATGCAACTAAACTGTTTAGACTAATAATGTTTTGATTCAGCGTATACTACATGTATGTTTATGTCATATTGTCACTTAATCACATTAGTACACACACAGTCTTGGTTTTCAAGAACATAAAGGTGTGCCCAAGGTCAGGGATGTTACCATCATCTGATGGCAACACTTTCTTGTTATGTTCTAACTGACGTGTCAAGGACGGACACGCCACCTGAAGGAGCACCCAACCTATAAAATTGAACAATTAACTTGAACCAGCTAGACAAAACAACAGGGAGTGCACCACCTGTAACAATAATTTTGTGTCATTTCATTTGTCCGTCCTACCAAGGAGGGTGGCACCCCACCAATATAGAATGCAATACGAAGAAATTACAAGATCCACTGAGGCGAAAGCAGACACTCTTGCCTTTGATGATGATGCCACTGCTCGCATCTATGCTCTTATAAATGAAGACATAACTCAACATACTACCAGCCGCACCAAGAAACAATGTGTCAGACAATTACTTTACCTCTCCAAACGCGAGATCAATCAGAAACTTAATGCCAGCACTCTACTGAAATATCACTGAGCACTACGTATCCCCAGAGGGTTAAGGATAGCACTGAAACCCTCCCTTTGCAAAAATTCAAAGTCGCTTCAGGATAAATGGAATGCTATCCTGAATAAATGCAGCCTTGACCTTATCCTACTCATTGTGGAAGAACTATCCCACATCCTCACCGAACTTAACAAAGAAATAAAAGAAATTGAAAATGAACTTAAGGACATGACAACTACTGAGGATTGGTCCAAGACACTTGAAGATATCAAAATCCAACTAGATAAACACTCAAGAGAGATCAATGATCGCAAATTACGGAAGTTTAGGAGAGACACCCTAGACTACAAGTTGGGAGAGGTGTACACGTGGGCAGACGTGTATGCCCAACACAGAAGAAATAAACCTTTAACAGACAAACTGAGACATCCTCATCAGGCAGCGATATGTCCAACAGACCAACAAAAAGAGTGATTCCACCTACTCTAGACTCTACAGACCCAGAACAATACATTCCACAAACAAGTAGTACAATAATACCGTTGCCTTTTTTAGGCCAAGGCCAAGGAGAAAGAGACGACCCAGGAGGGGCATTAGAAAAGGAAAACGAAAAGGGCCACCCCAGTACCCTGAGTACAGTACCAAAGAAAGACAAGAAGAAAAACACTAAGTGATCAACATATCTAAGACGACCCTTAAACCACAAGAAATAAAATTATTGTCTCGAGGTACATCATTTATCCCTACCACGGAAACCAATCACTTGGAACTGGAAGTCAGTACGTTTAAATTCACACGTAAGCTTAGATTAAGATATTTCTTTGACAAGGTGTTACCAGCAACTCCACAGAAACCTGACCAATTGAAAGGCCTGCGACCACACAGCTCATACAAAGCACCCACCAGTCATAAATGTATTGACCTTTTTGAAAATTTGGTGAGACAGGATTTGTTAAAATTGAACTACAAAAAAAACCCCAAGAGGAACATCACTCAGAAAGACTTTGACACTTTTAAGAAAATAGCTAACAATGATAACATCAAATGCATAAAAGCTGACAAAGGGGGCGCCCTTGTGATTGTAGATACTGAGATGTATCAGAAGAAGATCTTAGATCACATCAATGATGAACAAACATACATGAGACTGGCCAATAATCCTACTATCCAGTTCAAGAAAACACTGACCGACATTGTGAAAAAGGCCCATGAGGATGGAACAATAGACAAGAGAACTAGGAAATATCTGATAAAAGAATATCCTAAGAGTCCCACCATACAAATGACACCGAAGATCCATAAAAGCTTGGAGGACCCCCCGTTTAGACCCATTGTGTCGACGAGAGGATCAATACATGAACCAATTGGAAAGTTTCTAGACAGATATATGCAACCAACAGTCAAAAAGCTGAGAAGCTATGTGAAAGACACTACTGATTTCTTGTCTAAACTAACACAAATCACCATGGAGGAGAATGAACATCTGATACTGTGTACTGCGGATGTCAAATCCCTATACACATCAATTCCCCACGATGGGGGAATTGAAGCAATGGAAAGGGCTATCATGGAAAGTGACGTAGAACCGGTACTGCAAAAACTATTGATGGAGCTTATGATTTTTACCCTCTACCAAAGCTACTTTGAATATGACAACACAAGTTACCTACAACTATCCGGTACTTCAATGGGGAACTGTGCCGCGCCTATGTACGCTAATATATTCATGGGAAAATATGAGGAAATTAACATTTATGACAACCCAAATTGGACTAACAACTTGAAACTATATGTACGCTATATTGATGACGTATTCATCATTTGGACGAACACCAAAGAAAAACTACAAGAATCATTACAAACATTAAATGAGACTAACGATCGCATTCAATTCACTTGGGAAATAGACGATCACTCCATTACTTTCCTTGATGTAAAATTCACCCTCACAGCATCAGGTTTTGAGACCGACTTACACTGGAAAAAGACAGACAGGAACAATACCCTGCATTACTCCAGTTTCCATCAATCATCATTGAAGAACCACTTACCTTTTTCTCAGATGTTGCGAGTAAAGAGAGTAGTATCGAATGACACACTAACTCAGGAGCGACTAGAAGAAATGGGAAAAAGATTCATAGACAGAGGATATCCAAACAGCCTAATTGAACAAGCCAAAACACGAACATCTTTGATTCGGAGAGAACAACTCCTGGCTAGAACCCACAAATCCAAAGAACAAAGGATGGTCCTGGTATCGAAATTTTCCACCATGAGCGCAACATATAAAAAAAGCATTTTAAAATGCTGGCCGATCTTAAGTACAGAACCTGATTTTGGAACCATGTTTGAAAAAACACCGATTTTTGCACATACGAGGAATGCCAATATCAAAGAAATACTCAACAAAAAGACCCAAAATCAGAACAATCCAGAGGCACAAAACCCTGTTTGAACTGTAACAACTGTCACAACATTATCAACGGCAATACGGTTACCCACCCAATGAAGGGTTATAACATCAAGTTGCAAGTGAACGCTACATGTGACACCACAAATGTGGTGTATTTAATAAAATGCCCATGTGGCAAGCCTTACATCGGCAAGACTGAGCGAAAAATTAAGATTCGCATTAATGAACATAAATCCAATATACGTACCAAAAATGCTAAATCCAATATTGCGAATCATTTTAATGAGGCACGTCATAATATTTCTCAATTGAAATTCATGATTTTGGAAACTGTTAAAAAGCGAGACAACATGGACAACAACAAGTATCTATTACAGCGAGAAATGGCATGGATTTACAAATTACAAACTATGAAGCCGTTTGGATTAAATGACCGTTTTGGGTTTGCATGCTTCATCTGAAGATACCTCTTAAAGGGTACATGATGTCTGATACGAAGCCCCTTGTGTGCAATGGTTTTTGCACTTGATACACACTCAGCCTGATATACACATGTAACTAAACTGTTTAGACTAAAAATGTTTTGATTCAGCGTATACTACATGTATGTTAATGTCATATTGTCACTTAATCACATTAGTACACACACAGTTCCTTCTTACACATGGCCGCTACACATCGGGTTGCACCGGTCCTTTTTTTATCCTCCTTTTTTTTTATGTTGCTTACACACTAATCGCATACCAGTCCGAAATGGCCGACCGTGACGGGAAGGACTAGTCCGCCGATTATGTTTACTTGGTTGAACACGCCGGCTATTAAACGCCGGCAACACTCGCCTACCCACACCACCGAATTCGATTGTCGAACTTTCAGGCCGCTGGCCCCCACCTCTTTCTGTAAGTCACCTATCGGTTTAGCCTTTCTACCGAGAACGCAACACTTTTAAAGCCCATACCAAATGGCGGGCATTGAACATTTCCCGTGTTTTCTTTTCAGAACACGTGTAAGCTAAGATCGACCTAACCGTAAGCTTATTTCACTTATTTTTCACTTTTGACCAAATAACCCAGGGGGTGATGAATAGTATTCCGTTTCGCTATCGCACATGCTAAGCACCGTGTAATATTCGTGCCACTTACTGCGTCAATACGAATAAGATGAATACTTCACCTATCACACGCTCCTACACACCCGATACTTTCATAACCACATTACTCACGCTGCTGGTTTTTAAGAATCTCTGTGTATACTTGGCTTATTATGGTTTAAATCACTTGTGTATTGAGATGATGTTTTACTAAAACGCTGATGAATGTTTCATATAGTATGTTGATAAAGCTATGTGGCTTACAGTTATGTTCTACATTTTAGAGCTTCCAGATGAAGGGCCCATAAGCCCGAAATGCATTGGAGCATAATGAAACAATTATAAGATTGATTAGAGTGGAAATAACTCTATGGACTGACGATTAATTTACAATGAACTTCAAATAAACCCTATACTGATGAAACAAACAAGGAGTCTTGGTTTTCAAGAACATAAAGGTGTGCCCAAGGTCAGGGATGTTACCATCATCTGATGGCAACACTTTCTTGATATGTCTCTTTAATTTAAACATCATGGAGGGCATAGATAGCATTGGATTGTGGTGATTTTCTTGTGTTTTTCGATTTTTTTGCTGTTGTTGGGGCCTTTTGCCCAGGGGTACTAAGTGGTGCATGGACTCTTTCTGTGGGGTCTCTTTAATGTAAACATCATGGAGGGCATGGATGGCATTGGATTGTGGTGATTTCTATGTGTTTTTCGATTTTTTGGGGTGGTGTTGGGGCCTGTCCATGTGGGTGGGGGCCATTTTGTGGCCTGGTCCAGGCAGGGCCTGGCCATGTGGGTGGGGGTCTAGGGGCCATTTTGAAGCCAGGCAGTGTGCTTTGTTGTGCCATAGGCCTACACCCAGTCTGCCATGCTTTCATCCATTATGCCCAGGGGTACTCTGTCAGTGGTGCATTTTATTGGTCTTTCCATTTTGGGGGGTGGGTATAATAAAAATGCTTACTTGCAAACTATTAATTGAAGCGCTACATATGCAACATTTATTTAACTGATGTTCCTCTGGCTTCGTTTGATTTTAGGTGCAGAACGACGAATCATGAGCCTCATCGTTCCTCATCAGTCCCAGGAACAAGTCCTGCTGCGGTGTGTGTAGCACAATGTCACGTGTGGCCACAGACAACTCTGCAACTTGTGCAACTGCAGACTGCTGCTCTGACATCTGAAGAAGATGACCCCAATAAAAGTTGCCTGTAGCTCCTCTAGCAAGAAAGTTGCCAGTAAGGAGCAGAAGAAGCAAGTGGTGCCACTTACCAAGGAGACTGGTGTGTCGACCGCCACATTTTTTGGGGAAAAAAAAGTATGCCTGCAGCAGCAGCGGGGTCTGTGTCTGAGTGCTGCAGAGGCAGCCAGTATAGTTGTTCAATCACCATCGACCAGTGATGTTGGCTCATCGCAATAAAGTAGCAGCATCTCTCAATCAACACAGGTTGTTGTAACTCATCTGACGAGTGTTCAACAACCACATCTGCAACAAGAACCACATGTGCAAGTACAAGCCCAAGTACATGTGGAAGGAGAGGCGGCGCAAGGATAGGCGCAAGCAGAGGTGCATGGAGCGGCACAAGTGCCCATAATAGTTGTTCCTCCCGAAGTAGGGGCGCATCAGGAAATCGACATTCAAGCCGAGGTATCATTTGAGGAAGCCACTCCTCCTGATGATTCATTGTCTTCCAGATCCCCAGTAAGGAAAAGATCAAGGATGGTGTCTACATCTTCTTCAATCCCCCTTCCTTCTGATGATATGGATGAAAATTGGGAACCACCAGCGCCGTCTGTGAGTGAGGCACACCATGATCTCACAAAGGTAGCTAAGCATAAAAGGAAGGTCCCCGAAAGTCTCATAGTTATGGAGTGTGATGATGATGCTGAGCAAGAAGTGGCGTATACTGCTGCTGATGAAGACTCTCACGATGACGACGCAGTCATCATAGACGTCACTCCAGCCTCAGCGGGCATGCAGCAAACAGACATTTTGACCCAAAATTCTGCTGAGAGTGATGTTGGCGACGTGTCAATGAGACCACCACCAATGCAGTTAACTAGTACACCACCACCTACAGCTTCCATATTTTCTTGCCAGAAGGGACCTCCATCCACCTCGACCTCCATTTCCTCAATTAGTGGTGCTGTAAGTGCACAACGTAGTAAATTTCGGCAACACATATCCTCCACTTCATCTGTCATTAGCATTCCCAGTATCGCCTCCTCCGCCCCCACAGACATTTGAAGTCCGCAGTTTGGCACTTCTTTAGTGTTATCCCAACAAGGGAAAACATAGCCATTTGTACCATTTGTAAGGTTCGAGTTAGTCGTGGTAAGCTTGGTACCAACTATGGTACCGGAGGCCAGAGAGGTCATCTTGAGAGACAGCACACTGTCAAATGGCATGCGCACCTAAGGGAGATCAAGGCAGCCCGAATTGCAAGTCAACAAATTGTATCCGTTGATGTTTCATCTGATGATGGCGAGGAGGAAGAAGCGTCAAACATTTCTTCAGTTACACCCAGTACCCCTGTCAGCAGCACACCCCCTGCAAGATATATTAGCCACACTAAGAGTGTGGGAGAGAGTGAGACACCAATGCGAAAAAGTTCATCATCACTGAGCGTAAATGGGTCGAAGAAGTCATCATCATCCCGTAAAATGGTCCAGCCCACCGTTAGAAGCATGTTGTTTTCAGATGCGCCATTTGAACGCACCCACCCAACGGCGTGTCTGTATAACACTAAGCTGGCTAAAATGCTAGCGCTGGACCTTCTCCCTTTTTCTTTTGTGGAAGGGGTGGGTTTTCTTGAAATGGTGGCAACGCTCTGCCCTAAATGGAAGGTTCCTAGCTGGTTCTATTTTGCCAGAGTTGTGGTTCCAGCCCTACATGAAGATGTGCTTGAGGTGATTGGGGCAGCTTTGCAGAAGAGTGCTGTTCACACTATACATCTGACAACAGACATGTTGACCAGTTGCCAAGCCCTTGATTACATGTGCATCACTGCACACTGGGTCTCTTTTTCAGGGGTTGCAGCAAAGCTAAACGCAGGTGTTGACCCGGACAAAGTTTACTAGCCATGGAGAAAAATCATACAGGAGAAAACATTTTGCATGAGTTTAACACAAAGGTCTTTCAATGGCTATCCCCAAGAAAACGCATGATTGGTTATGTTTCCACGGATAATGGCGCCAATGTAGTTAAGGCCATGGATAAGGGTAACTATTTCAGAGTGCCGTGTTTAGCGCACAGTATAAACCTGGTTGTTAAAAAATTCTTGAGTGAAGAAAGTCCAGTCTACGAGTTACTGACCACCTGCCAAAGAATGTGCACACATTTCAACCATTCTTTTAAGGCCCGGAAGCAGCTGAGGTGCCTGCAATATGAACGTAAAGTGCCAGTGAAAGCACTCATCCAGGAGGTGGTAACACGTTGGAACTCAACCTTCTACATGCTTGAGCGTCTGTATGAGCAGTATGCGGTAGTCGATCAGTATTTCTTTACACTGGGTAGACCTATGATTGACCTAAGGATACAGGTGGAGCAATGGCAGCTGGTTAAAAGTCTGACAAACATGCTTCGTCCTTTTGAGGTCTTCACGCGTGCAATCAGCAGGGAGGACTGTAATTTGGGAAAAGCTATCCCATTGTTGCGCATGCTAGAGCACCAACTGAAGGCGGTGTCTTCTACGTTTCAAAAAGATGGAAAGCAAGAAGCATTTGAGTTGGCGGAGAAGTTATTACAGCACCTACTTCGCGATGAACGTCTTGAAAAGATCCACACAGAACAGCATTACATTTCTGCTACTATTCTGGATCCACGGTACAAAAAGGCAGTGGCAGGCAGAGTATTCTTTCCTTTTGAAGACGCAGATGTTACAAAGTACAAACATTGGCTAGCTGTGTCAGCTACTCGGTTTGAAAGAGAACGGCAGGAAATTGAAGGAAAAGGCAGTACATCAGCATCATCAGGCCATCCGGAGTCAAAAAAATCCACTTCAGCATCTGTGGCTGTGGCAGAAGTGAGTGATTTTCCCTCTCAGCTGTTAACGACACCAGCAACCGTATCATCTGCACCACACACAACAGTAATATTGTGTGAAGAAGAGGATTGGCTAACTCAGCCTGGGTTTGCTTCTCAAAAGAAAAAAGTAAGCAAAGTGGAGCAACCCTGTATAACCTTGAGTCGATGGTGCAGGCCTATCTGAATGACTCAACAGATGTCTATGTTCGTCATGACCCATTGGCGTATTGGCATGGGAAAAGAGAAATGTGGGCAGAGATCACCAACCTGGCTATAAATTACTTGTCTTGCCCACTCGCAAGCGTGTCTTCTGAACGTGTTTTCAGTGCTGCTGGTGGCATTGTAACTTCCAAAAGGACCCGCCTCTCGCCCAAAAATGTGGAAAGGTTAACAATGATCAAGATGAATCAGCACTTCATACCACCAGACTACAAAATACAAGAATGCACGCAGGAAGAAGACGAGGAGAACACCAACTTAGATGAGGTAAGTTCTTCTCTGTTAACTGGCCTACTCCTGTCTGAATTCGCAGAGTTTGAGGACGAGCTCTTCTTCCATGACACCAAGCCCAGAAAATTAGTCAATGAATCACTAACTTTCTTTTTCGTCCTTATTTACTTTTATTCCTGTGTGTCTGTCTTGCTTTGTTTTGCAAAATCTGTATAAATAAAAACTTTAATCACCTAATCACAAAAACAGGCCCATCAGCAGAACTGTCTTCACTTATTTGCTTATTGATTTGAAGGTGCCGCAGTCTGCATTCCTCAGGTTCACAAGTTCACAAGAACATGCTCCTCTATCCTCCTCCTCCAGACTCCTATTTCCCTCAAAGCAGATGGCTGGATTACGCCCAATGAAGAAAGACTCTGCACTTGTGGGGGTGTTCTACTTCTTTGCGGGTGTGTTGACGGGTCTGGGGCATTGCTGTGAAGGTCTAATACCGGATAAAAGTGATTTGGAGAATATCGGAGCAGAAAAAGTGTTTGCGTTTTTGCTCACTTGCCTGTCTTTGGGGTGCTGTTTGGGGGGCTTCCAGGTTTTTGTGGGTGGGTTTTGGGGTCTGGGAGCATTGCTGGCACAGTCTAATGTTGATTGCATTTGTTTTTCAGGAAATCCATGGTGTAAAAGGGGAGTTAGGGCCTAGCTGCACAGCGCATTTGGACAGAATTGAAGGTAGGCCCATTTTTGCTTTTTGCCTGTTTGGGGGTGTTCTGCTTTTTTGCGGGTGGCTGCAGGGGTCTGGGGGCATAGCGCTGAAGGTCTAATATCGGAATCTAGTGTTTTGCACCAAATCCATGGTGAAAAAGTGTTTGCGTTTTTGCTCACTTGCATGTCTTTGGGGTGCTGTTTGTGGGGCTTCCAGGTTTTTGTGGGTGGGTTTTGGGGTCTGGGAGCACTGCTGGCACAGTCTAATGTTGATTGCATTTGTTTTTCAGGAAATCCATGATGGAAAAGGGAAGTTAGGGCCTGAAAAACAAATGCAATCAACATTAGACTGTGCCAGCAGTGCTCCCAGACCCCAAAACCCACCCACAAAAAGCTCATTTGGACAGAATTGAAGGTAGGCCCATTTTTGCTTTTTGCCTGTTTGGAGGAGTTCTGCTTTTTTGCGGGTGGCTGCAGGGGACTGAGGGCATAGCTCGGAAGGTCTAATATCAGAATCAAGTGTTTTGCACCAAATCCATGGTGAAAATGTTTTTGCGTTTTTGCTCACTTGCCTGTCTTTGGGGTGCTGTTTGGGGGGCTTCCAGGTTTTTGTGGGTGGGGTTTGGAGTCTGGGAGCACTGCTGGCACATTCTAATGTTGATTGCATTTGTTTTTCAGGAAATCCATGGTGGAAAAGGGGAGTTAGGGCCTAGCTGCAAAGCGCATTTGGACAGGATTGAAGGTTGGCCCATTTTTGCTTTTTGCCTGTTTGGGGGTGTTCAGCTTTTTTGCGGGTGGCTTCAGGGGTCTGCGCCATAGCTCGGAAGGTCTTATATCGGAATCAAGCATTTTGCACCAAATCCATGGTGAAAAGGTTTTTGCGTTTTTGCTCACTTGCCTGTCTTTGGGGTGCTGTTTAGGGGGCTTCCAGGTTTTTGTGGGTAGGTTTTGGGGTCTGGGAGCACTGCTGGCACAGTCTAATGTTGATTGCATTTGTTTTTCAGGAAATCCATTGTGTAAAAGGATAGTTAGGGCCTAGCTGCACAGGGCATTTAGACAGAATTGAAGGTTAGCCCATTTTTGCTTTTTGCCTATTTGGGGGTGTTCTGCTTTTTTGCGGGTGGCTGCAGGGGTCTGGGGGCATAGCTCAGAAGGTCTAATATCGGAATCAAGTGTTTTGCACCTAATCCATGGTGAAAAACGTTTTTGCGTTTTTGCTCACTTGCTTTTCTTTGGGGTGCTGTTTGGGGGCTTCCAGGTTTTTGTGGGTGGGTTTTGGGGCCTGGGAGCACTGCTGGCACAGTCTAATGTTGATTGCATTTGTTTTTCAGGATATCCATGATGGAAAAGGGGAGTTAGGGCCTAGCTGCACAGCGCGTTTGGACAGAATTGAAGGTAGGCCCATTTTTGCTTTTTGTCTGTTTGGGGGTGTTCTGCTTTTTGCGGATGGCTGCAGGGGTCTGGGGGCATAGCTCGGAAAGTCTAATATCAGAATCAAGTGTTTTGCACCAAATCCATGGTGAAAACATTTTTGCATTTTTGCTCACTTGCCTGTCTTTGGGGTGCTGTTTGGGGGGCTTCCAGGTTTTTGTGGGTGGGTTTTGGGGTCGGGGAGCACTGCTGGCACAGTCTAATGTTGATTGCATTTGTTTTTCAGGAAATCCATGATGGAAAAGGGGAGTTAGGGCCTGAAAAACAAATGCAATCAACATTAGACTGTGCCAGCAGTGCTCCCAGACCCCAAAACCCACCCACAAAAAGCTCATTTGGACAGAATTGAAGGTAGGCCCATTTTTGCTTTTTGCCTGTTTGGGGGTGTTCTGCTTTTTTGCGGGTGGCTGCAGGGGGCTGGGGGCATAGCGCGGAAGGTCTAATATCGGAATCTAGTGTTTTGCACCAAATCCATGGTGAAAAAGTGTTTGCGTTTTTGCTCACTTGCATGTCTTTGGGGTGCTGTTTGTGGGGCTTCCAGGTTTTTGTGGGTGGGTTTTGGGGTCTGGGAGCACTGCTGGCACAGTCTAATGTTGATTGCATTTGTTTTTCAGGAAATCCATGATGGAAAAGGGAAGTTAGGGCCTGAAAAACAAATGCAATCAACATTAGACTGTGCCAGCGGTGCTCCCAGACCCCAAAACCCACCCACAAAAAGCTCATTTGGACAGAATTGAAGGTAGGCCCATTTTTGCTTTTTGCCTGTTTGGGGGTGTTCTGCTTTTTTGCGGGTGGCTGCAGGGGACTGAGGGCATAGCTCGGAAGGTCTAATATCAGAATCAAGTGTTTTGCACCAAATCCATGGTGAAAATGTTTTTGCGTTTTTGCTCACTTGCCTGTCTTTGGGGTGCTGTTTGGGGGGCTTCCAGGTTTTTGTGGGTGGGGTTTGGAGTCTGGGAGCACTGCTGGCACATTCTAATGTTGATTGCATTTGTTTTTCAGGAAATCCATGGTGGAAAATGGGAGTTAGGGCCTAGCTGCAAAGCGCATTTGGACAGGATTGAAGGTTGGCCCATTTTTGCTTTTTGCCTGTTTGGGGGTGTTCAGCTTTTTTGCGGGTGGCTTCAGGGGTCTGCGCCATAGCTCGGAAGGTCTAATTTCGGAATCAAGCATTTTGCACCAAATCCATGGTGAAAAGGTTTTTGCGTTTTTGCTCACCTGCCTGTCTTTGGGGTGCTGTTTAGGGGGCTTCCAGGTTTTTGTGGGTAGGTTTTGGGGTCTGGGAGCACTGCTGGCACAGTCTAATGTTGATTGCATTTGTTTTTCAGGAAATCCATTGTGTAAAAGGATAGTTAGGGCCTAGCTGCACAGGGCATTTGGACAGAATTGAAGGTTAGCCCATTTTTGCTTTTTGCCTATTTGGGGGTGTTCTGCTTTTTTGCGGGTGGCTGCAGGGGTCTGGGGGCATAGCTCAGAAGGTCTAATATCGGAATCAAGTGTTTTGCACCTAATCCATGGTGAAAAACGTTTTTGCGTTTTTGCTCACTTGCTTTTCTTTGGGGTGCTGTTTGGGGGCTTCCAGGTTTTTGTGGGTGGGTTTTGGGGCCTGGGAGCACTGCTGGCACAGTCTAATGTTGATTGCATTTGTTTTTCAGGATATCAATGGTCGAAAAGGGGAGTTAGGGCCTAGCTGCACAGCGCGTTTGGACAGAATTGAAGGTAGGCCAATTTTTGCTTTTTGTCTGTTTGGGGGTGTTCTGCTTTTTGCGGGTGGCTGCAGGGGTCTGGGGGCATAGCTCGGAAAGTCTAATATCAGAATCAAGTGTTTTGCACCAAATCCATGGTGAAAACGTTTTTGCATTTTTGTTCACTTGCCTGTCTTTGGGGTGCTGTTTGGGGGGCTTCCAGGTTTTTGTGGGTGGGTTTTGGGGTCTGGGAGCACTGCTGGCACAGTCTAATGTTGATTGCATTTGTTTTTCAGGAAATCCATGATGGAAAAGGGGAGTTAGGGCCTGAAAAACAAATGCAATCAACATTAGACTGTGCCAGCAGTGCTCCCAGACCCCAAAACCCACCCACAAAAAGCTCATTTGGACAGAATTCAAGGTAGGCCCATTTTTGCTTTTTGCCTGTTTGGGGGCGTTCTGCTTTTTTGCGGGTGGCTGCAGGGGTCTGGGGGCATAGCGCGGAAGGTCTAATATCGGAATCAAGTGTTTTGCACCAAATTCATGGTGAAAAAGTGTTTGCGTTTTTGCTCACTTGCATGTCTTTGGGGTGCTGTTTGTGGGGCTTCCAGGTTTTTGTGGGTGGGTTTTGGGGTCTGGGAGCACTGCTGGCACAGTCTAATGTTGATTGCATTTGTTTTTCAGGAAATCCATGATGGAAAAGGGGAGTTAGGGCCTGAAAAACAAATGCAATCAACATTAGACTGTGCCAGCAGTGCTCCCAGACCCCAAAACCCACCCACAAAAAGCTCATTTGGACAGAATTGAAGGTAGGCCCATTTTTGCTTTTTGCCTGTTTGGGGGTGTTCTGCTTTTTTGCGGGTGGCTGCAGGGGACTGAGGGCATAGCTCGGAAGGTCTAATATCAGAATCAAGTGTTTTGCACCAAATCCATGGTGAAAATGTTTTTGCGTTTTTGCTCACTTGCCTGTCTTTGGGGTGCTGTTTGGGGGGCTTCCAGGTTTTTGTGGGTGGGGTTTGGAGTCTGGGAGCACTGCTGGCACATTCTAATGTTGATTGCATTTGTTTTTCAGGAAATCCATGGTGGAAAAGGGGAGTTAGGGCCTAGCTGCAAAGCGCATTTGGACAGGATTGAAGGTTGGCCCATTTTTGCTTTTTGCCTGTTTGGGAGTGTTCTGCTTTTTTGCGGGTGGCTTCAGGGGTCTGTGCCATAGCTCGGAAGGTCTAATATCGGAATCAAGCATTTTGCACCAAATCCATGGTGAAAAGGTTTTTGCGTTTTTGCTCACTTGCCTGTCTTTGGGGTGCTGTTTAGAGGGCTTCCAGGTTTTTGTGGGTAGGTTTTGGGGTCTGGGAGCACTGCTGGCACAGTCTAATGTTGATTGCATTTGTTTTTCAGGAAATCCATTGTGTAAAAGGATAGTTAGGGCCTAGCTGCACAGGGCATTTAGACAGAATTGAAGGTTAGCCCATTTTTGCTTTTTGCCTATTTGGGGGTGTTCTGCTTTTTTGCGGGTGGCTGCAGGGGTCTGGGGGCATAGCTCAGAAGGTCTAATATCGGAATCAAGTGTTTTGCACCTAATCCATGGTGAAAAACGTTTTTGCGTTTTTGCTCACTTGCTTTTCTTTGGGGTGCTGTTTGGGGGGCTTCCAGGTTTTTGTGGGTGGGTTTTGGGGCCTGGGAGCACTGCTGGCACAATCTAATGTTGATTGCATTTGTTTTTCAGGATATCCATGGTGGAAAAGGGGAGTTAGGGCCTAGCTGCACAGCGCGTTTGGACAGAATTGAAGGTAGGCCCATTTTTGCTTTTTGTCTGTTTGGGGGTGTTCTGCTTTTTGCGGATGGCTGCAGGGGTCTGGGGGCATAGCTCGGAAAGTCTAATATCGGAATCAAGTGTTTTGCACCAAATCCATGGTGAAAACGTTTTTGCGTTTTTGCTCACTTGCCTGTCTTTGGGGTGCTGTTTGGGGGGCTTCCAGGTTTTTGTGGGTGGGTTTTGGAGTCTGGGAGCACTGCTGGCACATTCTAATGTTGATTGCATTTGTTTTTCAGGAAATCCATGATGGAAAAGGGGAGTTAGGGCTTGAAAAACAAATGCAATCAACATTAGACTGTGCCAGCAGTGCTCCCAGACCCCAAAACCCACCCACAAAAAGCTCATTTGGACAGAATTGAAGGTAGGCCCATTTCTGCTTTTTGCCTGTTTGGGGGTGTTCTGCTTTTTTTGCGGGTGGCTGCAGGGGTCTGGGGGCATAGCTCGGAAGGTCTAATATCGGAATCAAGTGTTTTGCACCAAATCCATGGTGAAAATGTTTTTGCGTTTTTGCTCACTTGGCTGTCTTTGGGGTGCTGTTTGGGGGGCTTCCAGGTTTTTGTGGGTGGGTTTTGGAGTCTGGGAGCACTGCTGGCACATTCTAATGTTGACTGCATTTGTTTTTCAGGATTCCATGGTGGAAAAGGGTAGTTAGGGCCTAGCTGCAAAGCGCATTTGGACAGAATTGTAGGTTGGGCCATTTTTGCTTTTTGCCTGTTTGGGGGTGTTCTGCTTTTTTGCGGGTGGCTGCAGGGGCCTGCGCCATAGCTCGGAAGGTCTAATATGGGAATCAAGCATTTTGCACCAAATCCATGGTGAAAAGGTTTTTGCGTTTTTGCTCACTTGCCTGTCTTTGGGGTGCTGTTTAGGGGGCTTCCAGGTTTTTGTGGGTAGGTTTTGGGGTCTGGGAGCACTGCTGGCACAGTCTAATGTTGATTGCATTTGTCTTTTCAGGAAATCCATTGTGTAAAAGGATAGTTAGGGCCTAGCTGCACAGCGCATTTTGACAGAATTGAAGGTTAGCCCATTTTTGCTTTTTGCCTATTTGGGGGTGTTCTGCTTTTTTGCGGGTGGCTGCAGGGGTCTGGGGCCATAGCTCGGAAGGTCTAATATCGAAATCAAGTGTTTTGCACCTAATCCATGGTGAAAAAAGTTTTTGCGTTTTTGCTCACTTGCTTTTCTTTGGGGTGCTGTTTGGGGGGCTTCCAGGTTTTTGTGGGTGGGTTTTGGGGCCTGTGAGCACAGCTGGCACAGACTAATGTTGATTGCATTTGTTTTTCAGGATATCCATGGTGGAAAAGGGGAGTTAGGGCCTAGCCGCACAGCGCTTTTGGACAGAATTGAAAGTAGGCCCATTTTTGCTTTTTGCCTGTTTGGGGGTGTTCTGCTTTTTGCGGATGGCTGCAGGGGTCTGGGGGCATAGCTCGGAAGGTCTAATATCGGAATCAAGTGTTTTGCACCAAATCCATGGTGAAAACGTTTTTGCGTTTTTGCTCACTTGCCTGTCTTTGCGGTGCTGTTTGGGGGCTTCCAGGTTTTTGTGGGTGGGTTTTGGGGTCTGGGAGCACTGCTGGCACAGTCTAATGTTGATTGCATTTGTTTTTCAGGAAATCCATGGTGGAAAAGGGGAGTTAGGGTCTAGCTGCACAGCGCATTTGGACAGAATTGAAGGTAGGCCCATTTTTGCTTTTTGCCTGTTTGGGGGTGTTCTGTTTTTTTGCGGGTGGCTGCAGGGGTCTGGGGGCATAGCTCGGAAGGTCTAATATCAGAATCAAGTGTTTTGCACCAAATCCATGGTGAAAAGGTTTTTGCATTTTTGCTCACTTGCCTGTCTTTGGGGTGCTGTTTGGGGGGCTTCCAGGTTTTTGTGAGTGGGGTTTGGGGTCTAGGAGCACTGCTGGCACCATCTAATGTTGATTGCATTTGTTTTTCAGGAAATCCATGGTGGAAAAGGGGAGTTAGGGCCTAGCTGCACAGTGCATTTGGACAGAATTGAAGGTTGGCCCATTTTTGATTTTTGCCTGTTTATGGGTGTTCTGCTTTTTTACGAGTGGCTGCAGGGGTCTGGGGTATAGCTCGGTACGTCTAATATCGGAATCAAGTGTTTTGCACCAAATCCATGGTGAAAAAGTTTTTGCGTTTTTGCTTACTTGCCTGTCTTTGGGGTGCTGTTTGGGAGACTTTGAGGTTTTTGTGGGTGGGTTTTGGGGGCTGGGAGCACTGCTGGCACAGTCTAATGTTAATTGCATTTGTTTTTCAGGAAATCCATGGTGTAAAAGGGGAGTTAGGGCCTAGCTGCACAGCGCATTTGGACAGAATTGAAGGTTGGCCCATTTTTGCTTTTTGCCTGTTTTTGGGTGTTCTGCTTTTTTGCGAGTGGCTGCAGGGGTCTTGGGGCATAGCTCAGAAGGTCTAATATCGGAATCAAGTGTTTTGCACCAAATCCATGGTGAAAACGTGTTTGCTTTTTTGCTCACTTGCCTGTATTTGGGGTGCTGTTTGGGGGGCTTCTAGGTTTTTGTGGGTGGGTTTCAGGGTCTGGAAGCACTGCTGGCACAGTCTAATGTTGATTGCATTTGTTTTTCAGGAAATCCATGGTGGAAAAGGGGAATTAGGGCCTAGCTGCACAGTGCATTTGGACAGAATTGAAGTTAGGCCCATTTTTGCTTTTTGCCTGTTTGGGGGTGTTCTGCTTTTTTGCGGGTGGCTGCAGGGGTCTGGGGGCATAGCTCGGAAGGTCTAATATCGGAATCAAGTGTTTTGCACCAAATCCATGGTGAAAATGTTTTTGCGTTTTTGCTCACTTGGCTGTCTTTGGGGTGCTGTTTGGGGGGCTTCCAGGTTTTTGTGGGTGGGTTTTGGAGTCTGGGAGCACTGCTGGCACATTCTAATGTTGACTGCATTTGTTTTTCAGGATTACATGGTGGAAAAGGGTAGTTAGGGCCTAGCTGCAAAGCGCATTTGGACAGAATTGTAGGTTGGCCCATTTTTGCTTTTTGCCTGTTTGGGGGTGTTCTGCTTTTTTGCGGGTGGCTGCAGGGGCCTGCGCCATAGCTCGGAAGGTCTAATATGGGAATCAAGCATTTTGCACCAAATCCATGGTGAAAAGGTTTTTGCGTTTTTGCTCACTTGCCTGTCTTTGGGGTGCTGTTTAGGGGGCTTCCAGGTTTTTGTGGGTAGGTTTTGGGGTCTGGGAGCACTGCTGGCACAGTCTAATGTTGATTGCATTTGTCTTTTCAGGAAATCCATTGTGTAAAAGGATAGTTAGGGCCTAGCTGCACAGCGCATTTTGACAGAATTGAAGGTTAGCCCATTTTTGCTTTTAGCCTATTTGGGGGTGTTCTGCTTTTTTGCGGGTGGCTGCAGGGGTCTGGGGGCATAGCTCGGAAGGTCTAATATCGGAATCAAGTGTTTTGCACCAAATCCATGGTGAAAAGGTTTTTGGATTTTTGCTCACTTGCCTGTCTTTGGGGTACTGTTTGGGGGGCTTCCAGGTTTTTGTGAGTGGGGTTTGGGGTCTAGGAGCACTGCTGGCACAGTCTAATGTTGATTGCATTTGTTTTTCAGGAAATCCATGGTGGAAAAGGGGAGTTAGGGCCTAGCTGCACAGCGCATTTGGACAGAATTGAAGGTTGGCCCATTTTTGATTTTTGCCTGTTTATGGGTGTTCTGCTTTTTTGCGAGTGGCTGCAGGGGTCTGGGGGTATAGCTCGGTACGTCTAATATCGGAATCAAGTGTTTTGCACCAAATCCATGGTGAAAAAGTTTTTGCGTTTTTGCTCACTTGCCTGTCTTTGGGGTGCTGTTTGGGAGACTTTGAGGTTTTTGTGGGTGGGTTTTGGGGGCTGGGAGCACTGCTGGCACAGTCTAATGTTAATTGCATTTGTTTTTCAGGAAATCCATGGTGTAAAAGGGGAGTTAGGGCCTAGCTGCACAGCGCATTTGGACAGAATTGAAGGTTGGCCCATTTTTGCTTTTTGCCTGTTTTTGGGTGTTCTGCTTTTTTGCGAGTGGCTGCAGGGGTCTTGGGGCATAGCTCAGAAGGTCTAATATCGGAATCAAGTGTTTTGCACCAAATCCATGGTGAAAACGTGTTTGCTTTTTTGCTCACTTGCCTGTATTTGGGGTGCTGTTTGGGGGGCTTCTAGGTTTTTGTGGGTGGGTTTCAGGGTCTGGAAGCACTGCTGGCACAGTCTAATGTTGATTGCATTTGTTTTTCAGGAAATCCATGGTGGAAAAGGGGAATTAGGGCCTAGCTGCACAGTGCATTTGGACAGAATTGAAGGTAGGCCCATTTTTGCTTTTTGCCTGTTTGGGGGTGTTCTGCTTTTTTGCGGGTGGCTGCAGGGGTCTGGGGGCATAGCTCGGAAGGTCTAATATCGGAATCAAGTGTTTTGCACCAAATCCATGGTGAAACATTTTTTGTGTTTTTGCTCACTTGCCTGTCTTTGGGGTGCTGTTTGGGGGGCTTACAGGTTTTTGTGAGTGGGTTTTGGGGTCTGGGAGCACTGCTGGCACAGTCTAATGTTGATTGCATTTGTTTTTCAGGATATCCATGGTGGAAAAGGGGAGTTAGGGCCTAGCTGCACAGCGCATTTGGACAGAATTGAAGGTTGGCCCATTTTTGCTTTTTGCCTGTTTGGGGGTGATCTGCTTTTTATTGTGGGTGGCTGCAGGGGTCTGGGGGCATAGCTCAAAATTCTAATATCGGAATCAAGTGTTTTGCACCAAATCCATGGAGAAAAAGTTTTTGCGTTTTTGCTCACTTGCCTGTCTTTGGGGTGCTGTTTGGGGGGCTTCCAGGTTTTTGTGGGTGGGTGTTGGGGTTTGGGAGAACTGCTGGCACAGTCTAATGTTGATTGCATTTGTTTTTCAGGATATCCATGGTGGAAAAGGGGAGTTAGGGCCTAGCTGCATAGCGCATTTGGACAGAATTGAAGGTAGGCCCATTTTTGCTTTTGCCTGTTTGGGGGTGTTCTGCTTTTTTGCAGGTGGCTGCAGGGGTCTGGGGGCATAGCTCGGAAGGTCTATGTCACAGGTAACAGATGATTAGTAGCCCAAACAAGTAACGCACATGCCACTAACCTGTTTTCATCTAGCCAGCGGAGACCACAGCTTGAAGAGAGGCCTCCCAGTTCCCGCAAGTGCCAACACTCCCAATGTGAAAAACACACATAGGACAGATTGCACTCCGGGGAAAAAGGAAGGGGACAAAATAAGAAAAGACACTGTCTATAGGGCACCCGTCTAGGTCTGGTCTAGAGTATGGGATTCTTCTTGGCTCAGCGTAGCTATGAAAACGAAAGAAAAACTGATTACCCAGGACTGTAGATTGAACTAGACTGTTATATACAAGAGTAACTCTGGTAATACTCACTAGATGCCCCACAATGTGAAAGTCAGGAAATACTTCGGCAGGAAAAATGTCCGAAGTGATGAATACCCCTAACGATCCTATGGCTGTTACATCACAGTGCCCTAAGGAAAGCAAGGTCTATAAGCATTTGCAAGGCGTCCTGAGATCGTAATGTAATCCCCACAGGGCAGGCACTGTTTAGTTGCAAAGCGGGAGTTGTTTTCTGGTAATGTACGCCTTTGAGTACTAGAAGCGTAAAAGTAAGAAATACAAACAAAAGAAGCAGTTTGGACAGCACCACCGTGCTATCGTCTAGTTCCTACCTCCAGGAAGCGGGAAAGAAAGCGTCCGCGGAACCCAGCAGCGCCGTCCTCCAGGAAGCGGGAAAGAAAGCGTCCGCTGTACCCAGCAGCGGCGTCCTCCAGGAAGCAGGAAAGAAAGCATCCGCGGAAGACAGCAGCGTCGGTGATGATACGAAGAACAGGCTCAGGCAAGGAATCGGGTAAGATTGACAAGCACCTAGCACTTCCTGGGAGGTCCTTATATACCAGTTCCTAATTGCCTGTTCCGGCCTGCTAGAGCCCAGGGCGTTCTGGGAGATGTAGTGCTACAGCTACTACTACAATGCCCTGCCTTGTACTTGTTGCCCAAAATCGCTACAGTCTAATATCGGAATCAAGTGTTTTGCAGCAAATCCATGGTGAAAAGGTTTTTGCGTTTTTGCTCACTTGCCTGTCTTTTGGGTGCTGTTTGGGGGGCTTCCAGGTTTTTGTGATTGGGTTTTGGGGTCTAGGAGCACTGCTGGCACAGTCTAATGTTGATTGCATTTGCTTTTCAGGAAATCCATGGTGGAAAAGGGGAGTGAGGGCCTAGCTGCACAGCGCATTTGGACAGAATTGAAGGTTGGCCCATTTTTGCTTTTTGCCTATTTGGGGGTGTTGTGCTTTTTTGCAGGTGGCTGCAGGGGTCTGGGGCATAGCTCGGAAGGTCTAATATCGGAATCAAGTGTTTTTCACCAAATCCATGGTGAAGAGGTTTTTGCGTTTTTGCTCACTTTCCTGTATTTAGGGTGCTGTTTGGGGGGCTTCTAGGTTTTTGTGGGTGGGTTTGGGGGTCTGGGAGCACTGCTGGCACAGTCTAATGTTGATTGCTTTCAGGAAATCCATGGTGTAAAAGGGGAGTTAGGGCCTAGCTGCACAGCGCATTTGGACAGAATTGAAGGTTGGCCCATTTTTGCTTTTTGCCTGTTTATGGGTGTTCTGCTTTTTTGCGAGTGGCTGCAGGGGTCTGGGGGCATAGCTCGGTACGTCTAATATCGGAATCAAGTGTTTTGCATCAAATCCATGGTGAAAAAGTTTTTGCGTTTTTGCTCACTTGCCTGTCTTTGGGGTGCTGTTTGGGAGGCTTCCAGGTTTTTGTGGGTGGGTTTTGGGGGCTGGGAGCACTGCTGGCACAGTCTAATACTGATTGCATTTGTTTTTCAGGAAATCCATGGTGGAAAAGGGGAGTTAGGGCCTAGCTGCACAGCGCATTTGGACAGAATTGAAGGTTGGCCCATTTTTGCTTTTTGACTGTTTGGGGGTGTTCTGCTTTTTTGTGGGTGGCTGCAGGGGTCTGGGGGCATAGCTCAAAGGTCTAATATCGGAATCAAGTGTTTTGCACCAAATCCATGGTGAAAAAGTGTTTGCGTGTTTGCTCACTTGCCTGTCTTTGGCGTGCTGTTTGGGGGGCTTCCAGGTTTTTGTGAGTGGGTGTTGGGGTTTGGGAGCACTGCTGGCACAGTCTAATGTTGATTGCATTTGTTTTTCAGGAAATCCATGGTGGAAAAGGGTTATTAGGGCCTAGCTGCACAGCGCATTTGGACAGAATTGAAGGTAGGCCCATTTTTGCTTTTTGCCTGTTTGGGGGTGTTCTGCCTTTTTGCGGGTGGCTGCAGGGGACTGGGGGCATAGCTCAGAAGGTCTATATCACGGGTAACAGACGATTAGTAGCCCAAACAAGTAACGCTCTTGCCACTAACCTGTTTTCTTCTAGCCAGCGGAGACCACAGCTTGAAGAGAGGCATCCCAGTTCCCGCAAGTGCCAACACTACCAATGTGAAAAACACACATAGGACAGATTGCACTCCGGGAAAAAAGGAAGGGGACAAAATAAGAAAAGACACTGTCGATAGGGCACCCGTCTAGGTCTGGTCTAGAGTGTGGGATTCTTCTTGGCTCAGCGTAGCTATGAAAACAAAAGGAAAACTGATTACCCAGGACTGTAGATTGAACTAGACTGTTATATACAAGAGTAACTCTGGGAATACTCACTAGATGCCCCACAATGTGAAAGTCAGGAAATACTTCGGCGCCCGGCGGGAAAAATGTCCGAAGTGATGAATACCCCTAACGATCCCATGGCTGTTACATCACAGTGCCCTAAGGAAAGCAAGGTCTATAGGCGTCCTGAGATCGTAATGTAATCCCAACAGGGCAGGCACTGTTTTGTTGCAAAGTGGGAGTTGTTTTCTGGTAATGTACGCCTTTGAGTACTAGAAGCGTAAAAGTAAGGAATACAAACAAAAGAAGCAGTTTGGACAGCACGGCCGTGCTATCGTCTAGTTCCTACCTCCAGGAAGCGGGAAAGAAAGCGTCCACGGAACCCAGCAGTGGCGTCCTCCAGGAAGCGGGAAAGAAAGTGTCCGCGGAACCCAGCAGGGGCGTCCTCCAGGAAGAGGGAAAGAAAGCGTCCGCGGAACACAGCAGCGTCGGTGATGATACGAAGAACAGGCTCAGGCAATGAATCAGGTAAGATTGACAAGCACCTAGCACTTCCTGGGAGGTGCTTATATACCAGTTCCAAATTGCCTGTTCCGGCCTGCTAGAGCCCAGGGGGTTCTGGGAGATGTAGTGCTACAGCTACTACTACAATGCCCTGCCCTGTACTTGTTGCCCAAAATCGCTACAGTCTAATATCGGAATCAAGTGTTTTGCAGGAAATCCATGGTGAAAAAGTTTTTGCGTTTTTGCTCACTTGCCTGTATTTGGGGTGCTGTTTGGGGGGCTTCCAGGTTTTTGTGGGTGGGTTTTGGGGTCTGGGAGCACTGCTGGCACAGTCTAATGTTGATTGCATTTGTTTTTCAGGAAATCCATGGTGTAAAAGGGGAGTTAGGGCCTAGCTGCACAGCGCATTTGGACAGAATTGAAGGTTGGCCCATTTTTGCTTTTTGCCTGTTTGGGGGTGTTCTGCTTTTTTGCGGGTGGATGCAGGGATCAGGGGGCATAGCTCGGAAGGTCTAATATCTGAATCAAGTGTTTTGCACCAAATCCATGGTGAAAAAGTTTTTGCTTTTTTGCTCACTTGCCTGTCTTTGGGGTGCTGTTTGGGGGGCTTCCAGGTTTTTGAGGGTGGGTTTTGTGGTCTGGGAGCACTGCTGGCACAGTCTAATGTTGATTGCATTTGTTTTCAAGGAATCCATGGTGGAAAAGGGGAGTTAGGGCCTAGCTGCACAGCGCATTTGGACAGAATTGAAGGTAGGCCCATTTTTGCTTTTTGCCTGTTTAGTGGTGTTCTGCTTTTTTGCGGGTGGCTGCAGGGGTCTGGAGGCATAGCTCGGAAGGTCTAATATCGGAATCAAGTGTTTTGCACCAAATCCATGGTGAAAAGGTTTTTGCTCACTTGCCTGGCTTTGGGGTGCTGTTTGGGAGGCTTCCAGGTTTTTGTGGGTGGGTTTTGTGGTCTGGGAGCACTGCTGGCACAGTCTAATGTTGATTGCATTTGTTTTTCAGGAAATCCATGGTGGAAAAGGGGAGTTAGGGCCTAGCTGCACAGTGCATTTGGACAGAATTGAAGGTTGGCCCATTTTTGCTTTTTGCCTGTTTGGGGGTGTTCTGCTTTTTCGTGGGAGGCTGCAGGGGTCTGGGGGCATATCTCGAAGGTCTAATATCGGAATCAAGTGTTTAGCACCAAATCCATGGTGAAAAAGTGTTTGCGTTTTTGCTCACTTTCCTGTCTTTGGCGTGCTGTTTGGGGGGCTTCCAGGATTTTGTGGGTGGGTGTTGGGGTTTGGGAGCACTGCTGGCACAGTCTAATGTTGATTGCATTTGTTTTTCAGGAAATCCATGGTGGAAAAGGGGAGTTAGGGCCTAGCTGCACAGCGCATTTGGACAGAATTGAAGGTAGGCCCATTTTTGCTTTTTGCCTGTTTGGGGGTGTTCTGCTTTTTTGCGGGTGGCTGCAGGGGTCTGGGGGCATATCTCGGAAGGTCTATGTCATGGGTAACAGACGATTAGTAGCCTAAACAAGTAACACACATGCCACTAACCTGTTTTCTTCTAGCCAGTGGAGACCACAGCTTGAAGAGAGGCCTACCAGTTCCCACAAGTGCCAACACTCCCATTGTGAAAAACACACATAGGACAGATTGCACTCCGGGGAAAAAGGAAGGGGACAAAATAAGAAAAGACACTGTCGATAGGGCACCCGTCTAGGTTTGGTCTAGAGTAATGGATTCTTCTTGGCTCAGCGTAGCTATGAAAACAAAAGGAAAACTGATTACCCAGGACTGTAGATTGAACTAGACTGTTATATTGTTATGACCAGATTCTCAGACCAGATAAAACCAGCTCACCAGAGCAACACCAACCTGGCCAAAACGTAACCACCTCCCTCCTCAGGACCCATCTATCCAGGCACCTGGGTACCTACCTGAGGATGGGGAACTCGCAATATACAAGCTCATATCATTAGAAACACCACTAAATCTATAGGGATTACTAGGAATACTCACTGATTACTAAGGACGTCCATGCCCTACACCACACTCATACCTCATAATCTCGCGACCACATGGGTCCAGACTAATCTACCCTGGGGCAGTTCTGATTATTTACCATTACACACTGATCACCATCAGTGCTCACTCGACACGCAATCCGGCGTGTCTACACACTAGGCTGCAGCCCTAGTGCTCTCTTCCTTCCAATCCGGTCCACAATCCGGCGGACCTACACACTGACCACAATCAGTGCTCTCACTAACGCCACTTTCCCTAGAGGCGATCTCATTACACACAGTATCCCCCCGGTGCTCTCTCTCAAGCCACAATCTTGCGGGTATACACACTGACCACAATCAGTGCTCTCACTAACGCCGCTACACAACGACGATCACTTTCCTATGAATACCTTCAGCTCTCTCTCTCTCTCTATGTTGGGAAGTTTCTCTCACTATTCACTAAAGGTTCGCTACTACAATAATATTATGGGATGGCCGAATCACTTAGTGTCTGAATGTTCCGTTAGCCCAAGGGCTCCTCTCTCTCCCTAATTATTCAGTGGCTACTTACCTGATCAGGGGCAGCATCTGTTCTGGCTGTAACACCTGACTAGAAGGAAAGGTTACCTGTGCTTTAAAAACAAGAGACACACACTGTATGCAAGAGTTATTCCCTGATTTAAACGCTCTCTATTATAAGAACAACACATGCACACTGGTTCACTAAGAACTGGGGTATCTTTATTACAATAACAATAGAAAAGGATTCATACACAGATCTGCGGGGTCTCTATAACTAACAGGAACTTTAACACACCGCTGAAAGAAAAGGGATTAGACATATAACAGGGACAATGTTATCTGCGGGGTCTCTGTGACTAACAGGAACTGTAACACACCGCTGAAAGAAAAGGATTAGACATACAATAGCCTAGGGAATAAAGACAAGATTAAGGTGTAAGTGTAAAGCAGACTAGTTTAGACTACCTCACCTATTAGAAGGAATGTTTCTCTTTCTCTCCCTGGTGGGATCAGGGCTCTTTCTCTCCCTCCGTCACCACAGCTCCACGCCTCTGGCTCAACTGCTTCAGCTGACAGCTTCAACTCCTCCATCTGCTTTAATGCATTCTGATAAACTGGCAGCCCCAGCTGATAGTTCCAGCTTTGTTCATATGACTGCTCTCTCCAGCTTCAGCAATCATCTTCCTTCTTTCTCCATTCCAGAAAACCAATAGAACTGAACTGTACTCTGCAGCTCCAGCAAACATCCTACTCTCCACTCTTCAAGAACCAAACTGACCACTCCTCCTCTCCTGCAATTCGCTAATATGGAATCCTCTCCTCTAGTAGAAAGCTCCAGCCAGTAGCCTCCTCCCACCAGGTCCATGCACCGGGCTCCTTGCTCTAGACGCTCCCACAGTGATCAGCTGCTTGTTTCGTCTAGAGACCTGAGCCCAGGGACACTTCTTGATTAGATTCAGCTCTGGCCGGTTCTTTCCGGTTCGCTTAGGACGAACAACAGCTCAAAACCAAAATATTACCTTTCCCCTTCAAGCATCTCAGTTCTGCAGGGACATAAAGCAAAATGGAGTCTCTCTAGTTCTGGGCCTTGTAGGCCTGAGAAGGATGAAATAACCCTTAGCTCTGTCAGAGTACCTACACAAACCATACCAATGTGTAATATAAAGTCAGGACCACAGGATCCACCCTCTACTATAGGCAGGATAATGAAAGGACACATAATTATGCCAAAGCCAATAGGCAATAGATGGATTAGAGTCAAGAATAAGGGATCTATCATCATATAAAGCAGCTATCCTCTTCTAGGTCTGGAAAAAGTGCTTAAAAGGGCCCACACAAGGTAAGAATACAGATCCTAGATGAGAGCAAGCTTAAAGTCTTCATCACTCCGAAATAGAGCCAAAAAACCTGTCAAGACATATATACAAGAGTAACTCTGGGAATACTCACTAGATGCCCCACAATGTGAAAGTCAGGAAATACTTCGGCGGGAAAAATGTCCGAAGTGATGAATACCCCTAACGATCCTACGGCTGTTACATCACAGTGCCCTAAGAAAAGCAAGGTCTATAGGCATTTGCAAGGTGTCCTGAGATCGTAATGTAATACCGACAGGGCAGGCACTGTTTTGTTGCAAAGCGGGAGTTGTTTTCTGGTAATGTACGCCTTTGAGTACTAGAAGCGTAAAAGTAAGGAATACAAACAAAAGAAGCAGTTTGGACAGCACGGCCGTGCTATCGTCTAGTTCCTACCTCCAGGAAGCGGGAAAGAAAGCGTCCGTGGAACCCAGCAGTGGCGTAATCCAGGAAGCGGGAAAGAAAGCGTCCGCGGAACCCAGCAGCGGCGTCCTCCAGGAAGCGGGAAAGAAAGCGTCCGTGGAACACAGCAGCGTCGGTGATGATACGGAGAACAGGCTCAGGCAAGGAATCGGGTAACATTGACAAGCACCTAGCACTTCCAGGGAGGTGTTTATACACCAGTTCCTAATTGCCTGTTCTGGCCTGCTAGAGCCCTGGGCGTTCTGGGAGATGCAGTGCTACAGCTACTAATACAATGCCCTGCCCTGTACTTGTTGCCCAAAATCGCTACAGTCTAATATCGGAATCAAGTGTTTTGCAGCAAATCCATAGTGAAAAAGTTTTTGCTCACTTGCCTGTCTTTGGGGTGCTGTTTTGGGGGCTTCCAGGTTTTTGTGAGTGGGTTTGGGGGTCTGGGAGCACGGCTGGCACAGTCTAATGTTGATTGCATTTGTTTTTCAGGAAATCCATGGTGGAAAAGGGGAGTTAGGGCCTAGCTGCACAGTGCATTTGGACAGAATTGAAGGTAGTCCCATTTTTGCTTTTTGCCTATTTGGGGGTGTTCTGCTTTTTTGCGGGTGGCTGCAGGGGTCTGGAGCATAGCTCAGAAGGTCTAATATCGGAATCAAGTGTTTTGCACCAAATCCATGGTGAAAAGATTTTTGCGTTTTTGCTCACTTGCCTGTATTTGGGGTGCTGTTTGGGGGGCTTCCAGGTTTTCTTGGGTGGGTTTTGGGGTCTGGGAGCACTGCTGGCACAGCCTAATGTTGATTGCATTTGTTTTTCAGGAAATCCATGGTGTAAAAGGGGAGTTAGGGCCTAGCTGCACAGCGCATTTGGACAGAATTGAAGGTTGGCCAATTTTTGCTTTTTGCCTGTTTGGGGGTGTTCTGCTTTTTTGAGGGTGGCTGCAAGGGTCTGGGGCATAGCTCGGAAGGTCTAATATCGGAATCAAGTGTTTTGCACCAAATCCATGGTGAAAAGGTTTTTGCGTTTTTGCTCACTTGCCTGTATTTGGGGTGCTGTTTGGGGGGCTTCCAGGTTTTTTTGGGTGGGTTTTGGGGTCTGGGAGCACTGCTGGCACAGTCTAATGTTGATTGCATTTGTTTTTCAGGAAATCCATGGTGTAAAAGGGGAGTTAGGGCCTAGCTGCACAGCGCATTTGGACAGAATTGAAGGTTGGCCCATTTTTGCTTTTTGCCTGTTTGGGGGTGTTCTGCTTTTTTGCGGGTGGCTGCAGGGGTCTGGGGGCATAGCTCGGAAGGTCTAATATCGGAATCAAGTGTTTTGCACCAAATCCATGGTGAAAAAGTTTTTGCGTTTTTGCTCACTTGCCTGTCTTTGGGGTGTTGTTTGGGGGGCTTCCAGGTTTTTGTGGGTGGGTTTTGGGGTCTGGGAGCATTGCTGGTACAGTCTAATGTTGATTGCATTTGTTTTTCAAGAAATCCATGGTGGAAAAGGGGAGTTAGGGCCTTGCTGCACAGCGAATTTGGACAGAATTGAAGGTAGGCCCATTTTTGCTATTTGCCTATTTGGGGGTGTTCTGCTTTTTTGCCGGTGGCTGCAGGGGTCTGGGGCATAGCTCGGAAGGTCTAATATCGGAATCAAGTGTTTTGCACCAAATCCATGGTGAAAAAGGTTTTGCGTTTTTGCTCACTTGCCTGTCTTTGGGGTGCTGTTTGGGAGGCTTCCAGGTTTTTGTGGGTGGGTTTTGGGGGCTGGGAGCACTGCTGGCACAGTCTAATGTTGATTGCATTTGTTTTTCAGGAAATCCATGGTGGAAAAGGGGAGTTAGGGCCTAGCTGCACAGCGCATTTGGACAGAATTGAAGGTTGGCCGATTTTTGCTTTTTGCCTGTTTGGGGGTGTTCTGCTTTTTTGTGGGTGGCTGCAGGGGTCTGGGGGCATAGCTCGAAGGTATATTATCAGAATCAAGTGTTTAGCACCAAATCCATGGTGAAAAAGCTTTTGCGTTTTTGCTCACTTGCCTGTCTTTGGGGTGCTGTTTGGGGGGCTTCCAGGTTTTTGTGGGTGGGTTTTGGGGTCTGGGAGCACTGCTGGCACAGTCTAATGTTGATTGCATTTGTTTTTCAGGAAATCCATGGTGGAAAAGGGGAGTTAGGGCCTAGCTGCACAGCGCATTTGGACAGAATTGAAGGTAGGCCCATTTTTGCTTTTTGCCTGTTTGGGGGTGTTCTGCTTTTTTGCGGGTGGCTGCAGGGGTCTGGGGGCATAGCTCGGAAGGACTATGTCACGGGTAACAGACGATTAGTAACCCAAACAAGTAATGCACATGCCACTAACCTGTTTTCTTTTAGCCAGCGGAGACCACAGCTTGAAGAGAGGCCTCCCACTTCCCGCAAGTGCCAACACTCCCAATGTGAAAAACACACATAGGACAGATTGCACTCCGGGGAAAAAGGAAGGGGGCAAAATAAGAAAAGACACTGTCGATAGGGCAGCCGTCTAGGTCTTTTCTAGAGTATGGGATTCTTCTTAGCTCAGCGTAGCTATGAAAACAAAAGGAAAACTGATTACCCAGGACTGTAGATTGAACTAGACTGTTATATACAAGAGTTACTCTGGGAATTCTCACTAGATGCCCCACACTGTGAAAGTCAGGAAATACTTTGGCGGGAAAAATGTCCGAAGTGATGAATACCCCTAACGATCCTATGGCTGTTACATCACAGTGCCCTAAAGAAAACAAGGTCTATAGGCGTTTGCAAGGCGTCCTGAGATCGTAATGTAATCCCGACAGGGCAGGCACTGTTTTGTTGCAAAGCGGGAGTTGTTTTCTGGTAATGTACGCCTTTCAGTACTAGAAGCGTAAAAGTAAGGAATACAAACAAAAGAAGCAGTTTGGACAGCACGGCCGTGCTATCGTCTAGTTCCTACCTCCAGGAAGCGGGAAAGAAAGCGTCCGCGGAACCCAGCAGTGGCGTCCTCCAGGAAGCGGGAAAGAAAGCGTCCGAGGAACCCAGCAGCGGCGTCCTCTAGGAAGCGGGAAAGAAAGCGTCCGCGGAACACAGCAGCGTCGGTGATGATACGAAGAACAGGCTCAGGCAAGGAATCGGGTAAGATTGACAAGCACCTAGCACTTCCTGGGAGGTGCTTATATACCAGTTCCTAATTGCCTGTTCCGGCCTGCTAGAGCCAAGGGCGTTCTGGGAGATGTAGTGCTACTGCTACTACTACAATGCCCTGCCCTGTACTTGTTGCCCAAAATCGCTACAGTATAATATCGGAATCAAGTGTTTTGCAGCAAATCCATGGTGAAAAAGTTTTTGCGTTTATGCTCACTTGCCTGTCTTTGAGGTGCTGTTTGGGTGGCTTCCAGGTTTTTGTGAGTGGGATTTGGGGTCTGGGAGCACTTCTGGCACAGTCTAATGTTGATTGCATTTGTTTTTCAGGAAATCCATGGTGGAAAATTGGAGTTAGGGCCTAGCTGCACAGCGCATTTGGACAGAATTGAAGGTAGGCCCATTTTTGCTTTCTGCCTGTTTGGGGGTGTTCTGCTTTTTTGCGGGTGGCTGCAGGGGTCTGGGGCATAGCTCGGAAGGTCTAAAATCGGAATCAAGTGTTTTGCACCAAATCCATGGTGAAAAAGTGTTTGCGTGTTTTCCTCACTTGCCTGTCTTTGGGGTGCTATTTGGGGGGCTTTTAGTTTTTTGTGGGTGGGTTTTGGGGTCTGGGAGCACTGCTGGCACAGTCTAATGTTGATTGCATTTGTTTTTCAGGAAATCCATGGTGGAAAATGGGAGTTAGGGCCTAGCTGCACAGTGCATTTGAACAGAATTGAAGGTAGTGCCTTTTTTGCTTTTTGCCTGTTTGGGGGTGTTCTGCTTTTTTGCGGGTGGCTGCAGGGGTCTGGGGGCATAGCTCGGAAGGTCTAACATAGGAATCAAGTGTTTTGCACCAAATCCATGGATAAAAGGTGTTTGCGTTTTTGCTCACTTGCCTGTTTTGGGGTGCTGTTTGGGGGGCTTCCTGGTTTTTGTGGGTGGGTTTTGGGGTCTGGGAGCACTGCTGGCACAGTCTAATGTTGATTGCATTGGTTTTTCAGGAAATCCATGTTGGAAAAGGGGAGTTAGGGCCTAGCTGCCCAGCGCATTTGGACATAATTGAAGGTAGGCCCATTTTTGCTTTTTGCCTGTTTGGGGGTGTTCTGCTTTTTTGCGGGTGGCTGCAGGGGTCTGGGGGCATAGCTCGGAAGTTCTAATATCGGAATCAAGTGTTTTGCACCAAATCCTTGGTGAAAAAGTTTTTGCGTTTTTGCTCACTTGCCTGTCTTTGGGATGCTGTTTGGGGGGCTCCCAGGGTTTTTGTGGGTGGGTTTTGGGGTCTGGGAGCACTGCTGGCACAGTCTAATGTTGATTGCATTTGTTTTACAGGAAATCCATGGTGGAAAAGGGGAGTTGGGGCCTAGCTGCAGATCGCATTTGGACTGAATTCCAGGTAGGCCCAAAGTTTTCTAAGTGTGGCTTTTCCCGATTTTCCCTTTTGGCTTGTTAGGGGTGTTAAACTTGTTTTCGCCCGGGTTGACAGTTCTAGGGCCATTGCTGGGAAGGTCTCATACTCGAAATAAAGTGTTTTGGAGACAATCCCTGGGGAAAAAGTTTTTGCATTTTCTGAGATTTCGCTCACTGTACCGTTTTCGGGGGGCTGTTTGTGGGGGTTCCTGGTGTTTGTGGGGGGGTTTGCGAGTCTTGGAGCAATGCTGGGTATGGATACTTTCGCTTGCTTGCAAGTTGTTAGAATACAATCCATGGTGGGTAAGGGGGGATTTGGGCCTACTTTACTTTCAAAGTACGTTTTGTCACCATTTTCTACTAGGCCTTGTTTTTTGAGATCTGATTGGGGGTCTTCTACATTTTTGCGACTGGGTTTAGTATTTTCCCAAAAAACCCCATTCCCATCCGTTTTCCAAATCCTAACCCTCTTCCCCCGGGCTGTGTGATTTTGATTGCTGTGTGACTAAATGACAGCAATAATTCCACACACTTGCTGGGGAGGATAAGGTCATAGCAACAGGCTGGTGAAGGAATCCGAGGATATATTCTTACTCAGCTTGACAAAGACCCATGACTATTGGCAAATGAAAGCAGATTTTCATGTGCGCCATCAACTTGATTGATCATCAAGAACATCCTCCTCCTAGAGGTGGCAAATGATTACGCTGCTGTGTCCTTCACCTTCAGTACTATTTCTTTTAGTAGTAGCCAATGTCAAAGAAATTCAACGCAAGTAGTAGTTATACTTTCAATACTTTACCATTTGTCAGGGTACATTGTGGCACTGTTCTAGTGTACTGTCACCTGCTATATTCTCTATCGTACCGTTCTAATGCTACGGTAAGGACAAACAAGGTTTCATTTTCTTTTTTTTCATATGCTGCAACTGCCACTGTGTAACACCACTAGTACCACCGCAATGATGACATTTCATCCGCCCAGGATTGCCAACCTTAATCGCCATTTCCCGTGCAGCCAGACCTGTGCCTAGCCCTATTTCCGAACACAAATTACAGGTAAGATAAGCGTTTGGGGGGAGGTAGTATAATGGAGTATTAGGAGAGACGAGAGACTGACTGTAGTACTAGTAAAGTCCTAGGACTATCGAATTCACTTACTCTGTGAGAGGCACTTAGTTTTGAAAACATTTGGGCAATTACTTACACAACTTCAAGATGCCACTTAAGTTTCAGGAAAACAAACTTACTGTTAAACCCCCACCCACCAACCTCAAAAGCAGTAAAAAACACGTATGCTAAGATAAAGTTTAAAGTATATTTATATCCCTAACATAAATAATCTCCCGCAAGACCCAACCCACCCCCACTCCCTAACCACCAACGAATGTCTGTGAAAAGTCCAAAAAACCCAACTCCCAATTCCCACCCCCAGAAGTCTTTAAAAAAGGGGCAAGGGACAGTCTCCTCCTACTGCTGGCTGCTGTTCACTTTTCGGGTCAGGTCGGCATGTCCCTTGCGGAGGGTCTCAAACAGGGTTTTGGTGTTCAACAGCTCCTGCTCGAGGTAGGACACCCTGAGTAAAAGGCGGTGCAACCTTTTTTGCTGCTCGGCGGTGGCGGGTGGCTGCGGTACCCTGGCTCCATACCCCTGGAGACCTGCTGCGCTAACTGGGTGACCCAGGGAGCACGGAGGAGGATGCAGCTATCCCATTCGATGTTGAGGTTGACTGCGTGTCCCCCTCCTCCTGGGCCACCAGCCGCCGATATTCGGCGACAGTCGCCTCCAGCCTCCGTTGCCGGGCCCTTTTAGCCAGCTCCTTCCGTGTTGGTTTGGAAGGAGCATCTATGAAGAAAGAAAGACATAGTCTGTAACCAATGCTCTTTAAGATTAACACAAATTGATTCAGCAGAAAGTTGTGTCACAGTAGAACTAGCAACTTGCAAGCGCAGTTCATAACTATTGTGGCCAGTATCTATCTAACCTCCCACTTCTTCATCCTTGCTCTAACATTAGTGGGAGTTTAAGGAATCAATTCTACGAGCACTATGGACTCACTCCATTAGAGTCGACTATGACAGTACACCAGTCTTATTCTTCTTCTTCTCTCTTGTTTAGCAAAATTGGTACGTTAACTTCTGCAAGCCGGCATAATGCCAGCATAGTCAACTTGCACCTGAGAAAAATAGACCCCCTCCATGATGAGTGAGACAGACTTGCGTTAAAGTACCAGTCCAGTACATGCAGGTGGTGATGCTCTTACTTTTCTATTACGGGTGGCACTGAGAATACTCTATTACAAGGGCTACTGCTTAATTAATTTAACTTTCACCCTACAGTGCCAATGAATACTAGAAAAGGAAAATGAAGAAGATAAATAATCTGATTATCTATCACTGCACATGGTTTGTATTTGCTTACATATGGGATGACTTTAGGTGCTTTGCTTTTTATTGAGTGAACAGTGATACATCCACAATTGAATGACCGAGTTCTACTAAACTTATTAACAGAGGTAGTGAGTGGCCATCGTAATAGCCGTATATATGCTGTGCTTGCTATTCAAACTACTGCTACTATTCATGGTAGTATTCGTACAAAATTCAAACTTCTTTTCCTTGCCTTTCCTACACTGGAACGGACGTGCAGGTGCGGTGTTACATGCTCTTCAAAGTAACACTTAGTTCATCCACTGACCGTCTACTCTCTCTAGATACACATATGCTATCTAAGAGTCAGAAAGTACCATGATCCAGGCATCCATCCATTCAAACTATATGTCAATCATTCTTCTTCATGTCTCTCATCTGGACAAACCTTACGTTTTCTCATGGGTAAACAACCTTTTCATTTTATTTGGGAAACCGCAAGCCATACATCCGTGCTCGACTTGCATTTGAATTTCAACCAAAGGATATGTTGCGCACACATACAGTTTCTGTTTCACCCACCCAGGCTGTTCTCCTTCCACCCATCCTTGCTTCATCCTTCACCCAGCCATGCATCATATTCCTTCCCAGCCACCTCGGGCACCAATCAAACACGTATCATTCTTCTTTGTCAGGCATCATTACTTTTAACTTGCTCATCCTTCCACACTTACTTACACCCTTCTTTCACTTTTCGTTCATCCCATCCATCAAGTTCATCTCAGATCTGATTTGGATTCTTGAAAAAAAAATCACTGCTGAGTTGAAGTAAATTTTGAGGAGGCTACTACCGGGTTGATAAAAACTTTGTTCTAAATTTGAAAGTCTTTTTAACAGTATAGTAACTTAACTGTACAACATATATACTGCACCCGCCCAGAGAGCACACTCTGAAGTCTGCAATCTCAATAAGTAAGGAATATAAGAGCTTACCACTGCCCGCCACTACTGTGGCAACCCTCACAGCAGTTTCCTCTGGCACTTGCACCGCCTCCTCCCCAGAAGTGTCCTCTTCCACCTCTGCGCTGGGCCCGGCACCAGATGTTCCACCTACAAAGTACATTTAAGAATGTTAGATGTCATAGACATACACCACTCACTAGTATTTTGTCTAGGAATGAAGAAATGTGAATACAGAAACCAATCTAATAATTTGTGACTGTCTACTCTAAAGTAAAAATGTCCCTTTTTCCAGGGAAGGGTGTTGTCTTGCTGCACTTTTTGGCACAACTGATGAATGCTTGCTTTTTAACATGCACCATTTTTCTCATAACAGACAGAAGCTTCACTTCTAAGAACAAGAGCAAGATCAGATCATTATCACTAGGACGGAGTGACCAACGATTCAGCACCAAAAAGAAAAATTAAAGTTCAAACCAGGTGAGTGCTCGGCTCGCCCACAATAAGGGGTTGATTAGGATGGCGGACGGACTTGCGTCCGTCCGCCACCCCTGAGCTGAGCACCCATGGCAATTAGGATGTGACCGCCACCCTGGCGGTCACATCCTGTATGTTTTACATTGCGGCGGGTGCTGCTTGAAGCAGCACCCGCCGCAATGTAAAAAATGAAAGCAGTGCATTTGAATGCACAAAGCGGCAGGCACCGCGCGGTACCTGCCGCTTCGTGCACGCAAAGGCAGGGGGGTACCATGGGTACCCCCCATGTGCACCCCCCACGCAACCTTCACCCAGGGGGCCCACAACGGGCCCCCAAAGTGAATGTCCGTATGCTTTTCCACGGCGGAAAAGCCGCCGTTGAAAAGCATTACATTCCCTACATCCTAATATGGCTGGCGGTGTCTGATAGACACCGCCAGCCATGTTAGTGCTTTTCCGCCGTGGTCGCCTTCCGACCGCGGCGGAAAAGTGGAGGACAGATTGTGAGACCCACCAGCCATCCTAATTTGGCGGTGGGTCTTTCAGGCCTCCTCGGCAGATTCCCCGCATACTCCGGGCCGGCGGTGGCTTCCGCCGGCCGGGAGTATGCGGGGAATCCGCCATCATAATAACCCCCTAAATGTGTGAAATAAATCACTAAGCACTTTTCCATTTTTAATCAACCGTTTATGTTTTATGACAAGCTTGATTTTAATAAATGTTTTTACTTTTAATAACGCTTTAAAACTTAAATAGACTCTGTGGTTTTTGGTCAAGAGTGACTGAGCAAAAGGTTTTGCAATTTGCAAGCATGAGTCCATGCCTCTGACACTTCTGGACTCTGACTCCGTACTCTTGTCCTGCGTTGGATAATCATCATTGGGGATCAATCATTGATGAATTCGGGAGCTAAATGACTCTGCCACAATATCTAGTCAGCAGGGATGCGCCGGTAATTGCAAATCTGCCCCTTAGTGTCTAGAATTACGCAGTTCTGTAAACTACACTCATACTCAATTTCTCAGGCCAATGAAATGAACACAAAATCGAAAACAAATAAGCATAGTAGCAACGCTACTGAGAAGGAGAGCAGTGCACCTGAAATGCACAGAAGATTTTGAAATATAATTTGCCTACAATGTAACAGGCAGCATTATTGCTCTTGGTAAAAAACAAAAATCTGCAATATAATAACACACAGAGCAGGAGAAAACAGAGTAGTGATGAAATAGCTACTACTACTCACCAAGCCCGGGAATCTTGACGCCGATCAGGTCGCGTTCCCGGTCCAGGAGATCCGTCCAACGGTGGGTGACCTGGTTGTAGGTGCGCCGGACCCGAGAGTGTTCATACATGGCCCGGCACACCTTCTCCCACCGCTTCCGGCGCTCCCGGAGCCCGTAGCCGCTTGCAATTTTGCCGCCGGCCGCGATGGTCCTGGGGAGGCGGCGCTGTACATAGTAAACTAGTGCGGCCACCTCCTCCGCGCTAAAGATCTCCTGTGGCATCACTAGCTCCCCCCTCAAACGCCCGCACGGGAGCCGGGCACGGGGTACGAGACCCTTCCCCTTCTCGGGCTGCTTCTTGGCTCCCTTTACCATGGTCTGGGCAGAAAGGAAGGTAAATAAGAAATAAGAAATAGAATAGTGAAGAAGAAAAGAAAAGAGTTTAAAAAAGTAGTTTAAAATTAACTAAAAGTAGCAGAAATCACAAAAATATAGAGCTAGATAAATAGAGGGATAGATAATAAGTAAAATAGATCAAAAAACTTCAAACAAGCAAAGGATGGCAGAGATTGAGAGAGGATACAGAAAGCATGCCCAGAACCATAGCAATGAATGAAAAACAAGATGGCCGCACCACGTGGGTAAGTTCGCGTGAGATTTCCCCTGTGATCACACGCAAACTTGTACTAGCGAGCCGCACACTTTGCGTGATTACACATAGCACCCAGAAACTGAAATACCTCATGCAAACAAGATGGCAGCGCCCATGTACGACCGCTAGGGTAACTTCACGTCGTTGCGCTACGAGCGGCTCGCGAAAACACAAAAAAACACACGAACTACCACGCCGCAAAAAAAAAATCGCATATTCGCACAAATTTGCGGCTTCCGAATTCGATCTCGCACAATTTTGCGCCCCGCGAATCCTGCGGAATTGCAGAAAACCGATTTTTGTAAAACTGAAAGCACTCAGCAGGTGCAAAAGTTCAAGCTCATCATTAGTAACCATTCCCTGTAGTGCTTCCTGAGGGCCCCTTCCAGAGTTCAGTTGCCTACTTGCAACTATTCTATAACCCTGCTCTGACTCTCACAGCAGGCTCAGAGAATAGCTACAAGTATGCCACAAAGGTCCTGTTGAAAAAAATTACACTGCAACAGAAAGCAATTACAGATAAAGAAGCAGGTGCCAGACTGGAATTTCAAATTCAGTGACACATTAATCAGCCCTTAATTCATTCATGTCAGTTGAGGCAGGGCAGGTGTGCTAACGAATTTTGCAAAACTGAAAGCACTTAGCAGGTGCAAAAGTTAAAGCTCATCATTATTCAGGAAGCACTTACAGCTAAGGAAGCAGGTGCCAGCTCAAATTCATTGACACATTAATCAGTCCCAAATAAATTCATGTCAGTTGAGGCAGGGCAGGTGTGCTTTTCCCCCTATAATCTACAGTGATGAATCAGAGGGTGGCAGTGATGTACCAGAGGGTGGCATGGGTGAACCAGAGGGTGGCAGTGGTGAAACAGAGGGTGCTGTGATGAACCAGACGTAGAAACAGCATGGTCGCGACCGTTGCGACCCGACAAGTAAGAAAAACCCTAGTGAACTGGCAGAAACCCTTGTGAACACAAAAAAATCTGCAAATTCGCGAAAGTTCGTGAATTTTGCGGATTGCGAATTCGTAAATACGCAAATTCGCGAATCGCAAATTCGCAAAATTCGCCCATGCTTACTCCTGTCCTGTTGTTCTTGTAGATTAATGCTGTGTAAATAGTAGAGTAGACACAATGTATCCAAGCCGCCTCAGTCTGAAAGTCTTCTCACTCAAGAGTATTGCCTTTTTGCACTACACCGAAATTTATTCTTTTTTTATTACTTCATTTATTTTTCAATACCCCTTTAGTTTTTCCATCAACACTTACAGGCCGGCCTTTTACCCAGTGCTATTATACTTGGAGCAACAACTCACACTTACCTTACCAATCCTCATCAGCCAGCCAGTGGCACCCAAGAATGATGTGCAGAGTGTCCATGGAAGGGAGGACCAAGATGAATGACGAGATACAACTACACATTTGGACCTGGATAATCCAGTAACTTCAGTATCATATTCGTCTTTTAAACAATTTGATTCCTTTTTTCTCTTCATTCATTTTACGACTGTGTGACTTTGTTGGCTAATTGCTCCCTACAACTATTTTTAAAATTTTCTTTGATAGCTTTCAGTCCAGTACCGCAGGTAATTAGGGATTATCTGAGGGCATACAGGCAAGGCAAATTTCATATAATACTACTCCACTGTACTGTCTAAATGTGTAGTAGTAGTTAAGAACTACTCATTAACCATCAAGTTATCTTCATCATGCATGCATTTCCTTTTTCTCCCTTTATAGATTCATTGGATAGTGGATCATCGTCGTCTTCAAATATTGTTTTGATTTTGTTGTCTCCATGCGTACTGTTTTTCTTTGTCAAACCTTTCCCCAAACCCGCCTTCCTATCCATTCATCAAACCCTAACCCTCTTCCCCCGGGCTGTGTGATTTTATATTGAGGTGTGATGTGACTACATTAAATGTACACCAGCAAATGATCACATGCTTGCTGGGGCAGATATGGTGAAAGCAACACTAATTAAATGTCAACGAGGCAGGGCGAGGATTTTCTTCGGTTTGCCCACCCATGCTCAGTCTATGTACAAGCCGATTAATTTTCCAAAGGGACCCACCGATATACATCATAATTAATTGCCGGCATTGATTGGATTTACAGCATTAAAGTTTATGAATTACGATTGTGTTAAGTCACTCCTTCGACACATCTACAGTTTATCTTCTTAGCTTCTTGTACTAGGCTGTCCCCGCCACCATTGTTTTCTTTTAGTTTAGCAGTTGCAATATTGTTTATTTGGCAGTCAGTCAGTCAGTCAATTTATCTTTATTCGATTATTAAAAATCATAAAAGAACGAGCATGAATACATAGCAATTCATCAGAGCACAAATTCATACATGAGTTTACATAGTCAACATATTTAAAAAACATTTTAAAATCACAATATACAAACGAGATATATTAAAAATATTAAAAAGTATTAAAAAGAGAGCCTCCGGAAGACAAAGAATTAAAATTTAAGATGGGAGACATTATTCAATGGTCAGTAAGGTGCCTAACTCTACTGCGGTTCTTATTTAGCGCCGAGACGCCCACGGGTATTCGCCGCGCTCTACAAATGTCAATAAATAAATAAATAAATAAATAAATATTTATCCGTGCTCCAGCAACTAAGAAGCTAGCCACGTGGAAGGCTACTTTTGCATTAGGAAGGAGTTGCAAAAACATCAGGGCTGGTTTAACCTGAGTAAAAACCTTGGTTACGCAGGATTGGAAGCAGATATTTTTTTCTAATATCAATGTAATGTTCGCAAAACATAATGAGGTGTGTCGTGTCCTGAATAGAAAAGTGGTCACAGTCACATGGTTCAGCATCAACAGGTCTACTCCAAGTTTTATAATTGCCTAAGATAAGATGGATCAGGTCAAAACAAAATCTCGTTAAAAGGAAACGATGGTATGGTTTAGTTACCGGGAAAAGGTATGGTTCCATTCCTGGGCCAAATTTCAACATACAATGTTTCCTTACCGTGGGTTTACTTAACTCTATAGCTTCCCTCTCCAGAACATATAACTCAGTCAGGGTATTTTTTACTGTTTTAAGATCATCTTGAGTTATTAAGTCTGGGGAAGAAAAAAGCTCCGGGCGACCGGCAAGAGTCAACTGTGTTTGTACAAATTTTATCCACGGAATGTGTAAGGCTCTATCCAGGGCTAAACAATCTTTTAAGATGATATGATTTAATGTAAGCTCCTAGTTGAGCCAGGTTTTCATCCATCCAATAACAGGGGCTAATTTTAAAGAGTCCATTATATAGCCCAAACCTAGCTCTGCGTGTAATACATAAGTGGGAGTCGATTGGGGGACTGAAAGCAGAGATCTCAGGAATTTATTTTCTACTTTCTGGATTTTATCGTGGCTAGTATACCCCCAAATAGCAGAGCCATACTGGGCAATGGACACACATTTTGCTTTGTAGACTTTGATGATGCTTTCCATGGGACGGGCACCTAATTTCTTAGCAAAACCGAGCAACCCTGCAGCCGCTCTAGCAACAGCGTTGCTTTTGACGGAGTGCTGGGGGCCCCAAGTACCCTTTTCATCAAAGGTCACACCTAAATATGGGAAAGATGGGACTCTCCTAACCTCTTTCCCTGTACAGTAAAATGTTTTGGTCTTTCTTTCCCTACCTGCTACTCCTGCAATCATCACATGGGATTTCTCTGTGTTGGTTTTCATGTCCAGCGAGGTCATGAAATCTCCAAAGGATGAGAGGAGTTTATTTAGGGCCACTCCGGAGCGTGCTAGTAGGACTGCATAGTCCGCGTACAGGAGGACGGGTAACTTTGTCTCGCCTGCACGTGGAATGTCGATGTGAGATGCGGCCATGACTTTCTCCAGATCGTTTATGTAAAGAGTGAAGAGGAGGGGGGCAAGGATACATCCTTGCCTAACCCCCCTCTCCGAGTTGAAATGGCAAGTGCATCTTCCTTCCCTAGTCACTCTGACCGATGTCTTGAGCTCCCTGTGTAGTTCCGCTAAGTAGTTGACCAAAGGGGGGTCAATGCCCATGGCCAAAAGGATCCTCCACAGCTTACCCCTGTTGACCAGGTCAAAAGCTGAAGAGAGGTCCATAAAGGCCATGTACAGGGAGCCCCCCTTGGCGATTACATATTTATTTAAAATTAGTTCCAGGTTTAGGCATTGATCTATGGTACCCCTTTTTGCTCTGAAACCATATTGTGCATTTGATAAAATGCCCTTCCCCTCTATGAGCTGGGTCAGTCTCCCTAAAAGGACTCTCCCCAAAATTTTAACGCTTGAGTCTATAAGGGAAATTGGCCTATAACAGGCCGGATCTGTCCTTTGTCCTTTTTTAAAAATAGGTACTATGGTAGACTTTGTCCAACTAATAGGAAAAATGAGGTACCTAGTAACGTTAAAAATATTTGTAAGAATCTTGGTACTAAATTCTGGGGCACTTTTGAAAAAATCTGCAGGGACCCCATCGGGCCCTGGTGCCTTTTTACAGAGTGTATCATTAATCGCTTTCTTAACCTCCTCAGGGTTAAAGGGAGAGATTGTGGTCGTTGATGATTGCAAAGGTAGCGTCTCGCAATCTGAGGGGGTATCAGGGTGGCTATAGATATTACTAAAGTGTGTCACCCATTGATCGTCTGGTATGATACAGTCTGCTCTCTGGTTATCTTTTCCAGCAAAATATGGGTGATTTATGATTGCCCAAAATTTAGCACGATCTCGTTGTGTTTCGGGCAATAATAATTCACTCCAGGCATCATTTTTTATCTCAGGTTTCCTGAGCCTGATAGCGTGATTGTATTGCTTCCTCAGCAAAGCTATCTGTGCTTTGTCTCTTGGTTTGTTTTTTAAAGCCTTTAAGAGAATTGAGTGAGCCTTGAAGCAGTTTGAATCGAACCATCTGGGGCCCCTGATCCTGTTTGCCTTTGTCTTTACAGTTAGATCTAAGTTAACCTGACGGCAAATGGCGTCAAAGGCCTCAATCAAGTTGGGACCAGGGTTCTTATTATCCAGACAAATTGCAACCTCCCCCTCTACTTTTGCCAGGGTTTCCTGTAAAAAGGCGATAGGGGTCACTTGGTCCCACTTTAGTCTTCGATTCTGGTCTTTTGAGACTAAATCTATTGCACATAAAGTATCGGCCTTTCTTTTTCCCAAGACTCCTTGAGATATGATCTCTAAAATCACAGGATTGTGATCGCTAAAAACTGTAGTTTCTACCTTGTAGTTAATGGCTTCAGGTAGGAGACTAGAAGATAAAAAAATATAGTCTATGATTGTGCCCGTGTTATTGCCTACGTATGTCGGTACCCTCGGGCCTATAGGGCAACAAGATGACTCATACAGGTTAAAAGGGGCTAAGAGCAATTCCAACATCTGTCCACGTGATGTGTGTTCAAAATGTGGTGGAGAGGAATAAAAGAAGAAATCCTCTTGTTCCACGTGGCAATCCACTTGGCAAGGATGAATGTTGAAATCTCCCATAAGGATCACCTCGTACCCATATGTACTATTCTCACTGTGGGTAGACAGGAATTCCTCTAAAGTTGCCAAATGCTCGTTAATAGTTTGACTGACAGGCGAATTATAAAAGTTAACTAATACTATGGGAGAGGAATTTGGCATGGATAGTTCTACCGCTAAGCAGTTAGTTGAGTTAGATTTAATGTGTCTTGGCTTTCCTTGGAGATTTAATGAAATATATATATAGCCAAGCCCCCCTTTGCCCTTCCTGCTTTACTAGGGTCTGCAGGTAACGAAAAATGGGAAAAGCAAGAACATCGTAGGAACTAATTATGTCCAGCCAATTCTTGTCATTTAATTTGGCTCTAAGACCAGCGATGTTCCAACTCATAATTTTGCAAACACTGACTCCTGCAGAACTCTGTACTAATGAACTGGGAGCAGGCAAAGGGCCATCGCCTCTATTATCTTGTCTTGGGGAGAGTCAATCGTTTTGATCCATAAAGGATAATGGAGCATAGCGGTTGAACAATTGGAGGGGTTGTGCAACCGGGTTAAACTGTGCTGGATAACGGTGGTAAGCTGCTATGTTTTGCCTAGAGTCCTGATCCCATCTAAAATTCGAATGCCAGTTACTATCCCACCCCGGGGCTGGGGTTCTTGGGTAAGTAACGTTCTGCTGTTCACCGTAAAAGAAGTTTAAAGTCAAGGGAACAATAGTACCCCGTCTGCGTTGGGGGGGAAAGATATTAGCAAGGATATTGGGAAGGACATCATTTGTTGAAAAACTCACTGCCACACAGTCCCCTTTGAATTTTTTTGGTCGGTTTCACAACCAGGGGACCCTGGTTATTGACTTGATGACACTAGCCAGATGACGCTTCCCCCTGGTGCAAACCGTGTATTACTGGTCAGCCAGTGTAGGGCCTTACTACTAAGGGAAGTAGGGCTTTCCACTGTTCCCTCTTCCAATGGAGGCACATTTGCTAAGACTAAGACCACAGGTGTAGCTTCTACTAAGAATTGTAGAGGGTCTGATGAGTGAATTTGTGCTGAGGGGGTATTTACCTGGGGGGTTATATCTGTGGGAATGTTAACTGACAAGGGGCCCTCGCTGTCAACAATAAGTGTTGGTGGGTGAGATGGTAATATCTCCCCTGGTAATTGATTTACTACATTTTCAGTTACGACATCTCCAACAACATTTCCCCCTGTATTATCGCTTAGGTGTGTGACTAGCGTGGTTATATTTTCTATCCCACCAGCTACCGCAGTGTGAAGTCCACTCAACTTCTTGACCTCTGCTTGCAACTTATCAATTTTTGATATTAGAGGTTTGATGAGAGTATTAATTTTTATCTCAAGGAATTCTGTAATTTTTTCATAAAAGGCATCCTCAAGAGATAGTTTTGGTGTATCATCATCATCGCTAATCACTTGCTTAGCTTTTGGGGTAGTAACCCTCTTCCGTTTTGCACCTGAGCGAAGCCCTACCCTCTTTGGTGGGTTTTTAGTACAAAGTCGTCTTGGCCTAGGACTGTGTCTTGTGGGAGACTGCTCATCCACTGATACACAAATCTGTTTTTCTAGTTCAAGTTCAGTGTCCATGTCTATATTACCCTCAGCCTCCTCGTGTAATCCCTCAAGTGCTGGGGTAACGTTAATAGATGTGTCAATAGAACCTTGGGAGATAGGGCCGCTGGAAATCTCCACACAGTGATCTTCTTGCGAGATAATGTCATCAGTCAAGGTAGATGTAGGGGGTGACAAACATCTCATATCAGGGGATTGGCTCAGTCCCAGGGATTCTCTTCTCTGCATGTTTATTTTTTTGACAGTTTGCACCAGGTAGTTATTGATGGTGTTGGACTGAACTTCCTCCGGTTTCTTAGGCATAGTGTACGATTTTCACACAGGACCATTGTTTAAACAAACAAAAAGGGAACTGGAGAGTAAGTCTTACTTGTAAGATGACTGCAGCAAAATTTTCGACAGCGTTTCTGGCTCAGCCCAGCCTCTTCCTGCCGCTGAGGACCGTAGAGGGCCCGCCCTTTGCCCGGGCTTCGCCCGATCGCTCCCGCGCACGACTCGCGGGGCGAGAGGGGGTGTCAGCCTTTTACAGGCGCCTCCGGGCGCTCTCTGCGCGTCACGAGCGCGCTGCCGCCCCACCGCCTGCTGGGGATTGTGGTTCGCCTGGTCCTGGTCTGCTCCTGGCGTCTCCCGGCGTGTGGGCTGTTACTGCCGTTCACCTCACGGCTCCGCCCGATGGCGGCACAACAGGTAAGTCTCCGGTGTTCCCCCCTGTGCTCCCGGGGGGTCAGCCTTTTACAGGTGCGTCCGGGCGATCTCTGCGCGTCACGAGCGCGCTGCCGCCCCACTGCCTGCTGGGGATTGTGGTTCGCCTGGTCCTGGTCTGCTCCTGGCGTCTCCTGGCAGTCTTCTTATGTACTGCACTATTCTACTACTCCCACAGTCTCTCTCAGGCAAGTGACTGTCTCTTTATTTTTGTTTACAAATGCTAGTACCAGTGTCTACTACTACCAACACACACCATGGCATCTTCTCCATTCTCTTGGGAAACCATGCAGCCATTGCTTTGCCGAACTTAATCCTCATCAAGCACAGGTAAGATAAGTTTGTTGGGAGGTATAATGGACTAGGAGGAGCGACTGGTAGTACTAGTAGGGCAAATATATCTCAGTGAGGGGTACCGCATCTATCTGTTTGCATTTTACAAAATTGGCAGATTATTTAAATCAAACACTGGCTGCTGCCCTGCATTTGCAAGGAAACCTTGTGACTTACATAAATTTGTGAAACAGAAGCCCCCCCACAAAACATTAACATTGTATGTGTAAGTATAAATAAATAACATTTATTTTCCTAACAAAAATAGACTATCCCACACCTCACCCACCCCTCTCCCTAACCCTAACCAATGTCCAAGTCCAACCAATGTCCAAAAAATAAGAAACCCCAACACCCAATTCCCACCCACCAACAAAAGTACTAAAAAAGGGGCAAATTAACAGGGTCCATTTACAATCGGTGGGCTTTCAGGTATCCACAAGGTTTTTGACACGCTCCTCTAATTGGTCCTCCAGCTGTGCCATCCGGAGGAGAAGTTTCTGGTGAAATGCACGGCACTTACATTTGCCTCCATGTGGGGGGACAGCAGATGTCGAAAAATGGGACGGTGGGGGATTGCCTGACCGCGTGCTGTACTCTTGCAGGCGGGGCCTGGCTGGGGCCCGGAGCATTAGCAGAGGAAGCAGCTGCTGCCACTGCCTCCTTCTCCTCCTCTGCCTGAGCCACCAGCCGGCGGTACTCCTCACAGATGGTCTCCAGTTTCCGTTGCAGGGCGCTGGCAGGCAACTCCTTCCGTGTTGGTTTTTGGGAAGGAGGATCTATAAAGAAAGAAACTGAATTGTAACCAAAACTCCTAGCAAAACAATAACACAAAATTAATTCAACACATAGTGGCACAGTAGCACTAGCAAGTGCAGTACATAACATTTGTGGTAAGTATCTATCCTCCTGCTTCCCCGGCCTCTAACATTTGTTGGAGTTTTTTTCCGGCATTATACTTGCCCTAGTACTATGGATGGACTCCAGTACACAGAAGAACACCAGTCTTTTTCCTATCTCTAGTTTAGATGAATTACATAGCCTTGTTGTAGGCTGTAGCCGGCAAGCCAGCTCAGTCAGCTAAGCTTGTGTCCAAGACCAACATACGAGTCAATACGCAGATGCCTGTTACTTTTATTTACTAAGTTACAGGTGGGGAAGCTCGTATATTTTTTTCGATTACGGGTGGCACTGGCCATACTCTCTCTGTTACATGAAGGGCAATTGCTCACTTTCACTGTGCCCTGGCGACTACAAAAAGGCAGATTAATAATAATATAATATACTTCTGATCCAATGATCATTACTTATATGGAACTACGACATATCAGTCCAGTAGCGGTCAGAGGTGGGAGTTCTGTTGGGCGGTGACGTGGGGAGGGGCAGGGTGGGGGGGAGCAAACTATGGATTGCGGACAATTACTGGTCAGTAAACATATAAATTAATAAAACAAATTTTGTTGTGCGCACTGCATTCAGAATCCATAGTTTACCAACCCCCACCCTGCCTCTCCCACTCCCTACATCACCACCCACCAGCACTCCCACCACCGACCGCTAATGCATAAGGGGCCTCATTTATGAGAAATGATGCATCGTTGCGTGAAAGCAGCGATGTGTCACTTCTCAGTGCGCACTCCTTGCGACATTCCTGATGCGTCATATTTAATGTATGACGCATCATGTCGCAAGGAGTTACAGATACGTCAGTATTTCTGACGTATCTGTAAGCGCAAAAGTGACGCATTGCTGGAGTGTGTCACAAAAGTGACGCAACTCCAGCAATGCGTCCTTTCACATGGGGCAAGCCCCATGTGAAAGGGCCTGCGTCAGTCTTACTCCTGCTGTGAGGCAGGCGCAAGATTTTGACGCAACGGCGTCCTAAAAGTGACGCAGTGAAATCTCATAGATTTCACTGCATCACTTCTATGACCCTTCCTTACGTCAATACACCCCCCTTGCACACATTATACCTGGTGCAGGTATAATGTGGCACAGGGGTTTACAAAGTGACGCATCTACCTAGATGCGTCACTTTGTAAATATGGCGCAACAAGGCGCATTTTTTACACAACTGGTACGTAACAAAAAGTGACGCACCGGCGGCATAACAGTGACGCACAGCCTCATAAATGAGGCCCATGGTACTTTGTTCATTGATTGTGTAACCAACAGATAGGCCACCCTTTGCAGTCTGGCTGTGCTAAAACAATAAAAAAAATTAACATAGGTAGGAAGTGGTCCTTGGAGTCAGAGGAAGGCGCTTGATAATATAAATATGATGTGCTTGCAAACTACACAGTCATCAACGGTATTCTGAAATGAAATCCTACTTTTATATCAATATATGACTCTCTGCTTTGCTACTCTGGCGCAGTTTCTTTTACAATCTCTTCAAAGTAAGACTCTAGTCTGCATTCAGTGACAGTCTCAACCTATGATGAATACATCCAGGGGGCATCCATCCATTAAAATTCTATCATTCTTTTGTTATATGTCTCACTTAAAAAACCTTAGTTAGTTTCACTTTCACAAAAACCACCCATGCGTCCACTCCTTCCTTCCGTGCCTTGGCTTTGGGTTTGACACAAACACCTCTGATGATTCTTGCTATCCACTATCCACCCATATTGTTTTACCCACCCAGGCAGGCATCTTCTTTCACCTTCCACCCATCCTTCAACAACCCATGCATCTGATTCCTATCAGCCACCTGCATGCTGCTTCCAAAGTATCCTTCTCTGCTAGTCGTATTACATCTTGTCCGTCTTTCCTCCTTCCACCCTAGTTCTTTCCCTTTTTGTTCAACACATCCATCAAGGTCATCCGATCTGACTTTTAGTCTTCTCCATAACTTTCACAGCTGAGTTGGGGTCTGATAGAAGAGGCCATTGGTTACTCAACTTAAGCTGGTAATGCTATTGCTAATGCATTGCTAATGCTAATTAAAGGGTGTCTTCTTCAACCCTTGTATATTGTTCAGTACAACTTCAAGTTCATACTTACTTAATAAGTTTCACAGTACAGTGAGTGAAGTGTTTCCCTTCCAGCTAGTAATGCCAATAAGTAATGAATATAACTTACCACTGCCCACCGCTGCTGCTTTTTCCCCCCCTGGTGCTCCTGCAGGAGCAGCATCTCCTGTCCCCTCCTGAATGGCAGCATTGCCATCGCCGCTGGCCCCACCGGCACTGGTAGTTGGTACTGGTAGTGCACCTATAAATAAAATTACACCTTTTTAGATGCCAGTACACCTCCCCCTAATTTACTTGTTTTCTCCAGGATGGAAGATTGAAAAAACAGTTAAAGTACAACATAAATCATCACTAGTCCAAATTGCGTACTACAGTAGAGTCAGCAGACAGACATTAGAAGTATTATTATTTGGTCCTTAGGGTCATCTCATCTCTACTCCTACACTACTGTAAAAATAAAGTTGCACACAACAGAGTTGTGATGTAAAAATTGTTTATTGGTAGGAATATCCTCACAGCATTAACGGTCCAGTCAGTTCCAGCTTCAGTCTTCTCTGACTCTAGTCACTGCTCCATGCATTCCATGACAAAATAAGATTCTTTAAGAATTGTATTCTAAAGTAAATTATAACACATCCCCCTCACACGGGAATCAATAAAACATAACAACAAAACAAAGGAAACTCACCTAACAAGGTGAAACAATATAATACCAAAAAAAACATAACAATCTAACCAAATATACTACTAATGTAAAACATTCTACTCAATTCACTTCATGACATAATCTTTGAATCTCTTCGGTAGATGTTGTTCCCTAGGAGGAAGAATTTTTAATTTCAATTCAGCAGGCACCTGACTTTCTTCAAAGGTATGATCATCGTCCAGAGCATGATCACCATTCACTAGATTGTCATCATCATTATCATCATTCTCCGGACTATATCCATTTGAATATCTATTCAAACATTTCACCAGTCCGGACATACTCCACACGCAACCAGTATTGACATTTACAACATTTTTCTTGATGGAAACAATTGTGAAGGGACCAATAAAGGTAGATCTACCCTTCAAGGTATGTTTGGGATTCTTTACTAAAACCCTATCTCCGACATTCCATTTTTCGGCTTTCACATGCATTTTTTAATCATAACCCGCTTTATATTTGCATTGATATTCCAGTATTCTCTTTTGCCTTGCTTCTTTTGAAATTTCTACACCAGAACACTCAGGCATCCAAGACAGGTTTAACTCAGAAACAGCTTTTCTACCTGTTAGACGTGACATCTTTGGCGTGGTTTCCCCAGGTTTTTTGGCCTCTACCTCCTGTATTTTTGATGCTGTGCTGGATTTTGTTTTTGCTGGTTTAGATGCTTTGGACACTCTGCCACTGCTGATCAGTGCCAGAGTGTAAGTACTCCCTATGTAACTTGTTATTGTGATTGGATATATACGATTGTCATATTTGTATCACCATGGAGTCCCTAGTAAAGTGCACTGGGTGTGCCAGGGCTGGTGATGCCAAATGCCACTAGTGGGCCTGCAGCACTGATTGTGCCACCCACATGAGTAGCCCTAAAATGGTGTCTCAGGCCTGCCACCGCAGTGCCTGTGTGCAGTCTGCGAACTACCATGTCTTCCTGGTCAGTCTCCCCACTGACCAGGCCTAACCCTACTCTTTTTGTGCACATTGGTCACCCCTATGGAAGGCCCAAGGTACCCCCCTGGCAGGGTGCAGTGTATGTGACAGGGAGAGCATGTACTGGTGCAGGTGACATGCTTTGGTAGTGAATTACAGCAATATCATTTTTCACTATTGTAAGGCTATCTTGCTCCATAGGCTAACATGGGGGATGCTGGCTACAGTGGCTACCAGCATATCTTCCCATAGGAGCAAGATAGGACATAAAAGTCTGAAATGCCTGAAATCGGAATTTAATAACACATCTGTTAGGAAAGGTTGTGTTTAAATCCTGTGTTTGAGAATAGCACTTTTAGAAAGTTGCTGTTCACTTGTCTGACCTTTCTGTGTGCCTTCGCCTGTTTGTGTATTGACTGTCTGGTTTGAGAGTGACAGAGCTTGGGGATTCCCCTGGAGGCTGGCTGAGTCAGCCCTAGGCTAAATGACTGCATTTGCAACTTGAATGGTGGGAGGAGATAGCACTTGGGCCTGAATAGGGCTGGGCCTGCCATCCACAATGCTGGCTCCAACTCCTGTTGGGCGGCTGACGACCCTGCTCCTCACTCTGAAAGGAATGGAGAAGCCAGAAAAACAAAGTGCTCAAGGAACACCCAGAACTGGTTCACACCGGGTTCAGGGCCCACTTGCACAAAGAGAACAAAGACTTTAGGGGTATAAGTACAGGACCCCTGACAACAGAAAATTAGATCATCTTGGAATGAAGAAGGAACCTCTGCCAAGGAGAAAGCTGAAACTGAAGAAGGAAGATTGTCCAGCTGTTGCTCTGCTGGACTGCCCTGCTGTTGCTTTGCTGCCAAGAAAAGGGGAAGGACTTTGCTTTGTGCTGTGTCCCCTGGCTTGAAGGAATCTCCAAGGGCCTGAGAAGAGCTGGCTCCCTGTTCTGAAGTCCCAGGAACAAAAGGACTTCGCCCCCAGCTTCCCCTGAGCTTTACTGAGAGAGTTCTGTCCTTCCTAGAGTGTGTGGCCCATGTGTGGTGCATTTGGAAGTTGTACCTGTGCTGGGAAGCGGGAAACCAAGATTTAAAGACTTTGCTACAGAAAAGTTATGGCATCGCTCGCAGCGGAGCCCATCCCCGACAGTGCGAGGAAATTCTCGCCGCTACAAAGGCCGAGATCGTTGCAGCGCCTGTTGCCGCTGCCAGAGCCATCGCATCCTTCACAGGCGGGACGCACCAGACCGGTGCAGGAAGAGTAACATCGCTGCGTGCATCGTCACAGAGCCTGTCGTCGCTGGGTGAGAACGCCGCACCGCTTGCTTGCGGACTGCATCACGCCGCTGCAAACATCATCGCAGATCATCGCATCGAGGAGCTGCGAGAAAGAGGATCACTGCTGGATCACACATCATTGCCAGGGAGAGCGCCGCAGCCCCTACGAGATCGTCGCATCGTGCCTTTGCGAGAACAAACTTCCTACGGAACCAATACACCGGAATCCATACAAGTGGCCTTACTCCCCATACAGACCAGATTCATCGCAACACGCCCGCTGCTGCAGCAGGGCTGTCGCAAACGCCTCCCCAAGGACTTGGGACCAACGCATAGCTTGTTTTCCACTGCACCAGCTTCTGCTTTTGGAACTTTGTCGCAACTAAAGTTACTGTCGACTTAAGCGTGACGTAACTGTGAACTTTTCACGCAACTGTGGATTATTTTTTATTGCAACCTAAAGAACTCTTTTGCAACCATATTATTGAACTGTGGATGTTGGATTTTTGTCGTTTTGGTTTTGTGTAGTTTAGATTAAATACCTTTATTTTTCTAAACCGTTGTGGAGTCAGTTTGTGGTGTTTTCACTGTGTTACTGTGAGTGTTGGTACAAATACTTTACACATTGCCTTCTGATTAGCCTTGACTGCTCGTGCCAAGCTACCTAGAGGGTGAGCAGGGGTTATCTCAGAGGGTTTCCTCCTCACCCTGACTAGAAGCAGGGGTCCCGATTTGGACAGTGGTACCTACCCCTGCCAACTAGAGACTCCCATTTCTAACATTGTTGGTCAGCGGTGGGGATTTGAACTTGTATTTGTACTAGACCCACAGTGGTTGGTGTACATCACCAGTGAGTGCAGACCACTACGCCACCGCATACTACTGGTTGTTGATTTTGGTTCTATTTTTGAGTAACTCTTCAAAGCATCATGTCTACGAAAGGAAAGGCACTCAGTGAGGGGGCAGAAGTAGAATTGGAGTTTGTCATTGGGGACTTGTATTCCTACAGAGCAAAGGATCTTAGGAGATTCTGCTAAGAGTTTGAATGCCCCGTAAAGAGTCCCTTCAGGAAAGAGAAGCTGCATAAAATCTTGAAGGCCTATTGGAGGCACAAGTGGGAAGTGATGTCAATGCAGCTGATGGTTTTCAAATCACCGATCTGCCAGTGAGTAGAATAGGCTCAAGGGCTGGCAGTGACCATTCCGGTAGGGGTTTCACCCAAGAAGAGTTAGAGGAGAATCAAAGAGTGAGAGAACATGACTTAGAAGTCCTGAAATTGAAAATGAAGCAATCTGAAATGGAGAAAGAAAGGGCGGCGGAAGAAAAGAAAGATGCCCGTGCCCTAGAGGAGAAGAAATTGCTTTTGGCTCATGAGTTGAGCATGAGAGAACTGGATCTTAAAGCCAAGGAGGTGGATGCCAGTTCAAATGGTGACAGCGCGCAGTCAGTGCATGAGGGTAAAGTATATATTCCCAAGGATCTGGTACAAAATTACAATAGGAGTGAGGATATTTATGCCTGGTTTACTTCCTATGAGATTGCATTGAAATTGAATGGTGTGCCTGAACAACATTAGGTGGCGGGCCTGTGGAAACATTTTGAGGCTTCTGGGAGGAGTGCTCTAGAGCCCTTAGAATTAGCAGGTGATGACCTACCCAATATGAAGGAGGCCCTATGTCTCAGGTATGGACTTACTCCAGAGCAGTACAGACTGCAGTTTAGAAATTCTAAGAAGAAGGAATCTGAGACTTGGATGGAGTGTGTGAATTTGTACTCGCGTGCACTAGAAGGTTGGAAGAAGGGCAGAAACGTAACTGATTACAAGGGGTTGTTACATTTGATTAGTTGGGAGCACTTGAGTAGTCTTTGTGTTCCAGAGCTGCGCCAGCATCTTTTAGACAGCAAGCTGACAGACCCCATTGAGCTTGCTAAGGAGGCGGACCACTGGACCAGTACATGGGTCCACAGAGGAATTGTGGATACCACAGCCAAAGGTGGGCAGGGTCCCCAGCAGAAGAGTGGGGGGGACAAGGGAAACCAAAAGGAGTCCTCACAAGGGCCACAAAATATTTCCCTGGATGAGGAATCCCAACCCCCAGACCTAGACAGCCATGGCCCCCTAGGGGCAGGCAGGACTACAGAGATCCCAGGGTCAACAGAGGTCCCCCTACCTGCTTTCACTGCAATGAGGTGTGACATGTCATCAACCGGTGCCCCAAAATACCCCCAGCCCCACTGGTGCTGCAGCCCCAGGGTTAGCATGTGTAGCTTTGGAGGGGGATTTGGTTTCTAGAGGGGAGGTGGGTCTAGCAGTTATATCCCTTGTCTCTTTAGGAGACCAAAAGATGGTCCAAGAAACTTTACAGCCCCTGAACACTTAGAAGTATGGGCAGAAGGGGACCGTCAATGGGAGGGAGATAGAGGCTCTGAGAGACACAGGGGCCAGCGTGACATCTGTGAGGTTTCAATGGGTGTCTGAAGAGCAGTGTATCCCTAATGTAGTCTGCCCTGTAGTAGCAGGTGACAGTTCAGGATGCCTCTGCAAAGTGGCACATGTTCCCTTTGAGTGGGGGGGGGAGTCTCTGGTCTTTTGGAAGTTGTTGTCAGTGAAGCCTTGACTATAGACTGTCTGCTAGGTAATGACCTGGAGAGTCTTCCATGGAAGGATGTAGAACACCGAACTCATTTGGAGATGTTGGGGTTGCCTGCATGGATCTGTGTGACCATGCGTGCTATGGCAGCCAGTAGGGGTGATTCAGCAGAACTGGAGCCTAAAACAGTGGCCCAGAGACCTGCCAGGAGAGGACGGGGCAGAGGGCATGAGAAACCAGCCCCAGCCGTTGCCACGGTCCAGGAGGAAGCAGACCCTGAGGGGGATGCCCTGGAACCTACAGGGGAGCAGGTAGCCAAACTGGGCGACCGACCTGAGCTGACCCATTAGCAGCAAGAAGGTGAGCCCTCCAGGGATGAATTCTGCAAGGAGCAGAAAGAGTGCCCGTCTCTCGTGGGTATGCGGCAATAGGCTGCAGACCAGGCAGCAGGTGGAGCGGCCAGAGATCACTTCATCTACTGGGAAGATGACTTATTATATAGCGAGCCTAAGTTTGCTGACCCCGGTGCAGCCTGTGTGCTGGTGGAACCTGCGCGCTTCAGGAACTTCCTACTGGGTCTGGCTCATGACGTGCCTCTCGCAGGACATCTGGGGCAAGACAAGACCCTAAACAGGCTTGTCACCCACTTCCACTGGCCCCAGATGAGGAAGCATGTTGGTTCCTTTTATAAGTCTTGCCAAACATGTCAGGCCAGTGGCAAGACTGAAGTGAAGTGCAAGGCGCCCCTCCAACCCTCCCTGTGGTGAGCACCCATTTCAAGCGGGTGGGCATCAACATTGTGGGGCTCTGGACCCCAAGACAGCCTTAGGCAACAGGTTCATCCTGGTCTTGGTGGACTATGCCACCTGGTACCCGGAAGCAGTCCCTCTCAGGACAATAACAGCCCCCGTGGTGGGACGTGCATTGATGGGGATGGTCTCCGACCGGGGTACCAACTTCATCTCTAGGTACATGAAGTCTCGGTGGAGGAGTGTGGGGTAACTTATAAGTTCACCACTCTTTAACACCCTCAAGGAAATGGGTTGTTTGAATGGTTCAACCGCACCCTGAAGGGTATGATTATGGGCCTTGAAGAGCCCATGAGATGGAAGTGGGACGTCTTGTTACCCTGCCTGTTGTTTGCCTATAGGTAGGTGCCTCAGAAGTCCTTAGGGTTCAGCCCCTTTGAACTCATTTATGGCCACCCTGTTAGAGGACCTCTCACACTGGTGAAGGAGGGGTGGGAGAAATCCCGTGGGAAAACCCCCAGGATGTGTTCAGCTATGTGTTGGCCATCCGCAACCAGACACAACACTTCAGGAAGCTCGCTCAGGAGAACCTGGAAGCTAGCCAGGAAGAAATGAAAAGATGGTACGACCAGAATACCACTCTGGTCGAGTTTCAACCTAGGCAGAAAGTGTGGGTTATGGCGCCAGTGGAGCCTAGTACGCTTCAAGACAAGTGGACTGGGCCATATGAGGTGGTGGAAAGGAAAAGTGAAGTAACCTACCTGGTTAACTTGAGGACCCCCAGGCAGCCCCTGAGGGTCCTGCACGTGAACCGCCTCAAGCCACACTTTGAGAGGTCTGAAGTGACAATGCTCATGGCTATAGATGCTGGAGGAGGAGAGGATAGTGATCCTCTCCTTGGCCTCCTGGCAGCTAAGGAGCAAGACAGGTCAGTAGATGGTGTGGTCCTCTCGCCCACCCTGACCCCAGAACAGCAGAGGGACTGTCGCCAAGTGCTGGGTCAGTTTGCCCCCCTGTTCTCCCTGACCCCAGGTATCACCAATTGGTGCATCCATGATGTGGACACTGGACATAGTTTTTTTTTTTTAAACCTTTATTGGAAGAAAAAGCAAGTAACATCAGTGGTGCATATACAAGTCAAGCATAGAGACAGGGACAATACATTACAGCAGCAGATGGTAAAAGCCAAGTTCTCGTGCCTGGACACAATACAATATAGACTATGCAAAAATAGATATACTGGAAATAAGCGGTGTACAATACATCAGCATAGAACATTTAGGAGCCACAGTAGTGCGGGACTAACGCATGCACACGTCTGTGTAGGCTACCAGTACCAACGTAGGTAATGTCCACCCATAGTTCGGAACTTGCTCATCTGAGGTACCCCCAGCTCCCCAAAAAAAAGCACTCAGTAGCCGAGCATCATACCCCCAGTGGCTACCCAGCCTGATCAACTCAAACATCATACGAGCAGGGCATAAAAACAGTCCCATCCATTGTGCTTCATGGTATCCGATAGACATAACTGGTTTTCCAGTAAGCGTCACGCTTCTAACCAATCCCAGCCCGATCTTCACTCTCCGATTCAGAATCCTGCACAGCCCTGGTCAGTAAGTATACCTGCAACGGGCTCCAGAAGTCTTTAGGCCTACAGCGGACAGGATCATGTCGTCATACACATTATACTAGTCTTGACAATAAACGACATCGCCCAGCCAGTCCTTGAATTGTGGCACTCTGCCCCGACCCCAACAGCAGGCCACACACCGTTTCGCCAGCAGCAGAACCACGTCTGCAAATCTATGATAAAGTGTCGGCACCTCCTTAGTATACCCCAAAAGCATGACTACGGGGTCAAGCAACACCGCATCTTCAGTCATGTCCTGTAGGGCGTCATGAACCTGTACCCAATCCTCATAAATGGCCCCACATTCCCACGCTAGATGGAGGAAGTCGGCCCCCGATGCCCGGCAGCGGGCACATCTGTCGTCCTCCGCTAATCGGAATCTGAATTTTCTAGCCGGAGTATAGTAGAATCTTTGTATGAATTTATAGTGTATGATTTTTAGACGGCAGCTAGACGAGATATTGGCGGTCACGCCACAACAGTAGGTCCATTGCTCATCAGATATGGCGGTGCCGAGCTCAACTTTCCACTGTTCGCGCACACTACTAGCCGGTGCATCGCGCTGTTTCCTGATGGCGCCATATAATTTAGAGACCAGGTGACGTCCGTCGGAAATCAACATCACGTGAAGCGGTAAAGCCACTTCCGGTTCCTTGGGGAAGTCAGGCAGCAGCGTCCGCAGGCCCTGCCGTAAACGAACATAATAAAACATATCTAAAGGAGAGGACTCCATTCCTCCAAAAAACTGTTCACGGGACCGAAAACTGCCCTCGCGGAACAGATCCCTCCATGTGAGCGTCCCAAGACGCTTGCACATGCGCTGAAACCCTGTCTCCTGTAATAAGGACAGGGCAGGATGATAAGCCAGGGGCAGCACAGGCGAGTAGAGGAAGGCGAGATCTAAGGCCTTCGCGACACGCTTCCAAGCATCGACCGTGCAAGTCACCGTCGTCCGATGGGTATCCACATCACCGACATTTCCCAGCACCATGCCCTCCAATGGCAGAGGATGTGCAACCCACTGTTCAGCAGCTATCTGAGGCATAAACGGCGTGGGACGCATCCAGTGATATGCATAATGCGCTTGAGCGCTCACATAATAAAGTTCTAAATCAGGGAAGTCAAAGCCACCTCTATCATAGGGCAGCGTTAAGGTAGACCATGCTACCCTCGGCTGTTTGCCCCCCCAGAACAGACGAATCAGCTCCGAACGGAGACGTTTAAAAAAATACGCCCCCGGGTGATACGGAATATTCTGAAATAAGTACAGGAAGCGGGGTAGGATCACCATTTTCACTAGTGACGCTCTACCCGCCATAGACAGAGGTAAAGACATCCATCTGGCGATGTTATCTGCCAGTTTAGTAATAGCGATTCCATAATTAAGCCTAATAGTTTCCTCCCTGTCCAGAGACACCACAATGCCCAAATAACGCAGATCCGAATCACACCATTCCAGAGGGTAGTCCAGCGGGAATCGGTGAACCGCTGCAGTGAGCGGGAAAAATTTAGATTTTTGCCAATTAATATGTACACCAGAGATACCTCCAAATGCAACAAGTTCTCGTAGTAGTGCATTGAGATTCGCCTGCGGATCTCTCACATATAATGTAACATCATCTGCATATAAAGAAATCCCTATTTGGCGCTGAAAACAATTAAAAGCGCTTTGTTTATGCAATTGGTGAATTCTACATGCAAGAGGCTCTATGGCAATAGCAAATAAAAGGGGAGAAAGAGGACAGCCCTGCCTGGTCCCCCTCGTGATTGGGAATTGGGGGGAGAGCACACCATTCACGACCACCCTCGCCACCGGCTCAGTGTACAACAGTTTGACCCACGAAATAAAGATCCGAGGAAACCCCATTCTACATAAAACATCTATCAGGTAACCCCATTCCACAGAATCAAACGCTTTCGTGGCGTCCAGGAAAAAGGCGGCCACAGGGAGGTCCGGAGCTATCGTCGGGATCAGGGAGAACAACGTTCGAAGATTATGCGAAGTTGCCCGCCCAGGCACAAACCCAGACTGATCTGGCAATACAATGACGGGCATAAGCGCTGATAGCCGTGTCGCCAAAACCTTCGCCAATACCTTGACGTCGCAGTTAAGCAATGAGAGAGGCCGGTAGGACCCCACGTCTAGGGGATCCTTGCCCGGTTTAAGTAATGAGGTGATAGCCACCTCCCTCATGGACCCTGGTAATATCCCCACCTCAAGGGACTCCTCAAAGACCTCTCTGAGCACCGGAGCCATAATATCCACATAGCATTTGTAAAACTCGGCAGGAAGCCCATCCAACCCCGTGGCTTTCCCATTATTCAGAGACATGATGGCGCTTCTGATCTCCTCTACCTCAAGGGGCCTGCCAAGGAACGCCCTATGATCGTCCGATAGCCAGCATAGCCCCAGATCATCCAGAAATCCCCCATACCTCACTCCTTCTGCTTGCTGTGTAGTGTATAACTGTGCGTAGTGTTGCACAAACGTCTCCTGTATCTCCTTCGTGTCCCGACAACGTGTACCACCCGGCAAGACCAGCTCCAACACATCTGCACTATACCTCTGGTGCCTCGTGAGCGCGGCTAGTACCTTCCCAGGCCTCTCACCCTCGCAGTACCTCCTCGCCATCCAGTATTTCCCCCTGTGCTTTACCTCTCTGGCCGCCTCCTCTTCATACTCGGACAGTTTGTCCCTAAACTGACGCATAAGGTCGGGGTCAGAGCCAGCCTGCATCCTACGTTCCAGAAGTTTTAAGTCAGCCTCCAACTCTACAAGAGTACGAACAATGGTCTTAAGCACACCACAGCTCTTGGAGATAGTGACACCCCGGATCGTCACCTTAAACGCCTCCCAGATCACCTCCACACTATCTACAGACCCCCTATTCCTTGGAAAAAACGCTTCCACTTCCTCCCCGAGCTCCGCCTTAAAAATGGGATCTAGTAGGGCAGAGGGAAAGAGCCTCCAGGGTGGCCGCGGTCTGTGAAGCTCCGGCACCGACAGCATAACCTTAACCGGGCAATGGTCCGAGTACGTTCTGGGGAGATGTACCACCTCATGTAACCCTACCACAAGTCCCCTTGACAGAAGCACATAGTCCAGCCTCGCCCAGGTGCGAGCCTGCGCCGTGAAGTGCGTACCCTCTCTATCCCCTGGGTGAGCATATCTCCAGCTATCTACCAGGCCTGCCTCCTCCACAATGCCCTGCAACACATCTCTTGCTTGTACATTGTACTGAGAGCTCCCTTCCGATCTATCCTCCAGTGCTCGCATTGCCAAATTGAAGTCACCCCCCCAGACAATGTGCGAGGCCTCCACAGCAATAACATAACCCCAGAGTGTAAGGAAGAAAGCAGTTGTATCAACATTTGGTGCATAACAATTTACAAAGAGCACAGTGACCTGCCCAAGCCTCCCCCACAATAACACATATCTCCCTTCTGGGTCCACCCGCACTCCGAACTCCTGAAATGAGAGTGACTTCTTAATCAGTATAACAGCCCCACGTGCGTATGATGAGTATGACGAAAATTTCCTCACTGTGGCCCATTTCCCTCCAAATGTAGACTCAGGCGTCCGACGACCGTCTCTTGCAGTAATGCTATCTGTATTGCATGTCTATCTAGATACTGTAGTACATTCCTACATTTCCTGGCGTCATTGAGCATACGCACATTTCAAGACAAGATCGATATACTATCTAATACATTATCTGGCATTACCCGGGATCAATGTGCAACGGGACATACTCAACCATAGCGTCCCCGGCCCAGAGCAGTTGACCGTGACAGTCGCATACCCCACCCCCCATTTCGGCCTCACACCACATCCATCACTGCCTTCTTCCATCCCCAGAACAAAACACCCACCTACCCGCCCCAAACAACACACGCGCAACAGACACGCCGTCAGCCCCATCAACAACGCATACTCTGCATGTAACATCCTACCGGCATTAACAATGTACGTATCAGGAGGATCCCGCCGTTGACCACCTTCTCCCTCACGGCAAAGACAACAACGAGCAGAAGGAGAAGGACCTCCCCCACATGCATGGAGACATGCCAGAGCTAGTGCAGTCTCAGGCGGACCCAAACATCAATCCCAACAAGCAGTCATAATCGATGTACAGTCGCATCTAGCATCGCCCCAACTCCAAATCGCATGTGGACCACGCACCGTAGATGCAGTGCCTCCCCCCTCCCACCTGACCAACCCCAACCTGTCAGGACCCCCATCCACCCCCCCACCCATCCCCTCAGCCACCCAACAAGACATTGTCAAAAAGAACTTCAACAAAAGTGGGGCATTCCCTTCGGGGTGCCCTCCAGAGGTGCACATGACCACCCCCTCACACCACGCCGTGCTCCTTCTCGTAGGTCGTATGCACGGCCCAGGGGCAGTGGGGGGGTGGGTGCCCAGAGCGTATTACCATCATCAGCCATCGTTCCCTCAGCGACCCTCAGTAGCGCTCACTTGGCCCAATCCGGTAACCCATTCAGCAATCATCAAAAAGTACAAGGCCAGGAGAGTACAGTCAACGGTAGCGGCTATCCACATATCCGTCCCAAGAATGCATAGCGGCCACCGCTCAGAAAGTGGCAGGATCAGGCATCCTCCTCCGCCGATTGGAACCCCTCCTGTCCCTCCTCAGCTCGTTGGTCGTTCGCAGCTCGTTCTCGCCTGAGGCGCTTCACAAAGTCTTCCGCCTGTTGTGGGTTCGTGAAAAAATGCTGCTTTGCCTGATGAGTCACTCTCAGCTTTGCGGGGTACAGCAGAGCATAGTCCACCTGCAGCTCTCTAAGTTTTTTCTTTACCAGCAGGAATTTGCGCCGTTGATCCTGCACCACCGGCGTGAAGTCTGGGTATATGGTGAAGTTGACCCCTTCAAAGGAAAGCGTACGGGCAGTGCGAGCCGCCCTAAGAGCAGCGTCACGGTCCCGGTAGTTCAGGAGGCGCGCAATGATAGGGCGCGGTGGGGCACCCGTGGCCGGCCGTGGACCAAGGGAACGGTGTGCCCGCTCCACAATGAATTGCGTAGAGAATGCCTCCACTCCAATCACACCGACCAGGAGTCTCTCTACATACGTCTCCATCTTCCCCACATTCGTCGTCTCCGATACGCCCACCACGCGTACGTTGTTACGCCGACTCCTCGCCTCCAACTCCTCATTCTTGGCAGCTATCACCCACAAGATATTCTCCATTCTCGCAAATTGAGTCGTATGAGAGGCTGCGGTATCATCGTGATCCGAGATGCGTTGTTCCGCCGTTGTGAGGCGTTCCTCATGCACATCCAGTTTTTGCACAACTGCGTCCATACGTGAGGATAATTTATCCACCTTATCCACAATGGTGGCGAATCCCTGCCGCATTTCCTGCATCATCTGCTGGAAGTCCGGGGCAATAGGCTGCGGAGCCGCGTCAGCAACAGGCGGGGGAGGGGATCATGAGCTCCCAGCCTCCTGTGCAAGACGAGCACCCCTCCTGGCCGCCATAGAATCAAAGGACAGTTTAGGCTGTTTATTGTCCGGTTTCCCCATGTCAACACGTCCGCAAACTGCGGCAGCACCCACAAAGGTTCACAATGAGGATCAAAAAGACTGCAGACCTTACCGCCTCGTGATCCAAATGGTGTGTCTTCCATTCCCAGTCCAATACGCACAGCACACAAGAGTCCCAAACCAGGCTGCGATGATCAGGCCCCTGCAAAATGCAGACGTATCTCACAAGGAATAACCCCTCCTGGCAGTTCCCAAAAATGCCGCTCCTCAATTAGCAGTGGATAGCCCCCACGGCAGCAGGTGAGGTAGTCCCGTGTGGGCACAGCAGTAACCCAGCCTTATACACAATGGTGGGGGAAAGTAAGCTCCATCTCCGAGCAGTTCCAAAGGTAGTGTGCAGGACCCAATACCAAGAGTAGCGACGTTGCCCAGCCGTTAGATGAACATGCCCCAGAACAAGCAGTATGTATTAGAGAGCAGGATAAGACAAGCGGCAGACCGCCCAAACAGCTAGTGTACTAGCGTGTACACTCACAAATGAAGGTCATCAGCAGTAACAGGCCATACCCCACGGCCGTGACCATCAGCCCACAGCTCCGGTGCAGATAATGGCGCCAATCAGCTCCTGTGCAGTGCCTTAGTGATAAGGTCGGCAATCCCTCTCAGCGCTGTCCATCACCGCCGCCCCCACCACCGCAGCTGTCCAGCAAACCTCTCAGGCGGGCTCCGATGCAATATAGCCGGGGGCATGAGCAGGCGCAGGCACCCCGCCACTCCCGTCTGTACAAAGGCCGCCACCAGCAACGACCAGCAGTCCGGTGTCCGCGATGCGCCGTCTCCGCCTCAACACAGCGCAGCACCCTCAGCAGAGCCCCACACAAGCCCGTGCAGGACCCAAGCGCCGGCCACAACCGCCATCCACCGCAGAGTGCCTCGCCAGGGAGTCTCTCCGAGAGACCCGAGTTAGGGCCCTTACCCCACGTGTGGCGCCGCGGGCTCGAGTGGACAGGGACGCCGGGTCGCAGAGCACCTCCCCTCCAGAGCGTCCGCCGGGGGAATCTTCAATCACCTGTAGCGCCGGCCAGGAAGCTCCCATTCTCGCAGGAGTTGGACCGAGTGCGGCCAGAGGTACCTCCTCCAAGGATCCGGGGTCAGAGTAGAAGTAGGCGACGATCAGAAGTATCAATGAGCGGATCAATGCTCCAGGCTGCAGGAGCCTCACAGCAGTGCGGCCATGCTGCAGTGCGCCCTCTAGCGCCCCCGACACTGGAGATAGTTTACCTGTGAAACAAAAATTTTACAGGGTAGCTGACAAGGTCAGGGCCAGCATCAAGGAAGAGATTTCCAAGATGTTGGCGCTAGGGGTTATTGAGCCCTCCAGCAGCCCATGGGCTAGCCCAGTGGTCTTAGTGCCAAAAGCTGCTGCGCCCGTTGCCACTCCAGAACTCAGGTTTTGCGTGGACTACCGTGGGCTCAATGCAGTCACGAAGACTGAAGCACACCCCATCTCCAGAGCTGATGAGCTCGCGGATCGGTTGGGAGCTGCCCAGTACCTCAGTACATTTGATTTAACATCTGGGTACTGGCAGATTGCCTTAACTGATGGGGCCAAGGAGAGGTCAGCATTCTCAACGCCAGAGGGGCACTTCCAGTTCCGAGTCATGCCCTTTGGGTTGAAGAATGCCCCTGCCACCTTCCAGTGACTGGTTAACTAGGTACTGACCGGGCTGGAGGACTTCAGCGCTGAATACCTAGATGAAATTGCAGTGCTCAGCTCCACGTGCAACACCTCTGTGAAGTGTTGAAGGCTCTGCAAAAGGCAGGCCTCACTATCAAGGCCAGCAAGTGCCAGATGGGGCAGGGATCTGTGGTGTATTTGGGACACCAGGTGGGGAGCGGCCAGGTGGCGCCCCTACAGGCACATATCTAATAAAAACATTTCCAATTGACTTTTACATTTTTATGAGGGCTAGATCATGAATCATATTTGGGACCAGGAGGACCACACAGCGCCGTAGGAATTAGGACGAAGAGCTGCAAATGGCTACCACTCCTCTAAAACGGGATGACTAAAGGAGTACATTATTAACAAGAAAAAGAAGAAGTCCTTGGGGAAATTGAAGTCGCTCTGACTATAACCAAGCCAGAGGGGAAGTCTTCTCCCTGTGTCCGTTTGAGCCTCACAGGCAGGCTCTTGTTGTTTCAAGTATCACAGCCCAGTCTCAAGGAAAAAGTCTCTTCTTTCAGGATAGGGCAGTCACCCACCAGGGCAAATGCTCTCAACGGTCCTGTCCAGTGTCTCGGGTAGTGCACCGGTTTTCTTCACTTCAATCTAACAGGCACCAGAGACACAGCACCTTTACCCTAAACTTACGTCCTCCCCTAACTCCTGTAATGCTCTGCTGGAGAACTGCTCATTCGTTGGGGCCACATATTGCATCCAGTGATGGTCCTTTTAGCATGATCTAAAGACATTCCCATGACCCAGTAGGAACACAGAAAATATTTGCACATTCATTTTCATAAAATTATCAATATCCTAATTCATTGCTAGGTGGGCATTTTCCATTCTAAACATTTCATTAAGTGGGTATTTATGAGGTATAAGCACGAATACAAAGGGAACAAAGCATCGGGTCATCACTGACATACAGATAGCAGGAGAAAGTAATGACCACTATCATAAACAGAATTATCATTTTTCACAACCCCAAGCAAAAGCAAATACTAGAATCACCTAGTAAACATTTTCAGGGCTCATATGCATTTCAGTGGCCATCCATTTTAATTTCAAAATTGCCAACAGCACATATCTAATAAAAACATTTCCAATTGACTTTTACATTTTTATGAGGGCTAGATCATTAATCATATTTGGGACCAGGAGGACCACACAGCGCCATAGGAATTAGGACGAAGAGCTGCAAATGACTACTACTCCTCTAAAACGGGACGACTAAAGGAGTACATTATTAACAAGAAAAAGAAGAAGTCCTTGGGGAAATAGAAGCCACTCTGACTATAACCAAGCCAGAGGGGAGTCTTCTCCCTGTGTCCGTTTGAGCCTCACAGGCAGGCTCTTGTTGTTTCCATGGTGAAGCTGCACAACTCGCAACTCAAGAATCACAGCCCAGTTTCAAGGAAAAAGTCTCTTCTTTCAGGATAGGGCAGTCACCCACCAGGGCAAATGCTCTCAACGGTCCTGTCCAGTGTCTCAGGTAGTGCACCAGTTTTCTTCACTTCAATCTAACAGGCACCAGAGACACAGCACCTTTACCCTAAACTTAAGTCCTCCCCTAACTCCTGTAATGCCCTGCTGGCACACTGCTCATTCGTTGGGGCCACATATTGCATCCAGTGTGCTCAGGCACCTCTTGACCAACAAACAAAGGAGCAAACTTGCATTCACTTTGGGACCAGGATTCAGAGGCCTGATGCTAGGATCTCTGAAGCAACCCTTGTTTCAAAAGGGGTCACCGCAAGCAAAGCCTCCTCGCCATTCTGGTTGGTCTGTGACTCTCAGCTGGGCATTAAAGACTTGATCCACAATTTCTCCTGTCTGGTTTGTGACCCTGTCTGTCGCCCAAGATAGTGGCAGGGGTACACACTTCATTCCAGGGCTTCCGCCTTCACATAGGCCCTAATTGCCAGCAGCCCCTGTGCTGGTTACCTTCACCTTGGCTTCAAGCTGAACTGGTACTGACGCTGACTCCCCAGGCTGAATCTGATGCCCAGGCCCCTCTGGCAATGGTTGTAAGGCAGCAAATATCTATTGGTAGGCAGAACAAAAGGTCTTTAGACAAGGTACATAAACAATCTATCAACAGGGAGGATAGTCTCAGAATACTTCCTAGTCTTGGGACGCCCCATATATTAGCAAGGCACCCAAGAACCACTTTCATCTATCTATGAGAGAGTAAAAAAACAGCATCCTGGACCTATTGGCAAGTATAAAAGGAACTCTTTGATGAACTGACAAGAGTAATACATCACCCAATCCCAAGCAGCCATGGAAGTGTGTATTCATGTATTAAACTGTGAGGAAAAGAGAAAACAACACAGACATACCCTAAATCCTTACATTGGTGTATTCCTGTGTACTAATCTGAAAACCCTCAAAAAAGGAAATGTTCTACACTTTTACTTATAGATTTAAAACTACTTGTACAGGACTGCAGACACTTCTAAAATGGTTCTTCTTAATAAAAGCACCTACTTTGTATGCTTAGGACCATGCTCTCATGTTATAGGAGCAACAGGAAAATCTAAAACTGCTAATTTAACAGGGGTTCTTATCTACAGAACAATATTTCCTTCAAAAAATTTTTTGGTATGGATCACATGGGCATCTTCCCTGCGTTCTACTTTCATGATCCAAACTATGCAACAAGAGCTCTAATAAGGACTGTCAGTTTATTTACACAGACTAGCTAATAAAAACTATCAATGCCCTTGCAAAACTATGTAGCATGAGAATAACATACAATAATGGTGTTATCACGTAAGACTTGTAGAAAAAAAACTACCCACATCTAGTACCCCTTAAAGATCAAAATAAGGAACAGCAATATAGACTACTGATCCTGTCATAATTTCATCAAACAGGATGGGCAGTAACATATATATATTTAATCATTTTATTAATGCTAACAATGTTTAGAACAGTATTACTGAATAGCCAATTAAATGTCTCACTGCTATTTTACAGACAATTTAGACAGGCTAAAAAAAAAATAGAGAGAGTAACATACATTTCGCCTTCCCTTAATTTGTAGAGTAGCCAACTTCCTTCCCCCATTTTGACAGTAGGAAACCTGAAACAGGTTTCACTTCTGTCAACACTATCAACCCCTATTTGTAGCAACTGGGCATAAACAAAGTTATAGGAGATACATAGCATTTTTGAGAGGGCTAAAAAAATGAATACCCAAACCCCAATCCTTTTAGCAAATGTACAAGTGAAACATGAGGGCGAATGAGTTCAAACTAAATTTCATTGCCTCAGTTTTTTTTTACAGTAATCCTCAGACTAAAAGCATTAGTGCTGTATAAGTATATGGCAAAACGTTCTGTTAATCTAAAGTTCACATATACCATTATATGGTTTTCTATCATATGAGTACATAAAGTGTGTGCTTTTGCCAAAAACAATAAAACTTCTCCTTTTCTCCCCTGTACTCTTTCAAAAAGTTTGTCGCTGAAAGCCTGCTCCTGTCTGTGCTATGCCTCATGGGAGGTGGCAAACAGTGCTTCCCGGGTCTGCCAGGTGTGTAAATACCGTTTTCAGCCCACGCTTAACCCTTTGCCTCCCCGCCCTGTGGCCCCTTCACTGGTCCACGCCGGTTTGATCAATGCTAGGTCACTGGTCAAACATGCAGCAGACATTTTTGAGCTGCTGAGTGACAATCAGCTGGATCTCCTTTTCATTACGGAAACCTGGCTCAATGATACCTGCGCCCCCTCTGTTGAATTGGCCATTCCACGCGGTTTTAAAATTGTCAGATCTGACCGCCCTCTAGGTCGAGGCGGGGGGATAGCAGTTGTCTTTCGAGAACATTGGTCCTTTTCTTACGATTCCCAACAACAATTGCCTGAAGCCGAGATGCTCCATTTTTCCCTAATCTTTAACGCCCACTCTTCCATAGGCGGCACGCTGGTCTATCGCCCTCCAGGTCACGTTGGTAACTTTGTGCAGGCCCTAGAAGAATTGATAGTCCCTCGGATTTTATGCCATTCCCGGTATCTTCTTCTAGGGGATTTTAACATTCATGTTGATAGCCCGGACCTACCAGAGGTAGCTCGCCTTGCAGAAGCTCTCTCTATGGCCCAACTAAGGCAATGGGTAGCTGACCCTACCCATTTAGGAGGCCATATTCTCGATCTGGTATGCTCTAATTTTGATATCACTATGACTCATCCTGAGCCAGTAACCTGGTCGGACCACAAGCTTATCAGATTTTCTTGGCCTCTGATAACTGCTGCTGTGAGCCACCCCCAAACTGCCCATACACAGAAGATTAATCTTAACACCCTCTCTGAGGGTCTTGCTGCTTCTCGCCCTTCGCTACCTTCTGATATCGAGGCCGCAGCCAACGCATTTAACTCATGGGTGGAATGCGCTACTGCTGCATCAATTAATAGTAGTCGGGTCTGCAGACTCCGTTCTACCCCCTCCAAACCCTGGTTTTCCCCTGCCCTCCGAGACCTTAAATCAGACTGTAAAAAGCTGGAGAGGCTGTGGAGACAAGCCTATCTTCCCGAGGCAAAAAAGGATCTGCGGGTTGCACAAAAAAAGTATTATGCAGCCATCAGATCGGCCAAACGCAGCTATTTTGCAGGCGCATTAATAAAGCAAACAACAACAGTAGGGAAATCTTTACGATTGTAAAATGTTTTGTGTCCCCCTGTGCATCACAACCTTTGTTGCCTGCTTCGAAGGAATGGTGCGAAGAACTATCTGAGTTTTTTATTGAAAAAATCGCTAAAATTCAGGAGGACCTACAAAATGTTTGCAATGGCCCCACACCACCTCTAACCACTCTGCGTCCCTCAATGCCCACACGTACTGAGCAATTGGTTACGTTTACTCCCCAATTAAAATCTGACATCACTTCTATTGTGGCTGCTCTAAAATCAGGATCCCCCTCTGACCCCTGCCCGGCTAGAGTATTTGCGGGATTAGCGGAAACATTGGGAAATGAGGTTACTCAGCTGATCAACCTTTCGCTCCTTACAGCTACGGTCCCTGCTTGCTGGAAGCAAGCCAAATTGCTTCCATTGCTAAAAAAAAATGGATTAGATCCGGCCACGCCATCTAATTACCGGCCTAAATCTTTGCTCCCAGCTCTTGCAAAGATTTGTGAAAAGACTGTCTTTAAGCAGCTGGATAAATTCGTTGAGTCAACTGAGGCCCTACATCCAGCTCAATCCGGATTCCGGGCCTCCTATAGCACCGAGACGGCCTTGGTCGAAATCTCAGAAGCTATTCGGGAGTGCCTTGACGGAGGTGGCAGAGCGGCTCTGATTTTATTGGACCTCTCTGCTGCCTTCGATACGGTGCCTCACTCCCTATTACTCGCCAGATTAGCAGATATTGGTGTCACTGGTCCAGCATTTGACTGGCTGACTTCTTATTTGAATAATCGTACTCAACAGATCTGGCTGCCCCCATTTGCCTCCACCCCTAAACAACTTTCCACAGGTGTTCCCCAGGGGTCCATTTTAAGCCCCTTGCTTTTTAATATCTACCTCACTCCGCTGATTTATCTCGCTGAACAACTAGGGGCAAAAATTATGGCGTATGCCGACGATACGCAGCTTTTGTTCACCTGGCCTAAAGATAATTTAGATACGTCGGATGCCCAACTCTGTCTGTCCTCTGTTTTTCAATGGCTGGCACACGCACAATTAAAATGCAACGAGAGTAAATCCGAGGTTCTGCTGTACGGCTCTTTTCCTGAGGATTTTAGTGAGCGTCTTTGGCCTACTGATCTCCCCCCCCCAAAAGCCACATCTGGCCCAGTGAAAAACTTGGGAGTCTGGTTTGGCAAGAACCTTAAGTTCGAGGACCATATAAAGAAACTCACGGGGGTTTGTTTTGCCACCCTAAAAACCCTACGTAGGTTCTTCCCTCTTCTACCACAAGAAGCAAAAGAGACAGTCATCCGTGCCTTAATTCTCTCTAGGCTAGACTACTCGAACGGACTGTTCTGTGGATTGCCGGCATACCTGATTCACCGCCTTCAGGTCATTCAGAACGCCGCCGCCAGACTCCTGTTTAATGCACCTAGGCGCTCCAGTGCCCGTCCCCTGCTTTGTGCTCTCCACTGGCTCCCGATCGCCCACAGGATTTTGTTCAAAATTCTAGTGCTGGCCTTCCGAGCCATCTATCAAACTGGCCCTGTCTATCTGAGAAAAAGGTTCTGTTTGTATGTACCTAACCGCCCTCTACGATCGGCCAACTTGTGCCAGATGTCTGTCCCCAAATTTAAATATTGCAGACTTGGCGGCCAATCAATCTCGGTAAAAGCAGCAAAATCCTGGAATGCCCTTCCCTTCCACTTAAAAACTGCACCGTCTCTTAATATTTTTAAGAAAGGACTGAAAACTCACCTTTTTAATATTAAAGTCTAATTCTTTCTGCTATGTTTCTTAATATTTGCCCTTTCCCAGTCTGCTCCGCCTTTACCGCGCCAGGATACTATTTTTTAGTAATAGAGCGCGTTATAAAAGCCTTTAATAATAATAAATAATAATAATAATAATAATAAATAATAATAATAAAAGGTCAACATGTCAAAGCATACCTTGCTCTGGGAGCCCTGCCAGGCTTTTAAATATAGAACGGACCTTTAACCCTTCCCAGCTGTCCTATTCAGTATTCAAGTTTTGCCATGCGGCAGTCCCTATTCAAAGTCACCCTAGAGACAGAAAGCTGAAAAGCACTTATCCCCTTGTTTGTCAGTTTAATAACTTCTGCTGGTTTTGTATACATATTTTCAATTGTAAGCAGTGTGCAGTAAACTTTTCTAGCAATATAAAGGTCAGCTATTTGTGTTATACCTAAATGTATGCATTTACTGAAGCCTGAGGCAGTTTAAAAGCTGCTCTGAATGCAGAATTTGTTTTTAAATTAGTGAATTTTGCCCAATTTTGACTTTGATATTTGGGGCACTTAAAAATGAATATCCTATATTTTTTTGCATAATAGTCATCCTCAGAATGTTCTCTACAAATTCCAGAGATTGGACATCAGAAATATATCATTTATACCCTTAATGCTAGGAGGTCACAGTATGAGTATTAAGCTTTATAAATATTAAAAAACGAATTTAAATGCACTTAATTTTTAATAATTGTTTCATAATAATTTTTTAATAAAACCAATCATTTTTGGTAATTCCACATATGAAAAGCAATCTGCATCCCTTGCCTATCACATTTAGACACATTCATTCGTAAGCCTAAGCACAGAAGCCTATCTTGAAACATGAAAAGTTTTGCGACACTTTTTTTAAAAAAGGACAGTCAATAACATCAGAACCAAGAATGTGCTTATGTAAAAAGGCTGTAAGAAAGGAAATGTTATGTTATGTTAATGTTAAAATTCTTATACTGCGCACGTTCACCGAAGCGGTTTCTTGGCTCTCATAACAAACACAGCGGACAAGGGTCAATGGTTACTCGAAGGCAGCTTTAAAAAGGAACGTTTTTAATGTCTTGCGGAAGAGCTCATAGGAAGGGCAGTGACGAAAGGAGGGGGGGATGGAATTCCAAAAGGAAGGGCCTAAAAAGGAGAAGCGTAGACCACCATGTTTCTTGCGGTGGATGTGGGGGATGAACAAGAGATTGTCGGCGGAGGAGCGTAAGTTACGAGTTGGTAAATACCGCTTTAACTTGGAGGAAATAAAAGCGGGCGCCAGATTGTAAAGAGCTTTAAAAATAGTGCATCCGAGTTTAAAGGTGCACCGTTTGGCCACTGGAAGCCAGTGGAGGCTCCTCAGCAGTGGGGAGACGTGCTGGTGTTTGGGCTGGTGGAACACCAAGCGGGCGGCCTGATTCTGTATCAGTTGGAGCCTCTGGAGCTGGTAAGCCGGAATCCCCACGTATAAGATGTTTGCAAAGTCAACCCTGGAAATGACTAGAGCCAAGATGACTAAAATGAGTGCCTCTCTGGTGAGGAATCGACAGATCTTGCGGATCCTGCGCAGGTGGAAAAAGCAGGATGATGTTACTGCCGAGATCTGCGATTTCATAGATAGATCACCAGAGATGACTACTCCAAGGCTTTTCACAGAGCTGACAGGGCAGGGGGGGGGCGCCAAGAGAGGGGGGCCAGTAGTTGTCATTCCACGGATTGGCCGGTCCACCCACCAGGACAAGTTCCGTCTTGGATGGATTTAACTTGAGCTGGCTGTGGGCCATCCAATCAGAGATATATAGCATGGTGGTTTGAAAATTGGTGCGAGAAGAGGGAGAGGTATCCAGAGGAAAGATCAGCTGCAGATCGTCTGCATAATTATAGATAGTAGCAGGGGAGTGACGGAGAGAAACCATAAGGGGTTGCATATATAAATTAAAAAGGAGGGGGGATAGAGCCGAACCCTGAGGGACACCGCAGGAGAGGGAGGAAAGGGGAGCAGAAAAGGTGGAGAGGTGAACTGCTTGAGAGCGGCCGTCAAGGAAAGATCGGACCCAGTCAAGGGCAACGCCCTGAATGCCGGCATTAGTGACACGGTCGATCAATATAGAGTGATCGACCGTGTCAAAAGCCGCCGACAGGTCTAACAGGACGAGGGCTTGAGGGATGTTATTGTCCGCTCCTGTTCTTAAAGTGTCCATGACGGCCGCAATGACCGCCTCAATGGAATGGAGGGGGCGGAAGCCAGCCTGTTGGGGGTCCAAAAAGGATGAGCTCTCGATGAAGGTACTCAGACACCGAGTCACATAAGTCTCTAAGATCTTTCCCAGGTAGGGAAGAAGAGAAATAGGTCTATAGTTACTCAGGACTAAGGGGTCTGCGTTGGCTTTTTTTAGAATTGGTAGCACTACAGCCTGCTTGAAGGAATCTGGGACTACTCCAGTGGCTAAAGAGGTGTTAAGAAGAGCCAAAGCAGGGTCAGGGCAGGTCAGAAAAATGTCTTTAGGATGTGAGGGGGGCAGCAGTCGTTGGGAGACCCGGAACTGACTTTGTGCAGGAGGCTGTGGAACTCGGTAATAGAAATAGGAGGGAATGCGTCGAATTGCTGGGAGTTTTTGGGGGGTGGTAAAAATGAATGGGACGAGGAGGGGGAAGGAATATTGTTTTTGATAGTGGAGATTTTATCCTGGAAGAAGGCATTAAGCTCGTCACACAGAGCCTGAGTAGGCATGGGGGGAAAAGTGACACGATCGGGAAGGGAGAGCTCATTGACAATCGAGAAGATGTCTTTTGCTTTGGAGGCCGACTCCAAGATTTTGCGAGAGAAGTAAGATGTTTTTGCCTCTAGGATAGAGGATTTATATTTTTTCAAGAGGGTCGTGAATTCGATTTTGAGCAGGGGATCATAGTTGTGGCGCCATCGGCGTTCGACTTGGCGGAGGGCCAGTTTATCCAGTCTTAACTGGTCAGTGAACCATCGCTGGGCATCATGGGGGCGCATAGCTTTTATAGTTTTTAGAGGTGCTACTGAATTAGAGGCCGCCGTCAGCCATTGTTCAAGGGTAGAGGCTTGGTGGGAGGCTGAGCCGGAAGGCGGAAGGACTGAGGCTGCCAAAAGAGAGTGTAATTCAATTAAATTGGCTTTCTTCCAATTACGGGCTGAGATGTTGATAGGGAGAGGGGGCGGTGGGGGATAGAAAGGTCTACTGAAAAGGAAATAAAATAGTGGTCTGACCATGAGCAGGGGGTTACCAGTGGGGGCAGGATGTCTAAATTTGCCGTCCAGACCTGATCTAATATGTGGCCCTTACGGTGAGTAGGCGTAGAAATCAATTGTCGACAATTCATGCTAATTAGGATTTCTGAGAACTACTCAGACAGTCGACTTTCCCGAGGGTCAGAAGGCCAGTAATTAAAGTCATGACGACAGTGATGATGACTTTAGCATGATTAATAAGAATTTGAGAGACAAGGTCCCCAACTTGTTGTGGGAAAGAGGGCATGTAAGTAGGGGGACTATACATAAGAACGCAAGTAAGGGAGGACCCGGTCGAGCGAAGTTTAATGACAAGGGTTTGAGTATTGGGGATGGGAGTGCAATCTAAGGTGGAAAAGATATGCTCTTTGCGAATGATGGCTGCAACTCCACCACCAGCTTGCCCCCCTGGGTGGTTAGCTTGCATAATATAATAACCATTGGGAATGGCGGCCAGAATGTCGGGTACAGAATCATCTGTAAGCCAGGTCTCGGAGAGGAGAAGAATATCCACGGCACTATCTTCAAGCAGGCGATGGATTTCCAGCTGGTGTTTCACCATAGAGCGGGTGTTTAGGTATAAAATGGTTAGGGGACACGTCTCTGGTTCTAGGGCGGTGGAGAGCGGGGGTGAGGAAGTAGGAGTGGGGCAAGGCGGATAGGGGGTCCCTGAGATTGGAATAGTCAAGATACCGCACTCCTGGGCCATCCTAATGGTACAAGGCGGTAGAGGAACTGCCTGTTGTAAAGCGAGTAAATCAGCAGACGAGTAAGTGAGAGTTTGGGCAGGGTATGTGGCCGCTGGTCGCGCCCGGCCGCGGACGGGCGCAGACGGGCTGGACTTAGGCGCAACTTCGGCGCGAAGTCGGCGCTACCGCTGCGCTTCCGCCATATCGTCATTTTATGGAAATCTGAAGTGAACCACTAGACCGCTAACCTGCGCTGGGTAAGGCAGGGCGGAAGTGGTGGAGAGAAGGCGGAGAATGGCGCTCTGCAGTTCGACCCTCCGCACAAACGGCACTCAGCCGGGGCGGAACGGGGCCTGGAGCGGTGATTATGCAGGTGAGAAGCTCTCACGATAAAGTGCCAGCATTAGCAGTTAAAATCACACACATTCAATAATATGCGGAACCGTTTTAAAAATTCAGCTATTAGTCAGCTATCAGCCTTTTTATAAAGAGATAAAATAAAGCAACACATCTGCAGCCTCAATCGCCGCGTCTGTCAACTGATTGGGAGCATTAGCACGCAAGATATACTTCCCTCATCAATAACCACTAGACCGCTAACCTGCGCTGGGTAAGGCAGGGCGGAAGTGGTGGAGAGAAGGCGGAGAATGGCGCTCTGCAGTTCGACCCTCCGCACAAACGGCACTCAGCCGGGGCGGAACGGGGCCTGGAGCGGTGATTATGCAGGTGAGAAGCTCTCACGATAAAGTGTCAGCATTAGCAGTTAAAATCACACACATTCAATAATATGCGGAACCGTTTTAAAAATTCAGCTATTAGTCAGCTATCAGCGTTTTTATAAAGAGATAAAATAAAGCAACACATCTGCAGCCTCAATCGCCGCGTCTGTCCCTACTTTAAATGTTTTCCTGTTATCCAAAATAATGAACCTGATTTTTGTAACTTTTTAAAACAGGAGTCTGAAATGCAGAGTTTCACACCTCTGACAAAATCCTAGCTGAATCAACATCCCTGTCTCTCCATGGCCTACAATCAAAACGACAGCTGTTCCTCAGGGGCAGTTAAAACACAGCTGTTGGGAAGCTTTTTTTAGTGTTGAAATGTAAGCACAGTGACAGTCTATTTAAAACTGAGGCATTTCAATGCATGTTCTATAATATGTGTTTAGTTCAGCAAAAATGTACTCAGATGATGTGTTTGCCTGTTTATATCTAACACAATGTATCTAAGAAAAATGTTGTAACATTTTATAATTGTTTATTGCAAAACAAAAAAATTCGTTTTTGAAGCCTATTTTATTCCTATTGAATGTGAATTCTAATTTTATCTTTTAAGCAATAGCAGTTTGTACATGTGCATAATTGCTTACTCTTATCAATTTAATAGTAACATGCAGGTATTTAGCATATCATATGGTTTATTTCTGGATTTTTATTTAATTTTTATTTAATATTAATTAAATGGCATATTGCATAACAGACTAATGACAGCAAAAAAACACAAACACACACATTGAGCTCATTCCAGACATATACAAAAGGGTTCATACACTCAAAACACAAAGTACAGTGCGCTTAAGGCTTGCCATTCTTTCAAAGGAGCGCAGTCGCTATTTACTCACAGAAGTACCACTAATGGGAAAACCACATAGACATTTGAACACACAATTAACCCACATATCAACACTTAGACAGAAACAAAGGACAGCCCACAGACTGTACTTAAACCAAACAATTTTTAAATACTAGTTGTAAGTCATAATTACAAGAAAAGCTTCTCAATAGTATTCCAAAAGGATGCAAAAAAAACAGCCCAACAGACTGTTTCATTTTCAAGTAACCAAAATACACTCAATTCACTAGCTTTGACTGGCAGAACACCAAAAAATCGCTCTGCATATCTACATTTATAAAAGTGCGCAGAAAAGGATCCTTTTTTGTATTAGTGTCATATTTTATTTCCACTGGGGTACAGAGTCACCAAGGAAAAATATGTTTTTATACCTTAACCTATTTAGGTATTCCCCCTAGGGGAGCAGGCTAATTCACTTCACATCTCACTATGGTACCTCCAAAAACAACACATTCTTCGATGTGTGCTTGAAACAGGCATGCCAAAAATATTGCAACATATGCAAATATTATAAACAAAGTAGCACTTAAGGTACTCTTGTACTGTGTGCCGTTCAAATCAATTCAAAACAGATAAGTCTCCTCATTACCTGCCTACATATATTGCAACTTATATATTACATACATACAAATACAAATATTGGCCAATCATAAAAATCAAAAGTTAAGTGTTACTAAACTATCTTCCCAGGCATCAAAACCAACAGTAAGCCGCATCAAACGATCTTACCAATCCCTTGGTTGTCCAGATTCTAACTGTCAAGTTCTGAATGACCTAACGGTCGGTTTTTTGCATACTCACGCCAAAAAGGTTCTCAGTCAGAAGTGGTAAAACATGATGTGGAGGATCAAAATCAGGAAGACCAGAAATATACCGGGCTGCAGAGACAGATAATCACCAGAATCTCAGTGCACAGAGTACCTCCTTAGTAGAATCCTGTCCTGTGCTCCTCGGTAGATTTCTGTCTCCTGACAAGATCACTCAATTAGATAGCCACTTCTCTGATGAGGTCCACGTTGGAGCACCATTTGAAGAAAATAGAAACCTTCTCAGGGGTCTCACTGATACCTGGTCCTTTTAAACCAACAAAGAAGAAATTGGCACAGAAGCTGAAATATAAAAAGAATACATTTATTCACCTCAGATGAGGGAGACTACGTCACACAGAAACCTTAGCAACTGAATGAGGCAGTCTAAGGAGTACAGAAAACAGAGGATTATATATGCTTAGGGTTACATAGTCAGCATAAGACCAAGGGGCAGTCCTGGGTCATGTAAGCGTGCAAAATGCCTAATATGGGCATATAAGATCTGCTTGCTCAACAAAGTGGGAGGAGAGTTACTTCTCCATACAGCAGCAAAAATAGCCTGACAGTTATACTAGAGAAGGAGGTGCATTCTACTAGCTAGGCCCTTCTGAGCATGTGCATGGCTCTGAAGAGGGAAACAGCACATGGCGAGCACATGGATAACTACAATGGCTGCCACAATACAAAATGGCTTTCAGCTCATGCTAACAAATCCCTCCAATCTTTAACAATACAAGGTATCGCATCCCTCCCCATACAGACCGGAGTCACTGCATCACGCCCGATACATCCAGCGGTGCCGTCGCATCGCCTCCCCAAGGTCTCAGGAGTGACGCATCACTTGTTTTCCACCGCACCGGCTTCTGTTTTGGAACTTTGTCACATTTAAAGGTACTGTTGGCTAAATGTGATGCAACTGTGAACTTTTCACGCAACTGTGGATTATTCTATCGCATTCTTAAGAAAACTTTTGAAACCATATTCTTGAACTGTGTATGTTGGATTTTTCTGGCGGCCCAGAGTAAAGTCGCGGCCGCGGCACATAGAAAAAGACAGGAGGACTCCTGAAACTGGGGTCGGGCTAGAAGCCGTGGTGAATTCTGGACTCACTGTAGCATCCAGGGAGGCACCGCCGGGAGGCACTGCCATCTGCCATCTGAAACCGCGGCAGTTACAGCCTCAGGAGACTCGGGAGACACATCACCGCCACCGCATTTGGAGTCCGGTTTCAACCCGGCTGATGAGCGGCAGCTGTGCAGCAGTGTGCTGCCGAGGGAAGTGCAGAGGGAAGTGCTGAGGGAAGTGCTGCCGAGGGAAGTGCCCGAGGGTGCCTCATCGTTTGTGAGGCTGTGAGGTTGGCAGCTGTCAGCAAGCGAGACCGGAGCGGAGTGCAGTGCGGAGTGCAGTGAGTGCAGTGAAGTGCTGCGCTTGGTACGTGCTGCCTTTGCCGCTTTCTCTCCCCTGCCCTACCGAGCGGCGCTGTGCCGAGTCAAGCCAAGTCTGCTGAGGGTAACGGCTCCCCAAAGGAAAAAGAAAAGCAAAGGGAGAACCGTGAGGACAGTCTCGGACCCAGAACGGTCACCTATTCTGCTGCTGAGCAACACCGATATCACAATTGATAGCGAGTCCCAGGCCTCCAGGAAGTGTCCTGATACAAGGGCCAGTAAACCTATTGGAAATCAACCGAAGATAACAACAAAATTCAACTACATAAAGGATGCCGGGTCAGCGGTTTTTTCTAGCAACAAGATCATCACTGGGCTCCCAACCCCCCTAAGCCCACTGGTGATCATCTCCAAGGGCTGCGCAGCAAATGGGGCATTAAGGACTCCTCAATGCAGTTACATGTCAACCACTGCTTCCACCAAACCGCTAAAGTCAGTTCGAACCGCGCTCAGGTGGAGCCCAGTAAGGAAGGCTCCCCTAAGACTGAGAGTGTGTCGCCACAACTCTGCTCCATCCAGATTCGGGATATCCATATCCAGCGTCGGCCTCAACACAAAGGAAATCGGTACAGAACTAGCGGCAGTAAACCCAGCATTTTGGGAAACCTTAACCAAATGCTTCATGAAGCCAGCTTCAGCATCCTGTGCAGTCAAAACAGAGAATCTGGGCTTCATTTCATCAAGGGCATTAACACCGCCTTCACGACGGAAAGTCCAGGCACCTCCTTTGGGGGGGGGGGTTGCAACCAACAGGACCTACACCGTGTGTGCAAATCTGAGCCAGTGCACACTGAAACTATAACGAACACAGAAGATGCTGAGGGTGGCATGAAAGAGCTTTCCTACCCTGATTCGACGGAATGGGCAAAAATCTTGCATTCATATGGGAACTCAATTCCTGGCCCTCCTAAGCCACCAGTAACTCCAAGGCAGGACAAAAGCGAGGTCCCCTCACAAGAAAAAGCATGGGCTACCGCCCTTGATATCCTTCAAAGAGCAGCAGACTCAATGTTCTACGAGGCTGATAAAATGGACATTCAAATCAGCCTTCTAAATACACTTGCCGTATATGTTGCCAAAATCGATGAAAGGATCTCAAATCTAAACAGCCTGATTATACAGGCCCAGGAAACTGTAGATCGCCCGCAGCAAGGATGCGATTGCTCACCAATAGTGGAGAAACTTTGTTCGCTTCCAGGCATAATGGAAAAGCTTGTAGCAGACTTAAAAGAAATAGCAAAAGCTACACCTATCTCTGGGAATGGCAGCGATACAGATTCAGGTAATCCAAGCGAAGCTCGTCAATCCAAAACAGTTTTCAATTCAAGGCTAACAGAGGAAGAAGCTGTCAACTCCCCACGACCTGAAGAGAAAATGGTGCAAGGTGGAGGTACGAGAGGAAAGCAATCTCCCCAGGTCACCAGTACAGTTAGTTCCACCCCTCTTTCCCCAATTGAACAATAAGAGGGAAACCCTGTGGGAAAAGTCAAAAGACAGAGGAAGCGGAAAGGACGCAGTAAAATGAGAAGGAGCAAACAAGTCCTAAACCTCTACCCGATGTTCAACAGCCTTAGACGTCCTGGTGTCTCCGGAGACGATAAGCGAGGAAATCCCGCTGACCCGGGAGTAACAACGGAAGCACAACCAATCAACCAGGATTGTGACAAAAGGAAGAGCCTCATCTCCAGCTCGCCAACAGCAAAGAAACCACCAACGGTCCCTCCGGGACAATGCTTGCTTATTGAAGCAAAAGAACAAAAAAACCACTACCAACTCGGCTACACCTAACACACACATCAAGCAGTATGAAACAGATGTGAATCATACTCCGAGCCTCGCGACAAGGCTGCCTGGAGGCCCCATTTTAAAGCAGGAAGATATAGCAAATCCTGTCAACTACCAACAGGGTGCACTCCCAGCTAGTGATAACTGGAACCTTGGTCATGTAAACAATGAAAGGCCCGATACTGTGCGCAACGAGATCCCTTTTATGGGTCCTTTGATAAAAATTGCGCAATTGCCAATCATGGACAAAACAGAGGCAAAGCCCAGGCCAAATAGCACAGTTCGGAGTGGGGAAAAGCTCTTCTATCCAGAATACAAGTCTAAAGGCAGCTATGATATCCTAAATCGGGGTAACATCTTAAAGCTGATACAAGCGTCAGGTTTGTCAGACGCAATTACCACCCAAGACATAATATCGGTAGAATTAATTGCACCATGTCAAGGCCAATTAAACGAATCCACAAAGGTCACCTGAAGAACCGCAGAGGCAATGAACAAAATTCTAGGGTCAATTGACACCTTCAAGCAATGGGGAATACTGATACAACCGGGCAGGGAAGAGGGCTATCCATACGTTCTACAGGGAAGCTGTGGTGCTGAACATAGAAGTGTAGGGAGGGGTACAGTTTACTCCGTCCTCAGGGGTGCATGCAACAAAACTCCCACTTCTGTCCACCCAATGAGGAAAGCAAAAGAAGACGGGATCACATTAAATAGGAATCAGGACGAGGTGGGTTCATGGTCATGCCTGGCCAGCGCCCTGAATACAAGCCGCCTTTTACGTTGACATCCCAGCAGGGTGGACTGCCACGAAAAGATTCCTCTAAAAATCTGATCATGGAATATAAATGGCCTTACGAGAAAACTCGAGGACAACGCTACCATTTCCTACTTTCGGGGTTTCGACATACTCTTACTACAAGAGACATGGCTTACGGCACAGCAGCACCTAGAAGGCTTTAAAACCCACCATAATCCAGCACATAAACTGAATCGTCCAGGAAGAGGGGGTGGCGGTCTTGCAGTTTATATATCAACAAAAAATGCAGTCACCTCCTGGGACCTGCTGGGCTCATCAAATCGCCTCCAGTGTGTGGGAATCTCTCTTACTTTGAGCAATGGCCAAAATTGGAGGTTAATCTTCATGAATGCCTACGTCCGCCCAAACACAGCATCCAGGAAATCCTTTGTAGACGAAGCAACAGCGTCAGTAGTAAGAGTGCAAACAGATTTTCTAAACTCAGAAATCCTACTCACTGGTAACATGTGGTTAATGACAGTCATTCAAAGAAATGAGGTCACCAAATCACATGATAGCATCTGGGTGATACCACCGCAAGCCCAGCCTGGTTGGCACAAGGAAGATCCACATGGAAGTTCTCTACAAGGTAACCTTGAAAATCTGGGCCTAAGAGCCTTAATTGGGCATTATCCTGCTGACAAGCCACCTCGATTTTCCTATCTATCGAAAAAAGGCACTTCATTAATTGACTATAAGTTCGTCAGCATTTCATTGCTCCATCAAGTGGCAGGATACTGTCTTGGAAACAGAACAGAAAGTGATCACTGCCCGCAAGAAATTATTCTGAGGACTTGCCTTATACAACTGAAAAAGGTAAGGGACTTGCCATCTGAGAGCCTTACAATCAACCTCAAACGCATTAAATGCTCCTTTAAGAATCTTCACCACATATCAGCAGAGGCTAAACAAATAATTGAGCGCCAAACGTGCCCGGACAACATATGTGCCAACTGGTCAACATTTGCTACCGAACTTATTGACAGATTCGCGAAACCAACAAAATACACAAGTCAAACTGATCAAAAGTAAACGCTGCGCTCGAATTCTGAGATACTATCTGCAACAAGATCGATGAATCGCTTATGGCGGGCTTTAAAAACTGATCCAATGGATCCCATTAAAATAATAAAACTGAGAGAGGCCCGCAATCACCTCAAGAAAGCAAAATGTGAACTATGCACAAGCCAATGGATCCTGTTTTGGGTCAAACTGCAGCATGACATTAAAACAAACAACTCTGCCAGGTTTTGGCGCACAATCAATAGTGCATCTGGGCGCACATCCAAAGTTGCTTCTTCGAGCATACTTGAAATAGAGTGGGTTGAATTTCTCTATTCCCACTTTAATGACCAGGAACTGCTCATTAACCATCCAAATCCCCCTCCCATGGACAAATTAACACAAACAGAGATTGTCCGGGAACCTCTCCTGAACACTTCAAACTCCCTAAAGAAGCTAGGACACAAAATGACACCAACAAAAGAACGTCACTCGACCCAAAGCTGCGTCAATCTTGCGACAGTCCAGAAGGTCGAATTTGAAAAAATTATAAAAAAGGGACGCAAGGATGGCGCGCCTGGTCCAGGTGGAATTCTTAAAGCTCTGTTCAAGGAAGATGCAACTTTCTGGGCTGCGAAACTAAGCCCCCTTTTTAACTCATGTCTGTAAAACAACACCATACCGCCCTCCTGGCGTGGATCCATCCTTGCACCAATCTTCAAAGGTGGGGACAAAAAATCCCCAGGGAATTACCGTCTCATCGCACTCATTGACAACGAAGCAAAGTATTTTGCGGGAGTGCTGCTCAACTCACTTAGGGCATGGGCTGATGAAAACTCTATAATTCCTCAGAATCAAATAGGTTTCACAATAAACACCGGTACCTCAGTCAATCTCATGACCCTTTCATGCTTGATTGACCAAGCGAAATTCTGCTCTTGTTCACTTTATATGGGGTTTATTGTCTACCAAGCGGCTTTTGACAATGTCAACAGAATTAAGCTCTGGCAGAAGTTGCCCAGACTTAACATTCCAGAGGCCCTCCAAAGAGCCATACAACTCCTACACCAGGACACATGGGTCAGAATTAAGATCGGGGACGGCTCAAGACTGTCTCGCCCGATTCCGATGGAAAAGGCCTCAAACAGGGTTGTGTCTTGGCCCCGACACTCTTTAACCTATTCTTAGCTGACCTCCCTGAAGCTCTTAATAAGGTCAACTCACACTCTCCCAAACTATCTGGCTTGCTGCTGACAAATCTATTATATGCTGATGACGTGGTACTGTTAAGCAAAACAAAGATCGCAATGCAAAGACTTCTGGACGCTACTTCTGATTATTCAAACGACAATGAGCTTCGCTTCAACAACAGGAAGATGAAAATTTTAGCAGTGCACTCAAGGAAAGTAAGGAAACTGTCTTGGGCTTTGAACAATGAAAGCATTGTTGAATCAAATTGCCAAAGGTACCTTGGAGTCACTTTCAACAACAATGGAAAATACAAATCCCACCTAGAAGAGCAAAAAGGAAGGGTATGGCACTCGCTTTTGCAATCGGACTAATTAAAAAGAAACTACAAGGCCCTACTCTTGCACCCACACTACAGGTGGCTCAGGCAAAAATCATTCCTACCTTAACTTACGGCAGTGAAGCTTTAAAAGGATTGGACAGTGACCATCTGGATAAAATAATTACTAAGATCTACAGGTCAGTGTTCAAATTACCAAACCATACATCACCGGCACAAATTAGGTTGGAACTTGGCATCCGCAAACAATGATTGGCCAGAGCCATGTCTTTCCTCGTGTGCTGTCACAAATTGAGGTTATCAAAGGAGGGAAGTTTAGGATACCATTTGTGGGCCAGCATTGATAACAACGCATGGCGAGCAGGACATGAATACTGGTCAAAAGGCTTAAAAACCCTGTGCCTAAATGAGCTCTGGAACTTGCACGCTAGTCAGATGGAATTTAAAAGGCTAGCGAAAATCAGCACCAAACAATTATCAATAGTGGAAGACAAAGCCAGCCTTGCAAAAAGAAGTCATTAGTGGATGACCCTTCAATCCTATGCCTTGCTAATTCCACAGCCGTACCTTACTATATTGTTCAGTGCTCAGATGAAACTAAGTTTTTTAAAACTGAGACTGGGAGTTATTAACCTGTTGACTCATTGGCCAAAATGGAAAAGAGAACATGGAAAAGTTCAATGCCGACTTTGTGGGACCCACAAAGAAGATATCATACACATCATATGCCTGTGCCCACTACTATGACAGAGAGACGGGCCCTACTCAAGCATCATTGGAATAGAAACATGAATAGAAGCTGCAGAGCAGCAGTTTTGGCCTGTTTCGACCCTAGGAACACTAAATTAAATTGTGCCCTAGTAAGATACATGGATCACGCTGTAAAAAAAAACATATTGAGCTGCCCAGAGTTTGCGACCCCCCATTGGAATAATGCTGCCAAGTTTTACTTGCTGTTGCTGGATTTTTATGAATATGACTTTTTAAATGGAAGTTTCATTTGTTATCATCTACATATACTGACTTTTAATGAATTTAATATTCTAAATGCAATCTTGAAACCTTTTAAAATGTTGGATTTTTGTTGTTTTGGTCTTCTGTAGTTTAGATTAAATACCTTTATTTTTCTAAACTGTTGTGGAGTCAGTTTGTGGTGTTTTCACTGTGTTACTGTGAGTATTGGTACAAATACTTTACACATTGCCTTTGATAAGCCTGACTGCTTGTGCCAAGCTACGAAGGGGGTGAGCAGAGATTATCTAAAGAGTGGTTCCTCCTTATCCTGACTAGAAGCAAGAGTCCCTATTTGGACAGTGGTACCTACCTCTACCAACTAGAGCCCCCCAGTTCTAACAGAATCTTTGTCAGCGTTCTTATACTTTTCATTAGATGACACTTTACCTCCATTTCCACAATGCTCTAAATTGTCTCAGTGAGAACATGAATTTCACTGAACCCTTCCTTTTTATCCTCATGTCCCTTTTTCATTTCTTTCATCCATGAAGAAGTATTTTCCATGCCCTCTACAATCTCAAGGGCCTCAACAAGAGTCGGGTTTTTGACAAAAGCTTCTCTTGAACATGAGTACTATTTGTGCATCGTACTAATTGATCTCTGACTAGTGAATTAGAAAGATCATCAAATTCACAGGTTTGTGCCAAGGTTTTGAGAGAGGCAATATAACTTTTCACTCGCTCACTAGACCCCTGTACTCTTGTAAATAACTTGTGTCTTTCTAGAACTACATTTATACGAGGCCCAAAGTATTTCTCTAACATCATCATGGACATTTCATAAACGTCACTTGGCTTACCTTCCCCATTACCAACCGAAAGTAGGTACATACTATCATAGATATTGCGTCCTTCTACACCTAATGTAAAAGAATTGCTTGTTTTCTTAATGCAGAGGATTTTTCAACCCCAATAGCTAATATATAAGAATCAAACAGCTTTCTCCATCTTTTCCATGGGAGAATAGGGTCACCTTTTTCAGAGAGGAAAGCTGAAGGTTTAGACATACTAGTGGATGTAGCCATCTTTTAAGCACTTAAAAGGAAATCAATGTTGCATCTCAACACCTTAAAAAAGAAACTATGCAATTATATGTGAAAACAAGAGAAAATAGAAGAATAAAAAAATTAAAATAAATAAAGTAGTCACCATGGTCTGAATTCAAAAAAATAAGCCAAAGTAACAAATGTAGTAAACGTTGTCAGTAGATTGTCGTATAATATTGTCCAGAGTGAAAAAAAATATCAATTTAAGTATGCCGTCACTTCAGTCAGTAGTTTGTAAGATTGTCTCGAGGAAAGTCAATGTCAATTAAGTACTTAAAAGAAAACAGTCAGCATTCTACCGTGTGTAGCTAGTTGGCGATTCCGCGAAATCTGTGATGCTTGTCGTTGCATTCCTGTAACAAAGATGGCGTGTACGCGAGGTCACGCTATGACCTTACGCGATAATGTCTCTGTGTCAGAAATGCTGCCGTAAATCTTTCGCGTTTGAGACAGCCTCACTGCTCTCATGCGCATAGAATGCTACTGCTGCTCCTTCGTGCATGGAACATCACCGCTGTCCCTTGACGCTCTGAATGCTGCCTCTGCCTGAAGGATGCAGTCGGGCGGTTAATAACTGTTACAATACAGACGAAGGTAGGAGACCTACTTTTGAGGCAAAACAGTTTGAAGTCTCTTAATTTAAAATATGTCAATTCTGCAGCTGTTAAGTATTGGCTCAATATATGTCAACCACAAGATTGCCACGTAACGTGCTGTTCTACGAAATTTAGCTATCAGCAATCACCCAAAAATAAGCATACACGAATGAAATTTTCCAGAACTTTAAATGAGCAATAAATTACCTTGAGTCATGCACACGTAGGGTTGAAATTCCGCAGTAGTCAAGGATGAGAATACCTCGTAAATGAGATAATCTGTGGAAAGTCAATAAAAATGGTAGGGGAGTTGATGCTGGCTAAGCTTGTCTCCAATCAAGCAAAAAGGTCCCCGTCGCCAGTGTAAAAATAAAGTTGCACACAACAGAGTTGTGATGTAAAAATTGTTTATTGGTAGGAATATCCTCACAGCATCAACGGTCCAGTCAGTTCCAGCTTCAGTCTTCTCTGACTCTAGTCACTGTTCCACGCATTCCATGACATCATAAGATTCTTTAAGAATTGTATTCTAAAGCAAATGATAAAATCTACTCTTTGGAAAGTTAGCCTGAGTCATGTAACCATTTTAGATTCATGTCTACTCTTTTGCGCATGTTACCTCGCAGCTTGTTGCGCAGTAAGACGCCTTTAAGCCACATGAGTGTTGCATACAAGTGAAGCGGTTGAAAAACAAGCCACTTTTTTATGGAGTTCAGTTAGTCCCTATTGCTTAGCTATAATGTTACACTTTTGGTATGACTGCAAAAACCTTACATAATTGTATTATACTGTCTAACATGCCCCATTTTACTCATAATAAGCAGAAGATTCCCTTCTACGAACAAGAGATTTGCAGAGATTACAGAAGATGCATGTAACCAGTATATGTTCAACGGTGAGGGGTCTCCCAGAATTCACACAGATCACTATCATGCACTAGTTGTACAAATGTTTAGTGTTTTAATCTTCTTTATTTTGCATGTTTGGAGCTGGATGGAATTTCATGGAACAACTTACAAAACTTGTTATTATTTGAAATAAATAAACCTTTTGAACTTACACATAGACTCTGTGGTATATTTGGTGTGGTGTTGTGGACTTACATGAGTGAGTGAGTGAAAGGGTGTTATGATCTGGGTTGTGTAATAAAATCATTGGATATCTTCGTGTGGGGGTTCGGGACCTAATGTCTAATGAGACACTATAGCTAGTCGCTCAGGGATTTGTGGGTTCTGAGTTCTGACTGAGGTGTGAGTAAGGTCCAACCTCCCATCACCAACATCCTATTTTCTTGTGCATAGTTATGTATGTACACAGCAAACAATATTAAAAGAAATAAAGATATGAATACGTATGCAAAACTGAGTTGTCGCACTGTTATTTAATCACAGTGTGCTTTTCAACTGAATACACTACATCATTTGTAGTCATATGATTGTAATAGTGCCCCAGGGGTGGGAGGGGGGGTGGGGAGGACAGTGATGTGAGGAAAGGGATGTGCAAAATAGATCATTCGTATAAAACAAGCAAATAATGCATCATAGAATATATACAACAAATCAATCTGGCTAAGAAAGAATAGCCAGTAGTACAGTCAAAGCAATCAATGCTCAATACAATGTGAAGAAACCATGCCAGCGGCATATATATTACTATATTTATTGCTGGAAGCGCAAGCTGGTTCAAGTTGGTATCCATCAACGTTTCGACTCCCAATTTTGGGTTAGGTACACATAAGACCTTAAGGTGGGGTCTTCATCAGGACGTAGGGAGTGATGCGGGACAAGTGATTCTATAAAAAGGTGGGGAAATTGAGTGAATAAATAAGGCATACAAAAGTTAAAACATGCACTCAAGGGCGCTCAACTGAATAGTATCAATTAATTACCATATGCGTGTGGAGAATGAAGGGTGAACTAACTGCACCCAATTGACTGATATATTAACTTATCAGTAGGTAAATAGGCTAAAAATTCACCCCTTACTTCGTAGGGAATTAAATGTATTATCTCAGGTACTAAAGTAAGTGAGAAAAGATGCCATTACAGTCATCATAGTCCTAGGAAACTAATATACAGATATACACGAAAGATTGGTCATACAGAGGATGACAGACAGTTAAAAATGCGAGACTCTCACAAAACACAACTCACATTCATGGGTTGTTCAAGTGTCAGAGAACAGACCGCAGCCGCGGTCTCAGTATTCTGTGGATGCAATAGTAGAAAATATGAGCAACTGGCGCCTATCTATGTGGCCACCATAGTATAATAATTATTAGTACACAGTATCACAATGTCCTACCTTCGGGCCAAAAGAGAAACTATTACACCAGTATTCTTAAAGGTGTAGTGACTGCACGTAAATCAAAGAGGAATGGCGGGGAGCCGCATCCGCGGTCTTCGTTATCTAAAACAATTTTGGAGAAGGGATCTGTTACGCTAGTTCACAACCCACCCGAATGTCCCACCAACTCGGACCCCGTCTTCTTGCCCCTGGGTGCTGATCATGTAAGAAATAATAAAGAAAGAGAGAAACATTGAGTGCTGTGAAACAAATAAATCCTTTAAAAAAACGCTCAAACATTTTAGGAAACAACAATTGTGATAAAATTGACCTATCTAAACGACTACTGGTTTGCAGGATTCACGTACCGTCTACTTATATGAACACTAATGAAATGTTCCACAATCATTCTGATTGCAGAATACTAACGAAGCCTAAATACCACCTGACCTACACCACCTATTCCAGACGGGCCAATTGTTCAGTAAGTCTGCATTTCCATTTTATTTTTGCCATCAAAAATGCATAGATGAGATGGAGGACACATGCATTAATTTGTGCATACACTAAATTGTTGGTTGGTTGCGTCGTAAGTTGTTCTGCTACTGACTGACAATGCTATTGCTAAGCCTACCACTCACTAAACAAACTACAAAAATGTTCTATGGAGGACTGGGGTAAGAAGCATTCAGTGACAGAGGAGGCGTCACGCAGACCGTAAACAAAATAAGAACTAATACTATGTACATCTATTATCCATCCACCACTATTTCACTGAAGGACAATGGAAGGACTAGACTCTAGCAATAGCATTTACTAACTTCAGTTCTCTAAAGTAAACTCTAACATCATTAATCAGCCCAAGTTGTCGCAAAGTTACAAACAAGTAAGAGAAGTGCAGAGGAGCACCTGTGTCATACAATCACAGAAGATTTTGAAACAGATTTGACCTGCAATGTAACTAAGCGCACCAGTACAGTAATCATGTTATTCGTCCAAGAATTATACACAATACTTATACTACTATATATTACTAGCTACTCACCAAGCCCCACAACCTCGACACGTAGCAGGTCCAACAGGTCCTGCTCCCGGTCCAGGATGTCTGACCACAGGGGAGCCAGCTGCTTGTGCGTGCGCCAGATCCCCGAGAAGCGAAACACTGCCAGGCGCACCTTCGCCCACCGGCGGTGATGCTCCTGGGTAAGGTACCCAGAGCCTGGCCTGCCACCTGCTGCCAAGGTCAAGGGGAGGTGGCGCTGGATAAAAAAAAACCAGGGCGGCCACCTCCGCCTCTCCAAAACGTTGTTGGGCCTGCACCCAGCAGGGCGCGTTCTGCCGCAAGACAGCCAGCTCTTGGGTGCAGGCACCTTGCCCTTGGAGCCGGTACTGCTGCCCTTGGCTATGGTTCTGGGGTGGAGACAGAAAGGAAAAGAAGGAAAAAATAAAGTTAGGGGGAAGAAATAGGAGCTTGAAGAAAGAAGTAAAATAAAACAGTAGAAAAGTAACAAAAACACAGTGAAAGTAGAAATAAATCACTAAATATAAACTTAGGGACATAGAGACAGAGATGATAAATCAAAAAAGTGAGAAAAACAGTGAAAATAAGTAAGGATTGGAAAGATAAAATTTGGATAGAAAACTAGGCCCAGTACCATAGCATAGAGTGAAAAACAAGATGGCCGCACCCGCCGCGACCACATGCGTAAGTTCGCTGGATATTTTTCGCGAACATGAACTTGTCATCGCGAACACGTAGATAGCGTTCCCGAACATGACATGCACAATGTGAATACGTTATACGTGACCCGGAACAGGAAATAAGGCAATGCGAGTGGGCGGGACAGTTGAAAAAAACAAGATGGCCGTGCCCATAGCCGACCACATGGGTAAGTTCGCGAACTACGATCCCCGAGCATGCAGACAGCACCCCGAACACGCACAACTCGCTCCCGAACAAGAAAACCGCATCGCGAACGGATCTGACAAGCAACAACGCAAGCTTGCGAAGCTTGCATAGTGCGAGAACGTCTTCGCATAGCTTTGCGTAGAGCGACTACGCGTACTACATCCAGGCCTAGTAATAACACCAGAAATGGAAAAAAGAAAAAAGCATTCAACAGTTATACAATTGAAAAGAACTCTTCACTACCAAACATAACATAATGCAAAATACAACGTACCTTAGCATCGCTGCGCTCTGCCACCGAGATCCTGTGCAAACTTCTCAATGGGGCAACAACATCGGAAATTGGAAAAAATAAACAACATGAAACAGTTACACATTTCAAAAAACATTACATAATGCAAACTACAAAGTACCTTTGCATAGCTGCGCTCCGCCACAGCCATCCTGTGAAAGCTTCTGAATGGGGCACGTAATAACAACGGAGGTAGAAAAACACATTCAACATTTACACAATTGAAAAGAACTCAGAACTACAAAACATAACATAACCAAAATACAACATACCAACCATCGCTGCGCTCCGCCACCGCCATCCTGTGCAAGCTTCTCAATGGGGAACGTAATAACACCCGAAATGGAAAAAAGAAAAACACAATCAACAGTTACACAATTGAAAAGAACTCTGCACTACAAAACATAACATAACGCAAAATACAACATACCTTAACATCGCTGCACTCCGCTACCGCCATCATGTACAAGCTTCTCAATGGGGCACATAATAACACCGGAAATGGAAAAAATTAACAACATTATTTAGTTACACTTTTCAAAAAACATTGCATAACCCAAAATAGAACATACCTTTGCATTGCTGTGCTCTGCCACCGCCATCCTGTGCAAGTTTCTCAATCAGGCACGTAATAACACCTGAGCTAGAAAAAAAGAAAAACACATTCAACAGTTACACAATTTAAAGAATCAGCACTGCAAAACACAACATGACACAATATACATTGTACCTTGCCATCGCTGTGCTCCGCCACCGCCATCCTGTGCAAGCTTCTCAATGGGGCACATACTAACACCAGAGCTAGAAAAAAAAGAAAAACACATTCAATAGTTAGACAATTGAAAAGAACTCAGCACAGCAAAACATAACAATGCAAAATAAAATGTACCTTGGCATCGCTGCGCTCCGCCACCGCCATCCTGTGCAAGCTTCTCAATGGGGCACGTAATAACACTCAAAATTGAAAAAAGAAAAACACATTCAACAGTTACACAATTGAAAAGAACTCTGCACTACCAAACATAACATAATGGAAAATACAATGTACCTTTGCATCGCTGCGTTCCGCCAACGGTATCCTGTGCAACCTTCTCAATGGGGCACGTAATGACACAGGAAATGGAAAACATAAACAACATTAAACAGTTACACATTTCAAAATACATTACATAACACAAAATAGTAGGTACCTGTGCAAGCTTCTCAAGGGGGCAAGTAATAAGACTGCTGCTAGAAAAAAAGAAAAATACATTCAACAGTTACACAATTGAAAAGAACTCAGCACTACAAAACATAACATAAGGCAAAATACAACGTTCCTTGGCATTGCTGAGCTCCGCCACCGCCATCATGTGCAAGCTTCTCAATGGGGCACGTAATAACACCCGAAATGGAAAAAAAAAACACATTCAAAGGATACACAATTGAAAGGAATGCTGCACTACCAAACATAACATAACACAAAATACAATGTAACTTGGCATTGCTGCACTCCGCCACCACCATCCTGTACAAGCTTCTCAATGGGGCAAGAATTAACACCGGAAATCGAAAAAATAAACACATTCAACAGTTACACAATTGAAAAGAACTCTGCACTACCAAACATAACATAACGTAAAATACAATATACCATTGCATCGCTGCGCCCCGCCACCGCCATCCTGTGCTGGCTTCTCAATGGGGCATGTATTATCACCATAAAGGGAACAATAAACAACATTAAACAGTTACACATGTCAAAAAAGATTACATTACCCAAAATAGAATGAACCTTTGCATCGCTGCGCTCCGCCACCGCCATCCTGTGCAAGTTTCTCAATGGGGCACGTAATAACACCGGAGCTAGAAAAAAAGAAAAATACATTCAACAGTTAGACAATTGAAAATAAATCAACACTACAAAACATAACATAATGCAAAATACAACGTACTTTGCCATCGCTGCACTCCGCCACAGCCATCCTGTGCAAGCTTCTCAATGGGGCACATAATAACACCGGAGATAGAAAAAAAGAAAAACACATTCAACAGTTAGATAATTGAAAAGAGCTCAGCACTACAAAACATAACATAATGCAAAATACAACGTACCTTTGCATCGCTGAGCTCCACCACCGCCATCCTGTGCAAGCTTCTCAAAGGGGCACGTCATAACACCGGAAATTGAAAAAAGAAAAACAAATTCAACAGTTACACAATTGAAAAGAACTCTGCACTACCAAACATAACATAACACAAAATACAACGTACCTTTGAATTGCTGCACTCTGCCACCGCCATCCTGTGTAAGCTTCTCAATGGGGCACGTAATAACACCAGAAATTGAAAACATAAACAACATGAAACAGTTACACATTTCAAAAAAATTTCATAACGCAAAATAGACCGTACCTTTGCTCCGCTGCGCTCCACCACCGCCATCCTGTGCAAGCTTCTCAATGAGGCACGTAATAACACCTGAGCTAAAAAAAAAGAATAACACATTCAACAGCGACACAATTGAAAATAACTCTGCACTACCAAGCATACCATAACGCAAACTACAACGTACCTTTGCAGCCCTGTGCTCCGCCACTGCCATCCTGTGCAAGCTTCTCAATGGGGCATGTAATAACACCGGAGTGAGAAAAAAGAAAAACACATTCAACAGTTGCACAAATGAAAAGAACTCAGCACTACAAAACATAACATAACGCAAAATACAATGTACCTTGGCATCGCTGCGCTCCGTCACCGCCATCCTGTACAAGCTTCTAAATGGGGTACGTAATCACACCAGAAATGGAAAAAAGAGAAACACATTCAACAGTTACACAATTGAAAAGAACTCTGCACTACCAATGATAACATAACGCTAAATACAACGTACCTTGGCATCGCTGCACTCCGCCACCACTATCCTCTGCAAGCTTCTCAATGGGGCACGTAATAACACCAGAAATGGGAACAATAAAGAACATGTAACAGTTACACATTTAAAAAAACGTTACATAACGCAAAATAGGACATACCTTTGCATCGCTGCGCTCCGCCACCGCCATCCTGTGCAAGCTTCTCAATGGGGTACTTAATAACACCAGAGCTAGAAAAAAGGAAAAAACGTTCAACAGTTACACAATTGAAAAGAACTCAGCACTACAAAACATAAAGCAAAATACAACGTTCCTTGGCATCGCTGCGCTTCGCCACCCCCATCCTGTGCAAAATTCTCAATGGGGCAAGTAATAACACCGGAAATGGAAAAAAGAGAAACACATTCAACAGTTACATAATTGAAAAGAACTCTGCACTACCAAACGTAACATAATGCAAAATAAAACGTACCTTTGCATCGCTGCACTAGGCCACCGCCATCCTGTGTAAGCTTCTGAATCGGGCACGTAATAACACCGGAGCTATAAAAAAAGAAAAACACATTCAACAGATACACAATTAAAAATGAATCAGCACTACAAAACATAACATAACACAAAATACAACGTACCTTGCAATCGCTGCCATCTGCCACCGCCATCCTGTGCAAGCTTCTCAATGGGGCACGTAATAACACCGGAAATGGAAAAAATGAACAACATTAAGCCGTTACACATTTAAAAAAACATTACATAACACAAATTAGAACGTGCCTGTCCAAGCTTCTCAATAGGGCACGTAATAACACCGGAGCATAAAAAAAATAAAAACATATTCAACAGTTACACAATTGAAAAGAACTCTGCACTACAAAACAAAACATAATTCAAAATACAACGTACCTTTGTATCGCTGTTCTCTGCCACCGCCATCTTGTGCAAGCTTGTCAATAAAGCAGGATGCGCTCAAGAAGGGAGTCAGAAAATTGGCAACAAAAATAAGTCTTACCTTTGCATCAAGGCAGGAAGCAGGAAACAAAAAGAACACATTAGACTGTTACAAAATTGCCAACAAAAATAAATTTTAGCTTTCCATCGTGGCGGGGACAAGGAAAAAAACTGTTACACAATTGCCAAGTAAACCGCAGCACGCGAAAATGGAGTCGGAAAAAGAAAGGGATAAGGGAAAGCATTCACGCGCGCTGGATCATAGAAAGCGCATGCCAGCTGGGGGTAGGGGAAAGCATTCACTAGCGCTTAATCAAAGAATCAGCCACAGCTGTGCCCATTGAGAGCGAGCTGGGGTTAGGGGAAAGCATTCACAAGCGCTTAATCAAAGAAGCTGTGCACGTCGAGCGTCGAGCGTGCTCTTGTGCGCGTTCTAGCAAGCTGATTGCCGGCAAAGTAGCATTTCTCAGAGCACCTACTAAATGTCTCGCTCAACCCAACACAGGCGCTGGTTCAGGCGAGACCTAAAAAGCTTTTCTCAGAGCACCTACTAAATGTCTCGGCCAATGCAGCGCATGCGCTGGCTCAGGTGAGACCTAAACAGACGGTACGATTGGAATACTTGAAAAAATCTGGTTGTGCTTTCTTGAAGTACATTCTAATTAACTTGTTAATTGCCTCGAGTTACCTCATTCCCATTTCTGGTTGTTGTAATTTCCCTTTCCTTCTCTATTGTCTATTTTTCTTTTCAGCCCTTTTTATTTTATATCTGTTGTGAGGTTTCTCAATAATTTCCATGGAAGCATTATGGCTAGTTATAAAGATTCTAACACTGTATCATAATATTGTGTTCTAAGGATGTCTCCTTTCATATCATACCTATCTATAGGATAAAACCTAATAAAATATTTTAAAAAATGGCATTCAATATAATGTAGGTCAGGATCTACAATCTAAGGGGCTTAATAGGTTGTTAAATGAAGCATTTATTGACAAACCTTCAGTTTGTGAGTGGAGGTGATTTCAATGATGTAAGCAGTAGAGAGGTAGTTTAGGTATGTTTTAAAAGAAGCACAGGTATTTTAAGGCATGGGCAAAGTGGGCAATTGCCCAAAGCCCACATCTACGAAGGGTCCCCTTGGTAAAGTGATTGGTACATTCAGAAGTCCCACATGAAAAACAGATTTTTCACACAAAAACCGGATTCTTTTTTCAATTAAAAAAAACTAGAACATCTAGAAAATGTTGCCCTTCCCTCAGGAAAGGGTCTCCCCGTAGACTCTCTATAAGTGAAAGAATCGCTTTTCCACTGTTTGTTTCAATTGATTTTAATGAATTCAAAATTAATTTTCCAAACGTATTCTTTCGTCGAAAGTACAATAATTTGTATTCTTCAGAAATCATTATTGTATTTATATTCCATTTTTCAAAAGGTTCATGAATCCAATGTATTTAAACATCCTGTTAATTCTTCGCAGGGTTGCATATTACCCGTATGCATTTCGGGACCAGCCCTTCGTCAGGTTTTTTCTATGCCTTTTCTTAACGCATATCTCGTAGTTTCCTCTCTGTGTGTTTGGAGTGATTTCCAAATCGTATCACTGGAGGAGATAAAAACAAAAGCAATATAACACACATAGTGGTGGTGTTTACAAAAAGACATGTACTTCTACCTTGAGATAGGGAAGAGACATGTAGAAAACAATAAAAGAGACATGACAGAAAGCTCAACCACTCAAACATTGTGATTCCGGTGTGCCGGAGCGTCATGAGCGCGGACAGCCTGACATGCCAGTTCGAGTGGCACAAAGTATCACTCAAACAGGGCAGCTGCCCATCTGCGTCTGATGCGCCAAATCATCACGTAGGTCTCAACTCGCCGAGGTGTGCTTAGCATAGTCCCCACAGTTAGAAACACATCACACGTTAATTATGCCATTGCCCTGTCATCATATTGTATTGTTCGATATACTGAGGCTGAGTTTTACTGATGACAAAACGCCGTGCACGCTATAGACGTCCGAAAATGCTCGGTGCTGTGGAGCCATAGTCGGAGCTTAGATGTGAAGGAGTATAATGCATTCTATCTTACCTAAGGGAGCCCAAGTGGTGCTCCAGAAGCTTTTGGCATAGGGGGCCCACACCTGGTTGGGCTGCAGGGGAGCAGAAAAAAGGAGAAGCAGTTACTCTACTGGTCAATGTTAGACGGGTAGAGACAGTCGTTCGTAAACTTCCTTGGAAAAGAAGATTCCCCCTTCAGGGTCCCGTCGTTCATACTCACATAAGTGGTTGGGTGCCGGATCAAGAAACCTGCCCCGTCCTGACGCCTGCTTGAATGACAATTGTATGGTGGCCGGCGCCGTAATATATACTACACCCGGTGTTAATAAATGGGCGGTATCTTCTTCAGGTATTCTGTGTCATCTGCAACTCTGCTGCGGCTGCGTAGGGGTAAAGTGTGTTGTGGTGCATGCGCAATGGATAAGGATCAGTCACACATGCATCTAATGCTGCTCGTCTACTAGACTGCTAACGGCCCATCTTAAAGGTGCTTGCAAGTGTGCTCAAACATTTTTGTAGCGGAGAAGTGTTAAGAAGATCTTAAACCGGTGGTGTGTGAAAAATGAAACATCAAAGGATAGAACCCCGTTACCTCTGACAAATGGTCAGGGGTGCGTATAATGGGAAAATAAAAACAAAGCTGAGGTTTGGGGTGTCACAATCCTGGATGAGGGGTTCACATTCATCTCTATATAGGAGCAACAGGAGGTTATTTGATGCTAGTCACAGGGCACCCATAGGTGAGTGGGGGTAAGTTTTGCAAATAGTCCTGCTAAACCTTCGACTTTAGAGCAAAACCGAAGAGTTTGTTTTAGATAGGCGCTGTGGTACGCTAGAGGGATATGGTGGTAATGCCTTAAGGAGAAGAGCACAGCACTAGGGTGTTGTAGAAATGGACGACTCAAGGTTATGACTTGAGTTAAAGCTCTACAAGACGTTTATTAATAAAAGGAGCAGCACAGAGTTGTAAACCACAAAAGGGACTTCTATTGAAGCTACCCCACTAGCTGTAGCAAAACTAATACAGATAGCAAAACGATCATTGTCGGTGGAGTCCCATGGAACGAGTCTAATTATGCAGAACTATAGACTACCCTACTTTCCTGGCTATTCAGTTTATGCCCATTTAGTAGTTGCAGCTGGTAGTGAACGGTGGCAGGAGGTGGGGAGAGGTGGGGGTAGAAAAGAAAAAAAAAGAAAACATACCTGCTGGTCGCATCACCAGCCACTGCCTCTTCTCCACCTCTACTCCATTGCAGGAAGAACCCGGACTCCCAGGATACCCTAAGCCAAAGGTCCTCAAACTCTTAGATGCCGAGACCCCCCTGTCAACATTTTGACACACAAGGACCACCTCTTGACAAAAGTTCTAAAACTGTAGTCAGGGCTACTAGAATTATGAGGCAGGTGAGGATCAAATTACTCAACAGTCTTGACTAAATTGTATGGGAAGAATATGTAAATAAAGTTATGTGATGCAGCGTATTTTGGGATAGCATTGCTTCATTATTTTTACATTTTTTACACTCAGTAACACTGAGGAAAGATTTCACCCCATCAGTACCAGTTTATAACCAAAATACAGTAATTAACATCAGAAAGATTTCTAGTCAACCTTTGTGAAGGGCCTCCCACTCTGCTGGAATACGTGCTGCCACATTAAAAACTCACCTGGCCCTGGCCGGGAGTAGCAGGGGTCCCTTAAAAACCTGGCAGTCTTGTGCAGAGCTCAGCAGTTTACCCATGCCACTTTCCTCTCACCCCCTCCCTTCCATCCCTCACTACTCTCCTCTCCCAACCCCGGATCCCTCTCTCACTTTGCAGGCCATTTTCTTTCACCCCTTTTTACAACTTCTGAACTCTCCCCATTCAATCTCACTTCACCTTCAATCACCTCTTGCCATTTTGTCTTTTCACGTCCCTCATTTCTAACAGTCTCTAGCCTTTATCTCATGGCCTCTCTGGCCCTGTCGCCTCCCGTGTCCCTCAGCACTTCTCATTCACCTCTAGTCTCTCCATTCAAATTTTTGTCTATTTGTATCTTACATCTCTCCAGTCCCTAATTCATCTTTCAAATCTCCCCTTTGTTCTAACAGAAGCCCTCACCTGTGGCTCACACTCACTTCTTGAGCGTCCACACTTCTCTTTGGCACTTCACATTTCTCCTCATCCCCGACCTCTTCAATTGAATTCTCTCACTCCCTTCCTATCCTCTCTCATCCTCGCATTTCTAGGCCTGGGCGGAAAATTCTGTTCCACTCACGGAATTTGCGGAAGTGGGTAATTTCGCGTTCCGCGGAGAACGCAAAATTACCCAAAATTCTGCGTTCCGTGACTTCGCAAAATGTTTTGCTTGTTCGTGTTCTCAAATGCGTGTTCACAAGATATTTCCCACTGAGCATGCAAACAGCGTTTGCGAATAGTAAAAAAGCATCGCGAACAAGCAATTCCGCGCACTGGTGTAACGAAAAGTGAGGGGGCCTCCCTGCACGGTACTTAGAGGGGCCCCCTCCGGGCTCAATCAGGAGCTCTTTGGCCAGAGTGCAGTGCCAAGGGGACCCCTTTGAGCTAGAGCCCCCCGCACCACAGGGGCTGCGGGGCCTGTGTTACGCCCCTGATTCCGCGTGTCCGCGGAATTTATGCGTGTCCGCTGAGATTTTTTACAGTTTCGTGGAAATTTGTGTTACGCGGTTATGCAAATTCCGCCCACCCTCCTCATTTCTGGATCACTGAAACAATATCGATGGCAAAAATATAGAACTACAAAAATATCGAGTAAAAAATATAGATTGCCAGAATATCGACTGCCTATCTCCAAATAGGTAAGTACAAAAATATCGAATCAAAAATATCGATGTAAAAAATATAGATAGTCAAAATACCGAATTTTTTAAATAGTTAAAAGTAATTTAAAATTAATGAAATAATAAATATAACTAACTTAAACATACTTAAAATACTTAAATAACATTAAAATGTATAAATAATTAATATAAATAAAAATAAAACATTTTTTTATACACATGTATATATATATATATATATATGCACACCATTTCTCCACTTTGCCGGTGGCCCCCAACTCTGCAGGGCAGGCTCTCAAAAGTCAGGAATGGAGAATCCTGTTTTTGCTAAACACGAAAAGAGGAAGAGCCCACAGCTTCGGTAACTGTTCAAACTGACATCTTTATTCTGTCTGAATCACGTGGCAGCTTTTAACAACTCTTTATACCTTACGCGTTTCAGCGCGCAGCGCCTTGGTCACAGGTGAGTTGAATCTAGTCCCAGTGGTCACGTGGCCTGTTCTTGAGACCACAGTTCCCAAAATGCATCATTATGCAAATTCTAGGGCTGGCTCCGACATCTTATCATTTTTAGCATTAGGAGCTTGTAGATTATGCCAAAGTCCAGCTTTTACCATATTATCCAGGCTGCATTCGGGAAATTATTTTAAAAGCGTAGTGCACCTCGCTGCCTCGTGATAAGTAGGTGCTTGAAAAGAAACCACGAAGACTGCTAGAAAGAGGCAGACACCTCCTTCACTCCCTTTCTTTTCCAGCCTCACAAGTAGTCACGGAAGTCCAATTTCGACTGTTTTTGGCTGGAAAGCGAGTCATGCCACCTCCAATTACTGCACACCATTTCTCCACTTTGCCGGTGGCCCCCAACTCTGCAGGGCAGGCTCTCAAAAGTCAGGAATGGAGAATCCTGTTTTTGCTAAACACGAAAAGAGGAAGAGCCCACAGCTTCGGTAACTGTTCAAACTGACATCTTTATTCTGTCTGAATCACGTGGCAGCTTTTAACAACTCTTTATACCTTACGCGTTTCAGCGCGCAGCGCCTTGGTCACAGGTGAGTTGAATCTAGTCCCAGTGGTCACGTGGCCTGTTCTTGAGACCACAGTTCCCAAAATGCATCATTATGCAAATTCTAGGGCTGGCTCCGACATCTTATCATTTTTAGCATTAGGAGCTTGTAGATTATGCCAAAGTCCAGCTTTTACCATATTATCCAGGCTGCATTCGGGAAATTATTTTAAAAGCGTAGTGCACCTCGCTGCCTCGTGATAAGTAGGTGCTTGAAAAGAAACCACGAAGACTGCTAGAAAGAGGCAGACACCTCCTTCACTCCCTTTCTTTTCCAGCCTCACAAGTAGTCACGGAAGTCCAATTTCGACTGTTTTTGGCTGGAAAGCGAGTCATGCCACCTCCAATTACTGCACACCATTTCTCCACTTTGCCGGTGGCCCCCAACTCTGCAGGGCAGGCTCTCAAAAGTCAGGAATGGAGAATCCTGTTTTTGCTAAACACGAAAAGAGGAAGAGCCCACAGCTTCGGTAACTGTTCAAACTGACATCTTTATTCTGTCTGAATCACGTGGCAGCTTTTAACAACTCTTTATACCTTACGCGTTTCAGCGCGCAGCGCCTTGGTCACAGGTGAGTTGAATCTAGTCCCAGTGGTCACGTGGCCTGTTCTTGAGACCACAGTTCCCAAAATGCATCATTATGCAAATTCTAGGGCTGGCTCCGACATCTTATCATTTTTAGCATTAGGAGCTTGTAGATTATGCCAAAGTCCAGCTTTTACCATATTATCCAGGCTGCATTCGGGAAATTATTTTAAAAGCGTAGTGCACCTCGCTGCCTCGTGATAAGTAGGTGCTTGAAAAGAAACCACGAAGACTGCTAGAAAGAGGCAGACACCTCCTTCACTCCCTTTCTTTTCCAGCCTCACAAGTAGTCACGGAAGTCCAATTTCGACTGTTTTTGGCTGGAAAGCGAGTCATGCCACCTCCAATTACTGCACACCATTTCTCCACTTTGCCGGTGGCCCCCAACTCTGCAGGGCAGGCTCTCAAAAGTCAGGAATGGAGAATCCTGTTTTTGCTAAACACGAAAAGAGGAAGAGCCCACAGCTTCGGTAACTGTTCAAACTGACATCTTTATTCTGTCTGAATCACGTGGCAGCTTTTAACAACTCTTTATACCTTACGCGTTTCAGCGCGCAGCGCCTTGGTCACAGGTGAGTTGAATCTAGTCCCAGTGGTCACGTGGCCTGTTCTTGAGACCACAGTTCCCAAAATGCATCATTATGCAAATTCTAGGGCTGGCTCCGACATCTTATCATTTTTAGCATTAGGAGCTTGTAGATTATGCCAAAGTCCAGCTTTTACCATATTATCCAGGCTGCATTCGGGAAATTATTTTAAAAGCGTAGTGCACCTCGCTGCCTCGTGATAAGTAGGTGCTTGAAAAGAAACCACGAAGACTGCTAGAAAGAGGCAGACACCTCCTTCACTCCCTTTCTTTTCCAGCCTCACAAGTAGTCACGGAAGTCCAATTTCGACTGTTTTTGGCTGGAAAGCGAGTCATGCCACCTCCAATTACTGCACACCATTTCTCCACTTTGCCGGTGGCCCCCAACTCTGCAGGGCAGGCTCTCAAAAGTCAGGAATGGAGAATCCTGTTTTTGCTAAACACGAAAAGAGGAAGAGCCCACAGCTTCGGTAACTGTTCAAACTGACATCTTTATTCTGTCTGAATCACGTGGCAGCTTTTAACAACTCTTTATACCTTACGCGTTTCAGCGCGCAGCGCCTTGGTCACAGGTGAGTTGAATCTAGTCCCAGTGGTCACGTGGCCTGTTCTTGAGACCACAGTTCCCAAAATGCATCATTATGCAAATTCTAGGGCTGGCTCCGACATCTTATCATTTTTAGCATTAGGAGCTTGTAGATTATGCCAAAGTCCAGCTTTTACCATATTATCCAGGCTGCATTCGGGAAATTAAAATAATTTCCCACTGGGACTAGATTCAACTCACCTGTGACCAAGGCGCTGCGCGCTGAAACGCGTAAGGTATAAAGAGTTGTTAAAAGCTGCCACGTGATTCAGACAGAATAAAGATGTCAGTATGAACAGTTACCGAAGCTGTGGGCTCTTCCTCTTTTCGTGTTTAGCAAAAACAGGATTCTCCATTCCTGACTTTTGAGAGCCTGCCCTGCAGAGTTGGGGGCCACCGGCAAAGTGGAGAAATGGTGTGCAGTAATTGGAGGTGGCATGACTCGCTTTCCAGCCAAAAACAGTCGAAATTGGACTTCCGTGACTACTTGTGAGGCTGGAAAAGAAAGGGAGTGAAGGAGGTGTCTGCCTCTTTCTAGCAGTCTTCGTGGTTTCTTTTCAAGCACCTACTTATCACGAGGCAGCGAGGTGCACTACGCTTTTAAAATAATTTCCCGAATGCAGCCTGGATAATATGGTAAAAGCTGGACTTTGGCATAATCTACAAGCTCCTAATGCTAAAAATGATAAGATGTCGGAGCCAGCCCTAGAATTTGCATAATGATGCATTTTGGGAACTGTGGTCTCAAGAACAGGCCACGTGACCACTGGGACTAGATTCAACTCACCTGTGACCAAGGCGCTGCGCGCTGAAACGCGTAAGGTATAAAGAGTTGTTAAAAGCTGCCACGTGATTCAGACAGAATAAAGATGTCAGTTTGAACAGTTACCGAAGCTGTGGGCTCTTCCTCTTTTTGTGTTTAGCAAAAACAGGATTCTCCATTCCTGACTTTTGAGAGCCTGCCCTGCAGAGTTGGGGGCCACCGGCAAAGTGGAGAAATGGTGTGCAGTAATTGGAGGTGGCATGACTCGCTTTCCAGCCAAAAACAGTCGAAATTGGACTTCCGTGACTACTTGTGAGGCTGGAAAAGAAAGGGAGTGAAGGAGGTGTCTGCCTCTTTCTAGCAGTCTTCGTGGTTTCTTTTCAAGCACCTACTTATCACGAGGCAGCGAGGTGCACTACGCTTTTAAAATAATTTCCCGAATGCAGCCTGGATAATATGGTAAAAGCTGGACTTTGGCATAATCTACAAGCTCCTAATGCTAAAAATGATAAGATGTCGGAGCCAGCCCTAGAATTTGCATAATGATGCATTTTGGGAACTGTGGTCTCAAGAACAGGCCACGTGACCACTGGGACTAGATTCAACTCACCTGTGACCAAGGCGCTGCGCGCTGAAACGCGTAAGGTATAAAGAGTTGTTAAAAGCTGCCACGTGATTCAGACAGAATAAAGATGTCAGTTTGAACAGTTACCGAAGCTGTGGGCTCTTCCTCTTTTCGTGTTTAGCAAAAACAGGATTCTCCATTCCTGACTTTTGAGAGCCTGCCCTGCAGAGTTGGGGGCCACCGGCAAAGTGGAGAAATGGTGTGCAGTAATTGGAGGTGGCATGACTCGCTTTCCAGCCAAAAACAGTCGAAATTGGACTTCCGTGACTACTTGTGAGGCTGGAAAAGAAAGGGAGTGAAGGAGGTGTCTGCCTCTTTCTAGCAGTCTTCGTGGTTTCTTTTCAAGCACCTACTTATCACGAGGCAGCGAGGTGCACTACGCTTTTAAAATAATTTCCCGAACGCAGCCTGGATAATATGGTAAAAGCTGGACTTTGGCATAATCTACAAGCTCCTAATGCTAAAAATGATAAGATGTCGGAGCCAGCCCTAGAATTTGCATAATGATGCATTTTGGGAACTGTGGTCTCAAGAACAGGCCACGTGACCACTGGGACTAGATTCAACTCACCTGTGACCAAGGCGCTGCGCGCTGAAACGCGTAAGGTATAAAGAGTTGTTAAAAGCTGCCACGTGATTCAGACAGAATAAAGATGTCAGTTTGAACAGTTACCGAAGCTGTGGGCTCTTCCTCTTTTCGTGTTTAGCAAAAACAGGATTCTCCATTCCTGACTTTTGAGAGCCTGCCCTGCAGAGTTGGGGGCCACCGGCAAAGTGGAGAAATGGTGTGCAGTAATTGGAGGTGGCATGACTCGCTTTCCAGCCAAAAACAGTCGAAATTGGACTTCCGTGACTACTTGTGAGGCTGGAAAAGAAAGGGAGTGAAGGAGGTGTCTGCCTCTTTCTAGCAGTCTTCGTGGTTTCTTTTCAAGCACCTACTTATCACGAGGCAGCGAGGTGCACTACGCTTTTAAAATAATTTCCCGAATGCAGCCTGGATAATATGGTAAAAGCTGGACTTTGGCATAATCTACAAGCTCCTAATGCTAAAAATGATAAGATGTCGGAGCCAGCCCTAGAATTTGCATAATGATGCATTTTGGGAACTGTGGTCTCAAGAACAGGCCACGTGACCACTGGGACTAGATTCAACTCACCTGTGACCAAGGCGCTGCGCGCTGAAACGCGTAAGGTATAAAGAGTTGTTAAAAGCTGCCACGTGATTCAGACAGAATAAAGATGTCAGTTTGAACAGTTACCGAAGCTGTGGGCTCTTCCTCTTTTCATATATATATATATATATATATATATATATATATATATATATATATATATATATATATATATATATATATATATATATATATATATTCAATGAAAAAACCATAGGTTATAGGCCATATATAGTTAGGAATTAGCATTTACAAAACCTTATTTTACTCGCATAAAACCATTGAAATTCCATATATAGTTAGAAGCGCTAACTATATATCGCGCACCCGCAATCCACTGCTGATGATGTCACATATTACATCATTCATGACATGGTCAGTGACATCACTGATGACATCACTGATGACATCTCAAATGACATCACTGATGACATCACTGATCACAACATCCAGTGATTGTATGTGTCTGTAAAGTTTAAATATGTTTCACATATTGAAGAATGAGTGGATGTATAAGTGTCTGGATGAAGAATTTAGTAGGTGCATGACTGACTGTATGAGTGAGTGATTAAATGTGTCTCACTGAGTACATGGGTTAGTGACTAAACTGTCTTAATTCGTGCATCAGTATGTTTGTTGTTGTGTAAGCTGCTGCATGTGTTGATCAGTAGCTATAAGAGTGGCCATATGGGTTATTGATTGGTTGCCCAAGTATTTGAATGGGAGGCTGAGTGTGTGTGTGGGTGGCTGGGAGGTGCGTGACTCTGTGCATAGATGTGTAAGCAGTTGATTCACTAGGAGTATGAGTTCAAGAGTGCATGTGGAAACAGCTATATGGGCGGTTGACTGTGCATGGGTGTGTTGGTGAGTGAATGGATTTCTCATTGCTACATGTGCAAGTAAGTACGTATGTAAAACACAATACATGTGAGAGTTGAGATATATAAATAACTGAACATAAGAGCCAGTGAATGTGTGAGTGGCTGTATCGATCACTGTGAGCTTGTATCAGGGATTATATAAGAGAGTAAATATGTGTTATTATATGTTTGAATAAGTAAGATGTGTATAACTGTATAGTTGAGGAAATGGAGGTGTGATTGATTCTTTGCATGACTGACTAGGTGTGTGAGTAACTCCATGGATGACTGACAGTCTGTGAGTGTCTGTTTATACTGAGTGTATGTAAGGTTATATTAGAGTCTGAAGAGGTTCATTGTATTATCACATGAGTGATGTGATCAGTGATGACAAATGAGATGTCATCAGTGATGTCATTTGAGTTGTCATCAGTGATGTCATCAGTGATGTCATTTGAGATGTCATCATTGATATCATTTGAGTTGTCATCAGTGATGTCATTTGAGATGTCATCAGTGATGTCATCAGTGATGTCACTGACCATGTCATGAATGATGTAATATGTGACATCATCAGCAGTGGATTGCGGGTGCGCGATATATAGTTAGCGCTTCTAACTATATATGGAATTTCAATGGTTTTATGCGAGTAAAATAAGGTTTTGTAAATGCTAATTCCTAACTATATATGGCCTATAACCTATGGTTTTTTCATTGAATTTTCAAGGTTTTGTAAATGCAAATTCCTAACTATATATCCACTATAACCTATGGTTTTTTCTGTGAATTTCATTGGTTTTTTAATAGCAAATATGAAAAGCTTTAAAATGTCAAGTACGTGATAGATAAAAACATTTTCGTATTTATGCACGCTGATGTGCTTTGAACGCTGCACCCCCCCCCCTCCCCTCTTTTGCCTTAGTAGTACTCTCTCTTTGCAGATACTGAAGGGTAGTTAACGCAGGCCTTTACCCCCGTTGTAATCCGTCGTGCCTCCTTGTCTCTCCATTTGATTGATTGTTGTCCAAGCATTTACTGTTTTAGAATTGGTTCTCTTTGGATCATTCTCTATTTACAAACAAGCACAAAGTCGCAATACTCTGTTTAGTCTTTGCAGATGGTGAAAAATCGTGTAAAAAAATAAAAGTAATCGAGCAAAATCAGTAGGCCACTAATTGGATCTCTTTTTGACCTCGCTAAAATAGAAATATTAGGAACAACCCTTCTTGAGAAATACGAAAATAGTGAGATGAACTGAGCTCCACACCATGAGGGCTGCAAGACAGCTCGGCTCCATCACCCATCCCGCACAAAATAACGACAAACCCTATGCAAATATTAAAAATATAGACAACACACCAGCAAAGAAACAGGGTAAAACATTTTATTAAAAAACTATTTACATAACGTTGGTTTATAAGATGATGTCAGTAGTGGACCGATGTGTGAATAGATCGAAAACAGCACAAGGCTCCAAGATCCGGATAGCAAGCTCCTGGATGTTGGGTGCCATAGTTTAGAGTTCTGAATTTCAGCCTTTTTCAATGCCTGTGCTTTGTTGAATCAAAATGGCGGCTTGACACAAAGCTGACTCAAGCGTTGTTACTGATGCTATGCAGACCAAAACTGGTTTTCAGTTTGTACATTTTTCTAGATTTTTCAATCCAAGTTTGGTTGACTTTGTAGAACGATGGCTTCAGATTTTCAACATATGGTGTGGTGGCGCTGACTGGGAGGGGGCGCTTCGCTCCTGCCCCCTCCCCAAGTAAGATTTTCATACGTGAAAGTACGTTAATGGTTTTGGTCCCTGAGATGCTTCGATGTCACTACCATTCTCAAATAGCATAAGTTCTGGATGTTGGGTGCCATAGTTAAGAGTTCTGAGCAGTGCTTGTAACACTGTCTGAAGCTTATTTCCACCTACTGCAGCTTCACTATTCTCAAAGTAAGTGAGTGTCGTTTGTGGACCTGACTGCATTAGAAAACAATGTGATATGTTACCTTCCTAAACAGCTTGACGGAGGCCCCTGAGGGGCGGTGTGATGGCCATGGACTCGGAGAAGACGCTTGGCTCCGACACCCTCCCCAAGTCTTATAGCACTGGTGTAGCCTGAGATCGCCCCCGACATAGGCGGCCGGTTCCCGGGGTCCGGCGGAACTTTTTGCCTTTTGATGACTCTTCAATTCTGGACCTTGTCCCACAATCCGTTTGACCTGAAGACAAGCTGTAGTGGGGCGCCCCTTTATCGTTTTAGTTGCCATTCCGCCCGCTTTTGCTACACTGTGCCTCTTCCGCCATTCAGCTGTTTACCGCCCGCTCTTGCGACTACAGCGTCTCGCTCACCATGTAGTTGAGATGCGCCCGCTCTTGCGGTGCAGCGATAGGCGGCTGCCACAGGACTCTCAAAATGGCGGCCGGCTCTTCGGTTTTGGGCCTGGTCCACTAAAATGGCCCTGGGACACCTTGGAACTCGGACGCTTGTCTGCTAGGGCTTGGGTCCCATTCTCGAAAAGCGTCCCCTCAGCCGTGAAGATTCTACAAAAGTCTTGGGGGCCTCCGACTCCCGCAGGCTTCTGGTGGGGAGCGGCTGCCATGATTGCTCGTGGAATGGCCACGACGGAGCTACGAGATGGTAGTGGTCTCATGCTGACGCCAGCTTTAGTCTGAAACATCCAGAAACACTGTAGACTACCAATTCGATCAGTTCCGGTAGCGCCCCAACATGACCCGGAAGAGAAGAACTTGCCCTCCCCTCTTTGACTGATGGTTCTTGTTGCCTGTCCCCTCTGTTGTCATTTAACAGAACTTTTTGGACTGCTGAAAGGGGTTGTGTTCTGAACGCTGGTTGGTGGAGACATTTAGACTATATTCTTGACCTACGTTGTCGCGTAATACGTTTTATGACACGCCGCGTTAGCGCACCCGGAAGTGATCCGAGGCGCGGCGCGCAGCGCGTAACGTAAGCATAACAGGTCATGTGACTTGTTAATAAAACTTTTCATTGGTTCATTTTACTTTTGTTAATTTAATGATGAAAAGCTTGGTCATATGACCTAAAAATTACGCTTTTTATTATTTTCGAACAATATTTTTTTTTCAAACATATGTTATAATATTCCAGGCTAATGTACTTTCCCGGAAAATTTACAACTGTCTTGCAAGAAAAATTTATTCCTTTTTCGAGAAAAAGGGCGTTTCTTCCTTCCATGACGGAGCCGTTGAGTAAAAGAGATTCGGCCTGCTGTCTTAGTCGCCGATACGCCTGATTATCAGATTCTTATCGATCACTTTATGTTGCAGACATGAAAAACACAACTGCCCTTGACCATTTATCTTTACTGCGTTCCTACATATTATACCTTTTATCCGTCATGTAATTGGACTGCTTTATTTCACTTGCCTTTTACTGATTCGAAAACAGTCACTAAAAGTAAAAACTTTACAAATGAAAATACTACTACCGTGTTTTGTTTTAAAAACCTTTATTGTGAAAATGTCAGTATACAAATACGGGCCTATAACCACGTGGGCCGGCCACGGAGCAAACTGAAATCGTATATGATGAGGAGACATTTACACTGTAGAAGAACGTAACGAGCGGGCCATTAGGTGACAAGAACAAAGGTGTCTAACAGTTGCGGAATCGGTGGACGTACATTTTGTAATTAAAATACGACAGGGCCACTTACAATAACATTTTCTAGATATACATTTGCGGGCAAAGAGTTACGAGTCCCATTTATACCGGCGCCATTTTGGGCGAGGCCGGGCAGGTCCAAGATATAGTCAAAATGTCTCCACCAACCATCGGCCAGACCAGAACCCCTTTCGGCCCTTTATGCTACAAGATGGTGTCTTCCATTCAGAAAATATTGGTGGCAGCATTTTGAAAGGAAACAGAAACAGCCGTTCTCCTAGTGAGTTTCACATTGTTACATTTAGGAAGAATGTTGAAGAGTAGTATGTGGAAAATCTGAAGCCATTTTTCTACAAACTCTCAATCAGACTTGGATGGAAAAAAAAAACCTGAAGAATGTACAAACTGAAAACCAATTTTTGTCTGTATAGCACCAACAGTAACGCTTGAGTCAGCTTTGTGTCAAGCCGCCATTTTCATTCAATCAATAGCGTCCCCCTGCACACATTCAGGGACCTGGTCGTGTCTTCAGATGAAACGCATTGTAGGAAAAGAAGCAGAAAGGAAAAGGAAAAAAGTTCCGCCGGACCTAGTGAAGCTGCAGCAGGTGCAAATAAGCTTCAGACAGTCTTACAAGCACTGCTCAGAACTCTCAACTGAGGCACTCAACATCCAGGACTTGCCATTCGGATCTTGGCGCCTTGTATTTTTGTTTTGTTTTTGATGGAGGGGAAACAACAAAAAACAGGCATTGAAAAAGGCTCAACAGTGCAGGGCGCCTTGTGCTGGTTCCGACCTATTCACACATCGGTCCACTACTGACATCACCTCATAAACCAACGGGGCACCCCACGCCGACTTTCGGCGCAGCATTGTAGGATGGCCACACCAGTGCGGCAATTTGCTGGACACCACCTCGGTGCCATCCAGATCTCGGCGCGTTCATTCAATCAATAGCGTCCCCCTGCACACATTCAGGGACCTGGTCGTGTCTTCAGATGAAACGCATTGTAGGAAAAGAAGCAGAAAGGAAAAGGCAAAAAGTTCCGCCGGACCTAGTGAAGCTGCAGCAGGTGCAAATAAGCTTCAGACAGTCCTACAAGCACTGCTCAGAAATCTCAACTGAGGCACTCAACATCCAGGACTTGCCATTCGGATCTTGGCGCCTTGTGCTGGTTCCGACCTATTCACACATCAGTCCACTACTGACATCACCTCATAAGCCAATGGGGCACCCCACGCCGACTTTCGGCGCAGCATTGTAGGATGGCCACACCAGTGCAGCCACTTGCTGGACACCACCTCGGTGCCATCCGGATCTCAGCGCGTTCGAGTCACTGTGCCGGAAGAGTGACCGGAACTCAGCTGAACACGCCGTCTTTCGGCGCAGCATTGTAGGATGGCCACACCAGTACGGCAATTTGCTGGACACCACCTCGGCGCCATCCGGATCTCGGCGCGTTCGAGTCACTGTACCGCAACAGTGACCGCAATTCAGCTGGACACGCCGTCTTTCGGCGCAGCATTGTAGGATGGCCACACCAGTGCGGCAATTTGCTGGACACCACCTCGGTGCCATCCGGATCTCGGCGCGTTCGAGTCACTGTACCGCAACAGTGACCGCAATTCAGCTGGACACGCCGTCTTTCGGCGCAGCATTGTAGGATGGCCACACCAGTGCGGCAATTTGCTGGACACCACCTCGGTACCATCCGGATCTCGGCCCGTTGTGCTGCCTTCGGCCTATTCGCACATCGGTCCGCTACTGACGCCGCCTCACGTGCCAACGGATTTTCTACGCTTTTTGTAGCCCTATGTCGCATAACAGGTCATGTGACTTGTTTATAAAACTTTTCATTGGTTCATTTTACTTTTGGTTTCCTAAAGATGGAAGGCTTGGTCATATGACCTAAAAATAACACTTTTCATTGGTTTAGAACATTTTTTTTTCCCAAACGATGAAAGCCCCACCTTGTTTCTGGATCATTCAGACTGAAGCTGGCGTCAGCATGAGAGCACCACCATCTCGTGGCTCCGTCGTGGTCATTCCGCGAGCAATCATGGCAGCCGCTCCCCACCGGAAGCCTGCGGGAGTCGGGGGCCCCCAAGACTTTTATACAATCTTCACGGCTGAGCGGACGCTTTTCGAGAATGGAGCCCAAGCCCTAGCAGGCAAGCGTCCGAGTTCCAAAGTGTCCCAGGGCCATTTCAGTGGACCAGGCCTAAAACCGAGGAGCTGTCCGCCATTTTAAGAGCCATGTGGCAGCCGCCTATCGCTGCACTGCAAGAGTGGGAGCAACTCAACAACATGGTGAGCGAGACGCTGTGGCCGCAAGAGCGAGCGCAACTCAGCTAGATGGCCGCCACCTGGGGAGGCCCGTTCACGCCGGCTCCCCCACGCCCCCCCCCCGAGCCGCCGCACGCCAATTTTCGGAGCAGCATTGTAGGATACCAAAACCAGTGCGGCAGTTTACTGGACATCACCTGGGTGCCTGTCGTACATGTTGTGTCAGCCATGTGACACTGGACACAAACCGCTACTGACGAGGCCTCCCCCCGCACCACCCGGGACGCCCCACGCTGTTTTTCTGTGCTGCATTGTAGGATCCCTAAACCAGTGCGGCACCCAGGCGACATCACCTGGGTGCCGTCCAGAACTCTGCACGTTGTGCTGCCTTGGGACTATTCGCACAACAGACCGCTACTGACGAGGCCTCCCCCCGCCCCACCCGGGACGCCCCACGCCAATTTTCGGAGCAGCATTGTAGGATCCCTAAACCAGTGCGGCACCCAGGCGACATCACCTGGGTGCCGTCCAGAACTCTGCACGTTGTGCTGCCTTGGGACTATTCGCACAAAAGACAGCTTCTAACCATTGTTGCTTTTTGTGTTGAGAAATGTTTAAATGTTTTTAGTTTTTGTTCCGTTTGTTAAAGTTAATAGTTAATAAAGTTTTATAACCTTACTTTGTTGGAGTGTTATCTATTTTTTTAAAAACGGGTGAATGGGGCCTTGAATCGGGTTATTGTCATGTGTGGGCTTTGGAAGTGTGCTGCTGCAGGATCGGACATTTCAAACTCAAATGCACGTTCTTTTTCTTACCTTTCCGAAGCATGGAGCGCAATAGCAGGCAGAGAAAGGGTGATGCACGTGTTGAACACTACCTGACCTGGCAAGTTGCTGGCAGTGCCCCCCCGCCCGCTCCTGAAAGAGGGCACACACACACCGCCGCCCCGAGTACTTCACAAATCTTTAAAAGACCATGCGCTTGTTCATGAGGCTTAAATGGTTTATCACCTCTTCTAGAACCCCTGCATCGACCCTCTGACGTTTCATGGAAAAATTACCATGTAACACAATACCAAGCCCTGTCAGCTGAAACCCCCAAGGAATCGTGGGGCATATTATCAAGGGGGTTTATCTCCGCTTTTTTGGCTTTAAAAACCATGAAAGCGGAGATAAAATTATTTCCCTATTATCAAGCTGTCGCTAACACCAGTTAGTGACAGCTAAAAGGAGATAGCGACCATCTTGGGCCCCGCTTTGCATGTCAGTGATACTTATCACTAATGACATGCAAAGTGGCGTGCCAAGATGTTAGCGACTGGAAACAGTCCCTAACATCGCTACCTTCTATTACCAACTTTTGGAGATATTCGCGCTAAGCGCGAATATCTCCAAAATCTAACACCTGCCCTGAGCAGTTCTTAGCCATGTTATCCAATGGGAGGTGGATAACATGGCTAAGAGCATTAGGTCGATAATACATGAATATCGCTGACTTTTCTGCGATAATAGCAAGGTTTATCTGCGATAAAAATCGCCGATGTGCGGCGATAATTTTTGTCTCTAAACAAGTTAGAGACAAAAATTATCGCTAGTTGTTCGTAATATGCCCCCGGGTTTTTGCTTGCAGAAATCGGGAGGCGGGAGACTAGCACTGAAATCAGTACTCACACGCCTGAATCAGGAGGATTGGCATGTCTGAATTCTCTACAGCTGGGGCCATAAACTACATCCGCAGGGTTAGGTGATAGCCTGGAACCAGCCTGGCATCTAAAATGGCTGCCGTGCACGACAAAATTGTGGCATTCGAAAAAAGGCAAGATGGCGCAGCCGCTGGAAGAGATGTATCAACATATATCAGCCTCCTCAGCCACCCTCAGGAAACATAGGGGATTAGGATATGTCTCCCGCACCCCCTTATACCTAGTACTTTAATTAACGAAGCACAAAATGGTGAATTCCCGTTTCGCTACCAGTTTGCGGCCCAGTTCGCGGCCCGTGAAGCGCTTCTACCGTGAAAAATCATTTTTTTTTTATTTTCCCCACGGGACCCTTTAATAACCCCAACAACATTCCTAGGGGGTCAAGAGGGGGATACCTTGCCCCCTTTCATTAAATTCCCCCTTAGTTTTTCACCTTTTCTTCTCTCTCGATCCTACCGAGAGACAAGATGGCGGCCGCTCCGGACTGTCACGCAGCAAAAAAAAAAAAAAAGCTCACGCACAGCCGCTGGAAGAGATGTATCAACATATATCAGCCTCCTCACCCACCCTCAGGAAACATAGGGGATTAGGATACGTCTCCCGCACCCACTTATAACTAGTAATTTAATTTACGAAGCACAAAATGGCGAATTCCCGTTTCGCTACCAGTTCGCGGCCGCGCTTCTACCGTGAAAAATCATTTTTTTTTTATTTTCCCCACGGGACCCTTTAATAACCCCAACAACATTCCTAGGGGGTCAAGAGGGGGATACCTTGCCCCCTTTCATTAAATTCCCCCTTCGTTTTCCACCTCTTCTTCTCTCTCGATCCTACCGAGAGACAAGATGGCGTCCGCTCCGGACTGTTTAGAATGTTGACAGACACCGGAGAGCCAATCAGCTTTCTGCGCGCAAAGTTCCGATAAGCGAAAAGTAAGCGGACCGGATCGCTGCCCAGAGCGCTGTTACAGATATATATCTTGGTTTGAACGTTAATTTCTCAAAAACTACTGGAGCACATATATTGAGACCTAGCAAAGGCACATCGGGCTAACAGTCCCTACAATTTTGCCAAGTTTCGTGCAAATCCATTCAGCCGTTCGAGCTAAAAGTGAGTCCAACCGCCCTATGGAAAAATGAATGGGAAAAACGCGTTTTGGGACCCCCCTTTTTTCTCAGCCCCCCCTTGACGAAACCCCACCAAATTTTCAGGGGCTGCTCAGAAACAAAATGTGCCATTTTCCTGAAAATTTCAGCCGATTCCGTCCACAAACGCCAAAGTTATTAGACATAGAATTTTCAAAAGTCCCATAGGGAAAAAATTCTAACTATATATACCTACTGGCGATAGCCAGTAGGTAATATATATATATATATATATATATATATATATATATATATATATATATATATATATATATATATATATATATTCTCGTACTTCACCCAAACCTTTCTCGTGCAAGTAGAAAAAAGGATGAACACGCGGACCCAAAGTTCTTTGTGCCGTTTATTCCAAAACACACTGCATCAAAGCCGCCATGACGCGTTTCGGTCCCACCTGGACCTTGATCACATGACGCATTATGTACAGTTAAAAGCCCTTTTAAAGTGCTAGTGTTACTTAAATTACAATCAGCTGTGCCATGTCAAGAATTGTAATGGAAAAAAGACTGTACATATGTAATGTCGGCATAAGTGCACTATAATATTACATTTGAATTTGTCTGTACAGATAAGTATAGCAGCATTAATAAACATTTGTTAAGAATGTGATACATTTGGCAAATAATCACGGTAGATGGATATAAAACAAAAAATGCGTGTCTGTGTTTAAAATTATAAATATTAAAATAGAAATATTTGTAAAATTGCTAAATAAACACGGATTCCACCATTAAAATACATAAGAGGTAAGACTGGGCGAAGTTCAATATAAAAGACCTAAATCTATATACATGATTGTCTGAGAGATCTCAATGGTTTAGGTGCCTGTAGTTAAGGACACCTCCCAACACCTCCCCAGTTATTCACTTTATACCATGATTACAATATTGTCAAACATTCTGGTATAATTGCTGCTATTCAAAGATTTAGGATACATCACATCCTTTCATGATTTCACAATAGTGCCCCAGTGGGCAAGCACAGCTGGCCAAGCACAGCTTAAAGAAAGGGCAATGGCCGAACTACTAGCAAAAACCACCCTGAGCCGAAGGCAATGGGAGGATTTGCTAAAGAAAAGAAAACATTAACTAAACATAAATTAAAGTGACACCCGAGTGAAAAAGAAAAACAAATCATCAAGTTAAAATCCTGTAGTGCACAGTAAGCGGTCAATAAATTCATAAGAGCTAAAATTGTCAATCATATTTAGAAACAGTTAATTCATAAACATGTGTATAAATCCTCAGTTGCGTTCAATCCAAAAAGGGATTTAGTATTTAGCTCTAAAATGTACTTGGTCTCAAGTGTGCGAAGTGCACTCTCCCGATTGCCCCCTCTACGGGACAATGGTATACAGTCTATAGCAAAATAGCTTAGAAGGGTCGGATCGCTGTTATGGACTACCTCGAAATGCATTGCAACAGGATATGCTTGGTCTTTGTTGACAATTGCGCGTATATGTTGAAGAACTCTTCTGTGCACGGGCAGTTTTGTGCTGCCCACATATCGTAGTGCACATGGACATTCTAAAACATATACAACATATTCTGTTTTACAGGTAATTCTTTTTTTCATCTTTACTGGTCGAGGTAAAAATGGGGTACTATACATTTTCACATTTTTCGCATGTTTATATGCTTTGCAAATCAGGCATTTGAAAAACCCCTTTTGTTTAGACAACCAATTGGAAGGCGATTTGATCTCAGCGTTACTTCTCACAAGACAATTCCCCATGGACCTGGCTTTTCTAAAGGTCAATTGAGGCAACCGATTGTGCTGTGTCAAATCCCCCCCAATTATTGGGTCCCTTAGGAGTAAGTTCCAATGTCGCTTAAAGATCTTTCTAATGGCACCATGTTGTTTGTTAAAAGTCAGGATGACTCTAACCTTAGATGATTGTGGTTCAACCTTGTCTGGATTTACTTCCTTTGGGATTAATGCCTGTTCCCTAGTAAGGAATCTAGTTTTGTTAATAGCCTTATCTATGACTGATGCTTTGTAACCCCTCAGAAGGAATCTCTTTTTGCAAACTTCCTGGGCTAGTTTACATTCATTCTCATTGCTGCAGATGCGCTTTATCCTTAGCATCTCCCCATAGGGGATGCTGTGGATCAAGTGCTGTGGATGGTGACTAAGTGCATGCAACAGTGAATTTCCCGCAGTGGGCTTGCGATAAAGTCTAGTAGATAGGGCGCCATCAGATATAAAGACCTCTGTATCTAAGAAGACAACCGATTCCTTGCTCGTATGAGCGGTAAATTCAAGGTTTAAATGGTTAATATTCAATTTCTCGATAAACTGTATGGCTAGTTCCTCCGACCCCCTCCAAATAATGAAAAGGTCATCTATATATCTTAGCCATAGGAGAACATGATTATTTAAGGTGTCCTCGTGTTGTCTTTTGAGGACCTGCTCTTCCCACAACCCCATATGCAAACAAGCATAGCTGGGGGAAAAATAGACCTCCATGGCAACTCCCCTTATGTGTTGGTAAACAGTATTATCGAAATAGAAATAATTTTGTTCTAAACACATTTTAACCATGTCGACAAGCATCCTATTGTGCAAAGAAAAACATGCTGGTCTACGATTTAGGAAGTGTTCAACTGCTTTGACCCTGTCAATATGTCCAATGGAAGTGTAAAGGGAGGTAACGTCCATAGTAATAAGGATCAAATCACTCCCCCATGATATGTCCTGAATTTTACGTAAAAAATCTGAGGCATCCCTTATGTAGGACGGTAGAGCTGTAACCCATTCCTTCAAAAAGTAATCCACATATTTCGATGTGTTTTCTGTGATACTGCCTATTGCAGAAATGATCGGCCGTCCTGGAGGCCTCTGATTATTTTTTTGGACTTTTGACAGATGGTAAAGGGATGGAATTATCGAATGGTCATTTCATAAAAAAAGATATTCATCATTACTAAGTAACCCACCACTCTTCCATGCCACCAATCTGCCATAGTAATTCAACCAAGAGGCTTTTACAATTTGCAAGTTACTTTGTTTATAACATGAGACATTATTCAATTGTAAATAGGCCTCTTCCATATATAGTGATCCTGGCCACAAGACAATATTCCCCCCCTTATCAGATTGTTTTATAATGAGGTTTTCATTGTCCTGTAATTTTTTCATCAATTCGATGTAACAACTTTGTTGCCAATTCAATTGAACACTATCAAGATGTATTGATTTATATAGTTCTTTCAAGTCAGAGGTCACTTGCTCATGGAAGAGATCAAGATTGTCATAAGGCAATATAGGTTGGAATACAGATTTTGGTTTGAAGGGCGTTCTGATCGTTCCACCTAAGTCCACACCCTCCAGCCCTAAATCACTTGTAATGTTGTAAATCCTGAAACAGATAAACATCCCCAGCTGATAATAAAGGAGGACTTGATGTGGTGTTAGAAATATTCGTAGGTACCTTTTCCGCCTTGAGTTTATGAAATTTCTGCAGTTTTAATTTTCGAATAAATCTGTAGACATCCATCCGGGTCTCAGAATAATTAAAGCTGCTCTCAGGGCTAAATGATAGACCAAGTGCAAGTATTTCTATTTCTGCCTTATTGAGGGTTACATCGGACAAGTTGATCACTGTATTGGCTATCATGTCAAGATCTATTTTCGATTCCACCTCCCTCTCATCGCTTTTTTCCGAGGCTTGTTCACGCCTGCGCCTGTTGCTGCACCTCCTCCCTGCGCTGCGTTTTGCATTTGCCCACTTGTTTTTTGGGGTAATTGGCATAGTATTAATAAAAAATGTACAATATATTTACCATAGGATAGCGAGAGGGTCAAATTTATTATTACCACTCCAGTGACTGCAACAGTAGAAAAAACATTGGATAGCATAGCAGTAAAAATTACTATTCCCACTCCAGTGAGTGCAACAGTAGGGAAAGTGTTGGATAGCAGGAGGGTAAAAATTACTATTCCCACTCCAGAGAGTGCAACAGTAGGGAAAGCGCTGGATAGCGTAGGGGTAAAAATTACTATTCCCACTCCAGTGAGTGAAACAGTAAGGAAAGCGTTGGATAGCGTAGGAGTAAAAATTACTATTCCCACTCCAGAGAGTGCAACAGTAGGAAAAGCGTTGGATAGCGTAGGGGTAAAAATTACTATTCCCACTCCAGTGAGTGTAACAGTAGGGAAAGCATTGGATAGCGTAGGGGTAAAAATTACTATTCCCACTCCAGTGAGTGCAACAGTTGGGAAAGCGTTGGATAGCGGGAAGGTAAAAATTACTATTCTCACACCAGACAGTGCAACAGTAGGGAAAGCGTTGGATAGCGTAGGGGTAAACATTACTAGTCCAACTCCAGTGAGTGCAACAGTAGGGAAAATGTTGGATAGTGTAGGCATAACATTTACTATTCCCACTCCAGTGAGTGCAACAGTAGGGAAAGCATTGGATACCGGGAAGGTAAAAATTACTATTCCCACTTCAAAGAGTGCAACAGTAGGGAAAGAGTTGGATAGCGTAGAGGTAACAATTACTATTCCCACTCCAGAGAGTGCAACAGTAGGGAAAGCGAAGGATAGGGTAGGGGTAAAAATTACTATTCCCACTCCAGTGAGTGCAACAGTAGGGAAAGCGTTGGATAGCGTAGGGGTAAAAATTACTATTCCCACTCCAGTGAGTGCAACAATAGGGAAAGAGTTGGATAGTGGGAGGGTAAAAATTACTATTCCCACTCCAGAAAGTGCGACAGTAGGGAAAGCGTTCGATAGCAGGAGGATAAAAATTACTATTCACACTGCAGTGAGTGCAACAGTAGGGAAGGAGTTAGATAGCTTAGGGGTGAAAATTACTATTCCCACTCTAGTGAGTGCAACAGTAAGGAAAGCGTTGGATAGCATAGGGGGTAAATATTACTATTTCCACTCCAGTGAGTGCAACAGTAGTGAAAGCGTTGGATAGCGTAGAGGTAAAAATTACTATTCCCACTCCAGAGAGTGCAACAGTAGGGAAAGCGTTGGATAGCATAGGGGTAAAAATGACTATTCCCACTCCAGAGAGTGCAACAGTAAGGAAAGCGTTGGATAGCGTATGGGTAAAAATTACTATTCCCACTCCAGTGAGTGCAACAGTAGGGAAAGCGCTGGATAGCGTAGGGGTAAAAATTACTATTCCCACTCCAGAGAGTGCAACAGTAAGGAAAGCGTTGGATAGCGGGAGGGTAAAAATTACTATTCCCACTCCAGAAAGTGCAACAGTAGGGAAAGCGTTGGATAGAGTAGGGGTAAAAATTATTATTCCCACTCCAGTGAGTGCAACAGTAGGAAAAGTGTTGGATAGCGTAGGAGTAAAAATTACTATTCCCACTCCAATGAGTGCAACAGTAGGGAAAGCGTTGGATAGCGGGAGGGGAAAAATTACTATTCCAACTCCAGAGAGTGCAACAGTAGGGAAAGCGTTGGAATGCGTAGGGGTAAAAATTACTATTCCTAATCCAGAGAGTTCAACGGTAGGGAAAGCGTTGGATAGCGTAGGCATAACATTTACTATTTCCACTCCAGTGAGTGCAACAGTAGGGAAAGCATTGGATACCGGGAAGGTAAAAATGGCTATTCCCACTCCAGAGAGTGCAACAGTAAGGAAAGTGTTGGATAGCGTTGAGATTAAAAATTACTATTCCCACTCCAGAGAGTGCAACAGTAGGGAAAGCGTAGGATAGCGTAGGGGTAAAAATTACTATTCCCACTCCAAGGAGTGCAACAGTAGGGAAAGTGGTGGATAGCGTAGGGGTAAAAATTACTATTCCCAATCCAGTGAGTGCAACAGTACGGAAAGCGTTGGATAGCAGGAGGGTAAAAACTACTATTCCCACTCCAGTGAGTGCAACAGTAGGGAAAGTAAATACTTCATATATAAATAAAAATAAAATAAATAGTAATACCAATTACAAATTAATTAAAATAATTAACACTTTTTTATAATATATTAATTAATCAATTAAAAATACAAATAAAAATGAATTATTCAAAATAATTACCTACTAATACAAATTATTTAGCAATAAACAATAACTTAATTAACAATTACAAAATAATTAAAAATTAGATTAAAAAAACAAAGAATTAAAAAATTGAATTACTTACAATTAAATTACTTCCCACCCTATTCCCCTATAAACCCACAACCCACTACAGAAAATAAATTAATAAAATTACCATAATTATCAATTAGTACATTAATTAAAATTAATTACCCAGTATATTTTAATGAATTACCAATTAATAATTAATTAGCAAATAATTCAAAATAAATACAAATAAATAAATTAACATATTTAATTATTTATAAATAAATAACTTCCCACCCAATTCCTCTATAAACCCACAACCCGCTACAGAAAATAAATTACTGAAATTAACATATTTATCAATTAATCCATTAATTAAAATGAATTACCAATTATATTTTAATTAATCACCAATAATAAATAATTAACAATCAATTGAAAATAAATACCAATAAATAAATTAACATATTTAATTAATTTTAATTAAATTACTTCCCACCCTTTTCCCCTATAAACCCACAACCCGCTACAGAATTATATTACGCAAAAATTAAATACCATAAAAAAAATTATATAAATAATGAAATAAATATACACTCTTCAAACATATACTAACATAAAAAAACTTTACAAATTGATATTAACTTACGTACCTCAAATTCGATATTTTTGTAGTCTATATTCTGTCCATTCTATATTTTTGTAGTCTATATTCTGTCCATTCTATATTTTTGTTGTCTACATTCTGTCCATTCTATATTTTTGTTGTCTGTATTCTGTCCATTCGACATTATGTCCATTCTATATTTTTGATTCGATATTAATGCTATCCTATTCGATATTTTTGTAGTCTATATTCTGTCCAATCGATATTGTGTCCATCTATATTTTTTAATCAATATTAATGCAAATCGATATTAAAAACTCGATATTTTGAGTGTATACCCTCATTTCTCCTCACCAAGCATACGGGTCGGACCTGTATGTTCCTTCTCAGCCTGTGCCACTTTGCTTATTGTTCTCTAATTCAAGAAGGCATGAGTTGTCTGTCTCGCTGTTTTGGTGCAGACCTCGCAGTTATGGAACTTGCACCCTCCTTTGCTTTGCTCCACCAAGAATCTATTATCCTTTAGGGAGATATAAAAACCTTTTTTCTATGCTCTGTAGGTTACCCCATTTGGCTGGTTCTTCTTTACCTTCTGTGTGTTTCTCATTTGCCTTCAGGCAGCAGATGGTTATTAGCCCCAGGACATCTTTTGGTAACAGTAGCGCACTACAAATGTAAATAATAATAGGCAAAGGCATGAGAACCACTAAACCAGAACTTCGGAGGGTGGCACAGGGGGCTAACACTCCCAGCCAGGCTGGCCCTAGCACTTGTCACAAAAGGTGCAACAGTCTTTTTTGGTGCCCCACCACGGTTTCCTCCTTGTCCATGAATTCCCTTACTACCACCCACCAACAATGTACCTCATCTCTCTACAGCACCTTTCTGACAAACATTTCATTTTTTTTTTATAGCACTACTCATAGTTTACTCACACTCATTTATGTGATCTGCAGGGTACATATTCTGTGTAGCAGACGCATCAACCATCTGCACTGTGTGAGTTACAAGAGGGTCCATGTGAGTGCACCGTGAGCGATGCAACAGTGTGAGAGTAGGTAAGAGGAGTGACTGCAGGGTGAGTGAGGTGGCCGTATGAATTTGGGTGCAGATGTAAGCTCAGAATGGTACAAATTAATGTATGATTAGTGATGGGCTTGTATGAGTGAGATTTCAGATTGAGGAGTGAGGGGGACAGGTGAGTGAAGTGTCACAGGAGTGCAGGGTGAGTAGTGTGCTTGTGTGACTGCAGGTTGAGGTATAGGGTGAACAGTGCACATGCATTGTGAGTGCAGAGTGATCACTGTGAGTGCAGGGTGAGCGGGTGAATGGTGTGAGTGCATGGTGATAAGTGTGAGAGCATTATTATCGCTGTGAGTGCAGGGTGAGCGTAAAAGTGAAGGACGAGAATGAGGAGCGAGTTGTCTGAATGAAGGGTGCATTCCCAGACACTTGAAGTAACTTAGCATGTTATTGACAGCAGTGTAGGGTTTCAGATCTAAGTTAAACTATTACTATTATGGCATTATTCAGGGATCAAGGGTGGAGGAAATAAATAATGTGCTGATCCTGCAACAAACTTCCAGTCCTATGGTTAGGGTTGCCAGCTCATTATTTTGATGTCCCAGACAGTACAAAAATGAACAGGCACATAAAGCATATTTTCTGCACTTATCTGTGCATACTTCGAACACAAATATAAATAGAAAGCACTTTTAATTGTGTTCTAGGGCTGCCTCAATGATCCATTTGTAAGAAGGTGGCTACCTGACTATGGTTACCCCAGATTTATTTGCCTTGTGTTTAGCTGGTTTTCGACTTAGTTGGCCTGGTTCCCTGCTAATCAGGGCCCCAGGCTATCTGCTCTCTCTGTAAAATGGATTCCATGTACCCTAGGTGCATAACTAAATTGGCTTGGGTCACCTTATCAGTCCCTGTACAGAGCACTATAGGTGCCCATGGCATAGGTGCATCCAAGGCCTACCAAGGGCTGCAGCATATATTTTGCCACCCCTGGCTGGCTATTCAAAATTGACACAACTGGCTGATCACTCAGCTGGGGCAAGGTGGTGTAATCACCCCTTGCTTAGATATAGTATGCCTATATCTAAACCTATCTGGACACACATAAACCCATAAGCCACTCCTATGGCAGGCCTTAACAATCCTGGAGGCAGAGTGCGTGGTTTTATGTGAGATGGTGCTCTAGCATGAGCTGAGCCTGTCTGCAGCTGTCGGGACCAATTCCCTAAGCTGTTCCGGGATAATGCCATACCATATACTATTAAGTGCATTATAATCCTCGCGGTTATATGTTAACTTTGGTTTGGCTTTATCAAAACATGTCGTGTAAGGTGTCATACGATTTGGAATACTACCCCCTCGCCAGTCCTGGCGACGGGGGTAGCATTCCACCCCTCTAGAGGGAGACGACATGTTACTTTGCTAAAACGCGGTTGATTTTAAAAGGAGCCTCAGCACCACAAAATGGATGCTTCTGCCACAGACACGAGTCTGACCTCCTGCAGCTGACCGAAACTCAGCCAAGGAGGCCTGGACAAAGGATTTCCTGTCACAGGGAGGTGTTACACCACCCCAGACAGGAGATAGTGGATTGTAGCAGGGAGGTTTGAAAAAAAACAGACAGTGCCTGGGGAGCACAAGGCTTCCCCTTGCATAATCCGGCCAAACCGGTTCTGGGGCAGACCAGCCCCAGTCCCAGCGCGGCCTGGACAAAGGGAAAGGGGTGTATCCACCCCCTTCCTGGGTCCCACCCATAGGAGGGGACCTAGCCGGTAATCCAGCCCCCTAGATTGGTATAAGACTGGGAGCAGTGCCAACGCACTCAGATTATCCTGATGAAACATTTGAAACAAAACTCTGGACCCTTCGACATCCTACTCGACGTAGAAGACTGAAGAATCTCCCTTGTGGTCAAGAGTGACCACCCTGTGCAAACAGGCACCATCCAGCACCTCGACGTCTGGTTTGTTGCAGTTCCCGCTGGAACTCGAGCGACAGAGATCAACAAGATCAAGCTTGCCTGCCTTCTACCAGCCCGATCCACAGTCCCTGCAGAGCTTAGACCCGTGGAGGCGACCGGAAGCGTGGGGCCCGCCATCTTGAAAAGACCACGAGACGCTGACCGTGCAGCCCACAAGTGACCCTTGAAACTGTACAACGGGGTTTGAGAAGCCCCAGCCCTGAGCCACTTTTGCACCGAAGCTCACCCCTCTACACTTGACGAGTGCTGCATGGGGCCCTTCTGCTTCTTTTGGCTCAATGTGTTGGCCTGGTCACTTGCCCGCTGGCTTGTGGCCCCTGTGCCGATGAAACTTGAAAACCGACTTGTGATTCTAGTTGCTCCAGACTTGCACCCGCTTCTCTGAAAAGGAGCACCCGCTCTGACCCTCCTGGTTTGAGTGAGAATCAATCTTCCAGTCCTGCGTGGATTGCTCTTGCCAAGTGTTGTTTGCTCCAATCTTGAAGGCGACACCGCCGACGATGAGAGCCTTTGTGGGACAGCTCGTGACCCGCTCCTGGACGTCGCAGATGCCCCAGAGCCCACGTGGCAGCGGAGAGAAGCTCCTCGACAACCACCTGATTGCGCCCGACATTGCCTGGTTCCGTCCTGGTTCCACCCTGGTCTCTGCTGAGTGACCCAGACTCTGTCCCCTCTGTTTTCAGGTACTTTACAACTATGATCCACCCTTGGATCACGCCGGACACTTCTCCTTCACATCGCCTGCAGCATCTTCAGCTTCAAGCACCAACAACCTGCGTGACGAAACCCGACGCCACTTCGACCCTATGCACCCGCTTCCTGTGGGTGAGGTAACTCATCAACGCTGGTGTTCCCACACTGGTACACACCTCTAGAGTCTGTGTCTAAAGTTTTATCCTTCTAGGTTGAGCGGAAGTATCCTTAAACTCTAACTGTGTAACTTTTACGCACCATTGACTTTGCATTGGTGCATGCGTGTGCTTTAAGCGCTGCACCCGAATCCCGCGGGCTTTTCCAGACTTCAGCATTGCTTGTCCTGACTGCTCCCAGCGATTCCCTAGGCCCCTAGGCCTAACCACTGTTCGATTGGTATCTCTTATACCACTTTCTTAATATATGGTTTGAGTGGCCACCCGCCCTCATCCATAATTGTGCAACTTTCATATGTTATACTGTGCTTTTGTTTAAACGCTTGTGGCCCTTTGCTCATAAAGAGTACTGGGGATTATTTTAGAAATAAATACATATATTTTTATAATATATACTTGTGTGGTGTCCTTTCATTTGATATTACAGGATTGTGATTGGTAAAACAGCTCGCTTAACACGACCTCTTGAGTTTGGCCTTTCAGGCTTCTTAGACCATGCTACCCCTAGGATAGCTTGTCTATAAGGTTGACTTACAACCAGACACCATAAGGGATTGTTTGGACTGATACAAGGTGGTTCCAGAATTGGAAACATCATATATCAGGCCAACTTCTCACACACTTACTGATAATTAAAGAGAGCAAAGACAGTAAAGTCACATTACAAATAAATACATATTTTTTTATTTATAACCCTATTTAGTGTCAAGAGGAGGTCTTTGCAGGCTCTTTTTCTTTTAGCAACCCTACTGTTCCTTTTCATGAAATGCATTCTCACACTACAGCAGTAAATGTAAAATACAAATGTAAGGAATAGGTAGAATGGGGGCCCAGGGGGTACTGAAACCAAAAAAAACTAGGCCTCTGTAACCAGTTTACAAAGGCATGTAAATATTTGTAATTTGTAATTTGTAGGGGTATTTATAGAGCGCAACGTTCGCTCCGGAAGGAGCATCTTGGCGCTGATTTCCTGGTAGGATATCAAATTACTTCCTGAAGGCTGAAGAATTAGATGGCTGCCATGGTGTGGTCATCGGGAAGGTTAAAGATCCAGGTTTTTGGTAATTTCCTGAAGTGTTTCTCTTGGGTTTGGGACCTCAGGTTTTTGGGCATGAGGTTCCAAGCTTTAGTGGCCAGGTAATTTAGGGTTTTGCCACCTTTGGTTTTCAGATTGAACCTAGCAGGAAGAATTAGATTGTCATTGGAGGAGCGCAGGGATCTGCTAGGGTTGTAGTGAGGGAAACGCTTGATGAGATATTTCGGGCCGGAGTTATTAAATGCCCTGAAAGCAACAATAAGAATCTTGAAGAAAATTATTTTGTGAAGTGGGAGTCAGTGTAAGGATTTTAAAGCAGTGGATATTGAAGATTTTCTGGGTAGCTTCAAAACTAATCTGGCTACAGAGTGGAGTACACTTTGGAGTTTTTTAAGTGTAGCTTTCTTGGCGCCAGCCAGAAGACCGTTGCAGTAGTCCAGACGTGCGAGAACTAGGGCCACTGCTACGGTTTTTCTAGAGTCTATCGGTAAGAAGTCAAAAATTTTTTTTAGAGATTTTATGATTCCGAAACATCGGCCAGCCACAGTCCTCACGTGTTGGTCGAAGGACAAATCGGTGTCGAACAGGACTCCAAGATTCCTTGCAGTTGTTACAGTCTGGGGTGGAGCAGCTGAATCTTCAGGCCACCATAGGCCTGGACAGAAGATGGTATTTTTACCCATTGGGAGGATCTCTGTCTTGCTGGAATTGCATTTTAGATGGTTTATATCCATCCAATGAAAAACAGCCTTCAGACAGCTTTTGAGGTTTTGCTCCGCCTCAGTCGAGTGTTCCTCTAGGGGCACAATGAGTTGCGTATCATCGGCGTACGATGTTACGAGTATGCCGAATGACTCAATCAGAGATATGAGTGGAATTAGGTAAATATTAAAGAGGAGAGGGCTCAGGATGGAGCCCTGAGGGACTCCAGATGAGACCCTCTTCTCTTTGGAGAGGAAAGGACCTAGGGCGATAGTTTGCGATCTGTCAGTTAAAAAGGACGTTATCCATGCCAGAACCACCTCTGAGATACCGATATCTTTCAGTCTGCTAATCAGGATGGAATGCGAGATGGTATCAAACGCCGCTGTGAGGTCTAGGAGAATGAGGACGGCATTCTTCTTCTGAACCTGCAGCAGCTTTATAGAGTCTGTTAATTCAATCAGTGCAGTCTCCGTAGAGTGATGGGGGCGAAAGCCTGATTGTTGGGGGTGAAGTACGTTGTGTACTTCGAGATGCCTTTTAAGTTCTCTATAAACCATTTGTTCGGTAATCTTTCCTAGAGCAGGGAGGAGCGATATTGGGCGGAGATTAGTAAGCTCAGAAGGGGATTTATTGGATTTTTTCATCAGGGGTTTAACTATTCCCTGTTTCCATAAGCGAGGCACAGTTCCAGTGCTAAGGGAAGAATTAACAATCTTGTTAATGATTGGGTTCATCACGTCAATGAGTTGATGGAGAATTCTGGGGGGGCAGGGGTCAGAGGGTGATCCAGATTTGCATGCCAAGATAACTTCTCTAGTTTGATCTAGATTGACTGGTGTGAAGTTTTTAAGACTTCCAACAGGAATTACTTTCTGGGCGGATTTGCTTGAAGTCTGGGTTACTTGGGGTGGAGGAAATTTTTTTTGGATGGCATTGATTTTCTCCTCAAAGAAGTCGGCAATTTGGTTACAAAACTCTTGAGATGGGGGAATTTCAGGTTGTAACGCTCTGGGCTGGGTGAACGTCTTCACTATCGAAAACAATGTTTTTTGTTTCTGTTTGGACTCCTTTATGGCGTTCGTATAAAAGACTTTTTTAGCTGTTTTAATGTTGGCATGATATATTTTCCTCAGCTGAATATATGAAAGTCTGTCTGCCGTGCAGTACGTTCTGCGCCACTTGCGTTTGGCTTTTCTGCAAGATAGATGGCTATTGCTAGATCTGAGGTGAACCAGGGGGCATTGGTCTTAGGTTTTTTCTCTGTTCTTCGGGGGCGATTGGGAGGTTCACGTGCTCTAATTTCCTGACAAATCCAGCTATGGAAGAGATTAGCGTCATATTCGGCATCACCGGTGAGATTAGGGGTCTGAGATTGGGTAATAGGATTTAACTTGGAGTTTTCCTGTATCTCTTTCCAGTTGACGAGGTTATCCAGGTGTGAGCTGGGTCTACTGGTAGTCTGCGGGCGTAAGGTTTTAATATGGAACAGGATCAGACTATGATCAGTCCATATTTGAGGGACAGGAGGTAGGGTTGTTAGAAGGGGAAGGTTAGTGCAAACCCCATCAAGTGTATGCCCTAGTAAGTGAGTGGGCTGAGTAACTCTTTGATGAAGGTTGAAAATTTCTAGGGTCTGTAGAAAGTTGTTGGCATGTACGTCGGTTTTGGACTCAAGGTGTAAATTAAAATCCCCAATAAGAGTGAAGTGTGGGTATCTAAGGAGGAGGTGACCCAAGGAGTCACTCAGCGTGTCCAGGAATCTGGTGGCATTACCAGGGGGGCGATAGATCAATCCTCCTGAGAAGGACGAGGATTCGTTAAGTTTGATAGAGAAGCCAAGACCTTCCATGTCTTTTAGGGGGTCTAAGTTGTATGTGTGGCAGTTAAAGCTGTTTCTGAGTACAACAGGGACTCCTCCGCCTCTCCCCTTCAGTCTGTCTTGCCTAAAAATGGAAAAGCCCTGGGGAGGGCTATAGCTAGATCAGGGTTGCTATCGTCCGTTAGCCAGGTTTCAGTAATCAGGAGGCAATCGAGGTCTGAGTTTAGGATAAGGTCCCTTATGTCTTGGCTGTGCCGACACATGGAGCGAGCGTTGATCAGCCCTCCTTTAAAGTGCGGTATGTTATCCATGGGGTTGGTTACGGGAGTAGGTGACTTAGCTGGGTCTCTGTCAGACGACCAACGGCAGAATTTACAGCTGAAAGGACCGAAAAGATTCTTCATGTCGAGATTGCAGTTGCAGTTGTTCAACCTGCGTAGACGGTGTAGGTCGTTAGGCTGGTACCTTACTAAGGGGTGCGTTAGGCCAGAGTTTCCTGCGCCTGTCGCGGACTTGGCGCGGACGGGCGCAGACGGGCTTGCCTTAGGCGCTCCCGCTGCACTCGTCCGCTGCGCTTCCTGTGCATGCACATATCTAGCTAAGGGGGGTGTGGCCTCAAGGGGGCGTGGTCAGCGAGCACGCCTGTGATGATGGCGGCCGCTCAAGTGAACAGAAAGCGCAACAGCGTTCAGATCGGCTGTGCGTAAATAAGAGCGTTGGGCTGCTGCCCCAAAAGAGTAATGAGGGCGGTAAGCTTTGTGTTTCTAAGTCGCAATTAAAATACAGCAATATAAGTGACACCAATACAATTTTTAAAACCAGTAGAGTGCAAGAAATCGTACCGCCACCTCCCGGCTTCCGCCTCAGGAGTGGGTTTGGAAATCAATGTGGACGCTAGTTGTCAGCGTTTTTATAGGCTGGGCGGGGGGCGTGGCCTCAAGGGGGCGTGGTCAGCGAGCACGCCTGTGATGATGGCGGCCGCTCAAGTGAACAGAAAGCGCAACAGCGTTCAGATCGGCTGTGCGTAAATAAGAGCGTTGGGCTGCTGCCCCAAAAGAGTAATGAGGGCGGTAAGCTTTGTGTTTCTAAGTCGCAATTAAAATACAGCAATATAAGTGACACCAATACAATTTTTAAAACCAGTAGAGTGCAAGAAATCGTACCGCCACCTCCCAGCTTCCGCCTCAGGAGTGGGTTTGGAAATCAATGTGGACGCTAGTTGTCAGCGTTTTTATAGGCTGGGCGGGGGACGTGGCCTCAAGGGGGCGTGGTCAGCGAGCACGCCTGTGATGATGGCGGCCGCTCAAGAGAACAGAAAGCGCAACAGCGTTCAGATCGGCTGTGCGTAAATAAGAGCGTTGGGCTGCTGCCCCAAAAGAGTAATGAGGGCGGTAAGCTTTGTGTTTCTAAGTCGCAATTAAAATACAGCAATATAAGTGACACCAATACAATTTTTAAAACCAGTAGAGTGCAAGAAATCGTACCGCCACCTCCCGGCTTCCGCCTCAGGAGTGGGTTTGGAAATCCAATATATATGCAAAAGGTCTTTAAAGACCTGTGAACAACTCGGTCTGCTGGAGATAAGACTCCAGATAAGACTCCAGACACTGCCCTGCCGAGCCCCTAGCAGATCGAATTGCACTGCAGCAGCCCGGGCTAAGAGACACGAGGGGTGGAGGGAGCTGAAACCCTTGGGCCTGGGCAGAAGTGGGAATGCGTGACTCCCTTTGTGTCACTCCACACCCCCCCTGGGTGTTGCGCCCCACAGTTTGAAGACCACTGCCCTAAGCCAATCACAATGCTGCAATGCAGCGCTGGGATTGGTTCCCCTAAGCTAATCACGGTGCTGCAATGCAGCATTATTATTGGTATGAGTGCTGTGGATTGGCACTCAGACAGGGACAGGAATCCTGTGCATGTTCCCCACCAAAATGTGTATTACAGCCTGGTGAGGAATATGCAAAGTGTGCATGACTGTTTGGCTGGGCCAAGGTGGCCGGCCAAGCAGTCATGCCCACTTAGAGTGTGCTCATCACTCCTCCCCCTGCTCCTGCTCTGGCCAGCCCCGCCCACCCCTTCCTGCAACTCGGAATGGAAAAATAAAATGATAATAACTAGGGGTGGGCGGCCAGCTACGCTCCGTCTGCGGAGTGTGCGTAGTGCCGCCCACTCCGCATTTTGCGGAGCTGGCGGAGCCAGGCGGCACTACGCACGCTCCGCAGACGGAGCGTAGCTGGCCGCCACCCGCCTCCCTCCCGCCCTCCCTAAATACTTTAAAATAAAGGAACGCGATCATTTTAAAAGCACTTACCTTGCCGCCGCTGGCCGCCGCGTTCCCCGGGGCTCGTTATCTTCCGTCTTCCGTATTTTGCAGTAATGCGCATGCGCGGCCGCCCGCGCATGCGCATTACTGCAAAATACGGAAGACGGAAGATAACGAGCCCCGGGGAACGCGGCGGCCAGCGGCGGCAAGGTAAGTGCTTTTAAAATTATCGCGTTCCTTTATTTTAAAGTATTTAGGGAGGGCGGGAGGGAGGCGGGTGGCGGGGCTGGCGGCCAGTGTTTTTGCGGAGTGGGGCTACGCGGAGTGCGGAGGTGGGCGTAGTTTCTCGCCCACTTCGCGTAGCTCCGCGAAGCCCCACTCCGCGAACTCCGCCCAGGGTTAATAATAACCTTCCATTATTATCATTTTATTTTTCCTCTGTGCTGCTCTTAAGGCAGTAGGGCGACACTCCTCCCCCTTAGCCGAGGGGCCAATGCTGCTTTTTGGGAGGGCGATTCAAGAGAGCTGGATGGGAACTACTACTATGTGTGTCATTAAAGAGAGCCTCTGGGTTGAATAGTTTCTTCTAGGCTGAATGTCTTTGTAGATGGAGGCGCTACATTTTTTATGCTGTTCCTTGAGAAGGCGACTTCAACAAATAACATCATAAGTAAGGCCCAAATTGAGTCCTTTCTAATATGTGGTAGCAATAATAATTCATATGCACTTCAATAGACATTCAGGAGACAGTAGAACCTGTGTTTATGTTGTGTAGACTTGGCATGAGATGTTTATGGTGCTTTCTGGCAGCCTCAGTGGTCAAAACAACATAGAAGGAAAATCAATACCTGGGTCTTGCAGCTATTGATACACCAGCACATGCATATAGTTCTAGGGAAGAGGGAAATCTTCTCATAGGATCCCTATTTTCAGTGATCTTTTCTATTCCTCCCCAATTTACTGATTTGCTTGATGCTAACAAATTCATTGCCACCAAAGATTGAGAGTGCCAGGCTACCTGTACTACAGTAAGTTGCTGATAGGGCACTTCTCTACCGACTAATAAAGTCAGCGCATGCCGAGTAATGCAGTCAGTTAGTGCTCTGGTAAAGTGACCACATGGGGAAAAGGATAGAGGAAGCCATTGCATTCAAGTATCTGGGCTTTCAAATGCAGAGTGTGGGTTGGTCATTGTACATAACAGAGCAATGATTCAGGGTGTTAGATGGCGAAATCCATTAACAATCACCAACCCTAAATATAGTGGAGTGATGAACATTATGACCTGAAGTTCTTTAGCGAACGGGCCACTAGGTCAAGGATTTCCACTGGTGGAGCCAGATAAGACTCCTCAAGTGAAACCCCTGTGGTTCCCCCACCTCTGAATGAGACGGAGGAACCTTAAATGTCTGTGTTTTCTAGAATCATTTATGAGAATAGTATTAACTCTATTGACTCCAGGTCAAACAAGAAAGGTAGTGCATTGCAGAAAATGGCCAAATGTACTATAACCATTGGCAAATAAAGAATGTGCACTTTGCACATCAACTAGTTTGTGAATGGAAATGCTGATTTAACAAATATTATGTTATACCCTTTAATGAGCGCATCTGCTCCCTGAACCAATGCCTGCTCCCACCAAGGCCTCCAACATGATTCCTAAGTGAGACGTTGCCCCAAAGAAACAGCTCCCCTTTATTAATCTGTTACCACCCCAAATCAAGAGTTTGGACTATTGAAGTCATAACCCATTTTACACCACTTTCAAATTGCAAATGGTAAGGTCACTCCCCTTTCATATCCCATTCTATTTGCAAATCAGAAAGGGTTTTTACACATCAAAAATACTTTTCTGACTCGTAAAAAGGACGTGTGTACATTGTGAAAATTCCTTTTGTGGTACCAACCCCTGTGATTTTGTAAAACACAGGGTCTGTGACTGCAAAAAGCTTTGTACTTCTGTCCAAAGTCCTAAAAGACAGGAGTTGCTAGAGCGCTATCCTTGCTGGTTTGGAAATCCAACTGGGTCACAAGGGCATTTGAAGAACTAGTGCATATTCTATTATGAAGTCTTCTTGAAGCTAATGGCATTCCCTGGCAAATTTAGTATTACAGCAGTTTGTCAAGACTCATTACAATCAATGGAATATAAATTGCGCCTGGGTCAGCATCGGAATAGTGAATTAAAACTGCAGATTTCCATGAATTTCAAACTCAAGATTGGAGAGAATTTGCCATTACCAAAAAAGAATATTTAAAGTAGGTAAATCCCCTCCTATCAATTGGACAAATACGGAGGCTAAATGAATGGCTGCTCCAACAGTGGCAAGAAAGCTTGCCAAGCAGTCGCGGTCCGTCCAGGCAACACCGGTGGGGCCAGGTGGGGGAGATTTCGACGGACAATGACGAGGGAATATTAATTATTTATTTAATTTACCCGTGGCATCGTCCCTCAAAATCCCCCCCACCCGGCCCCACCGATGTTACCTGCACAGACCACGGCTGGTGTTTGTGGGCTCTCTCAGCTACTGTTGTCACTTATAGAGATTTTGCCAATTAGGAGCATCTTTCTACTTTGTAGTAAAAGTAAATAATGGCAGTGCAGGAATTACAGAGCATCACAAAGGAATTAATAGGAGGAAGAAGAGAAGTTCTGGGTAATTTCATATTCTAAGTTCCTGTTCTGTAAGAGATTCAGCTGTGTCTAATCTCCAAAGTAATAAGGTGATCATTCAAACCTCATCTGGCACATTACAAGCTCACTGGTGTGGTAAAGGACCTCACCTGCGCCTCCCCAGCTTATGACAGGTTTAGGACAAAATATGCATTGGACAGCTTACCATTAGTGAGGTGGGCTTTCTGCTGCATGTACTCAGGGACACAGTGGCAAATGGGCCACCCGGTCATAATTTCCATTAGGAGTACAAACTGAGACGTTGCCGTGTGAAAACATGGCGGTTCGCAACCTTTAAGGAAGGGGGGACCTGGTGGTCTGGCAGGGAGAGAGCATGCCTGAATTTGATGGCAACCTAAGTCTTTGATTAAGAATAGTACTGAAAGCATCATTGTTCAAAATGGTTTAAGGTTCTCACACAAGGGAAGATAGAGCTTAATACCACAGAACAGCTCTTATCTATAGCTTTGTTTGAGACGTTTAAATTAGTTACATTCATTAAAATATGGAAATACATCTCGAAAGCCTATCTTCATGTAGGGTAGGGGGCTACCCTGCAACCAATTTGGAGCTTAGTTCTTGTAAACTGCGATTCTCTTTTCTGAAAATTAGTTGATGCACAGGTTGATGCTAGTATACGTAGTTGATTTGACCAAACTAAATGCAAGGTCAAAAAAGTAAATGAGACATCCCTGGGTAGTCCACTGGAGATGACCCTTATTTAGAAATGCTGGAGCAGTAGAGTTACCAACTGTTGATGCCTGATCTCCAATTGGCCGGCTTCAGACCACGCACTATGGTTACCAACTGCCCTTTAACTGTCTAAATGAGATGATTCTGCATTGGACACAAGTATTCCCCATATAGATCTATGGGCGAGGCTAGGGGAAGCGTGTGGGTGGTATGGATGGAGAATTGCAAGTTACTACCGATTACCTCATATTGACAGGCTTGTTTATTATGTCAATGTTAATGTTCTTGTTCTTGCTGCTCCTTGCTTAACAAAATTTGGAAACTTAATAAATCTGTTTTTTAAGTCACAAAAGTCAATTCAAATTACCTATAACAAAGGCAGAAGAATGGAACCCAGAGGTTAAGTGTCTACACTGTGATGTCACCTTGGATGGGGGAACCAATCTTCCTGTTAAAATTCTGAGCTGCTTCATTTGGGGTTCAGAGCTTTTTTTCCTTACTGCACCATTAGTTACCTTTCCTGGAGCATTGCAGGACCAAGCAAATGTTTAAGCATTTGGCTTTCTAAAGGCAGTAGTATTCTGTTTGTCCTAGGTACTTGGGGTGTTGATCCTTTAGTATTAATGGACTTTGTAGGTTTTGAGGCAGGACTAGAGATTCCACAGAGGCCTTCACATGTATGAAAAAACATATTAGTAGCATATGTAGAGGGGAAGCATATGGGATCCCACTTCTTAATGGTTAGAATACCATCTCCCCTCTTTATAATAATAATACCGGTATTTGTAAAGCGCGAACAATTACCCCTAAGGGTGTCAAGGTACAAGGGGCCGTTGGGAAGATTAAGTGAACTATTGCCCAGAGTCACATGGTGCTGGGCTAACCTGCCACCGACACCAGGGATCAAACCATGAACCCCGGTGTTGCAGAGTCAGCCACCGTGGCAGCTGAGCCACACCTCTTCTGTCATGGAGATGCTCTCGCTTTTATACATTCCTAGCTCTTCTCTGATGCATACTAAGGTAATTTGCAAGTTATTTGCATTGGTACAAGCAAATCCTGATGCCAGGAGAGTTTGAAACTAATTTATGTGCATACATTTACACTTTTCGTGCCATCTGTCAACTACAGCAAGCCCTGAGTGTTGCCATCCATACTATATTATCAGACATACTTATATTTGGTTTGGGACTGTGCAAATGTTTGTATGGGATGGGTATGCTGGTGATGGCTTTCTTATCCCTACCTTTATCACTTAAAGGGGCTTTTCTGACATTGATTTGTCACGTGTAGACCTAAATTCATGGCACTTTCTGAATTCATTTAAAATGCTGGTCTCTAACAGGAGTGACTTCTTCCCTTTATTGATTAGTTGACAGATTACAGAAGAGGATGTGTCTCATGCAAACCTAATTTATCACAACTTCATCTGAATTTACAGCAAAGGTGTGGTAGGATAAATACATTGGCATGGCAAATCCTGAAACTGTAGCTAAAATGGTCCACGATTCCCAAATGAGTAAGTTAAAATATATATTTGTTAAAGTGGTATATATTAGGATTAGACGAAAAGATGGGAAGTGCAATAGGGACTATAGCTGTGTGTCCAAAGATTGGTTTGAAAAGAATAAAGGTTAAATAAAAAGAAATCGGTGCCATCTGTTACATAAGCTCCTAAAGAAAGGCTTATTTATTGAACCTAAAAAATAAGTTGAAGGTATCATGTGGTAGTGAAAAAGATCCACAGCACATTTAAGTGAAGAAGCTTTATTGGAGCATCCACTCTTCTCTTAACTCCACAAGCAACTGCCTCTACACACATTGGAATTCAGAATCTCACTTACAACTAAACGCATGACATAACAGAGCTAGCTACTAAGCTAGGCTAAACATTACAGTTAACATTCTACTATATTACTACATAGTATTAATTTCTAAAAAATGTTACATCTTTTAAACGAGAAAGGATCAATGAGCAAAAATGATATAGATACGTGGGGCAGGAGATTTTCAACTTTTATGCCACTTCTTTACAGAAGGTGAAAGTATGTAACTAAAATGCCTCTTTGATCTCAAAAGAAACAGGCCAACCCAGAGTTGCGGAAGCATACCTGTACAGTCGAAAAGTATATATAACATGTGTGCATTAGGCCTATCATGAGCCACCAGAGGATGGACATTTGTGCTCGCTTGGTTCCCGCCCCTCTGATGAACTGGAAAAAGCCTGGAATCTTGTGGGAACATGCTCCGACAAATGAGAATTGGGCTACATACATGGATCAGCAAGTTGCCACCAACACTGGGTGTTTTTCTTGGCACCTTGGTAATTCATTATCATTGCCACAGTGGGTCCTGTCCAGTTACGACTCTCCAGTAGGTAGTATGATGCCCGAGCTAGTCCCACACCCGGAATCCTGAGAGCCCACTCCTTTTGAGCATCACCAGTGTTCAGAGTGATGGATGGTAGTCTCCTCACAGTGTGGCCCACCACCGGTCTTAGGAGCGTACCCCACTACCCCGACACTGATCACTATGGGCGTGGATAGAACTTCAAATGTAATAGCGACTCGCAAAATAGGGTTAGCCACTCGCTATTAGGAAGAGGCGTTCCAAGGGCACACCTTCCTAATAGCGACTCTGAACCCTAAGTAAGACTGTTTTGCGACCACATCCCACAGTTTACCAACCTCTTTAAGAGGGTGACAAACCATTTTCAAAAGGGAAGGGGTCCCCAGGGGACCCCTTCCCCTTTGTGAATGGGTGCGCAGGGACCACTACCTGCCCTTAAAAAAGGAAACAAAAACATTTAATTTCTTTTTTTTGTACATGCATCCGAAAAAGGGCTGCATTAAGAAAAAACTGCTTTATTGACAAAGCAGTCCCAAACATGGTGGTCTGCTGACCCCAGCAGGCCACCATCCCTGGAGAGCCAGCCATTCCCAATGGGGTCGCAAATTGTGACAGCCTCATTAATATGCATGAGGCATGCAATGTGTAACCCCATTAGAATTGAAAACAGTGTCTCTAACACTGATGTATATTGATGTTTGCGACTCGCAAATTGCGACTCACAATTGAATGCAATTTGAGAGTCGCAAACATCAATGGTCGTACATCTGCCTCTATATGTTTAATATGAGTTATTGACATTAAAATACATTCACAAACTGGGATATGTTTCCAATTACAGAATGTCCCAAATACGCTTAAAAGTGGAATCACAAGTTATTTATCTGAGCCATGCAGTTTATGTCATCAGAAAAAAATGTCAAAATCATAAAGTATCAGAAAATATACAACATTATTCTGCAGCTTTTTTTTTTGCTGCATAATTTAGTCAATCCTGCGGCATAGTTTTGTCCTCCATTGCTGCATATTTCCAGTTGCCCCAAAGCAGGCAGCACATGTTAAAAGTGCTTGTGCATGAACCATAGAATGAATGAATGAATGAAAGGATTCTTGTAACGCACAACTTAGCCCAAGGGCATCAAAGGCGCCTAAACAGGTCCATAGATATGTAATTACAAATTAAGTACTTTACAGATACGCTTCAGAAAAAAAGGCAGGTTTTCAGTGCTTTACGGAACAGAGCCATCGACGGTTGCCCCAGGAGTTCGGGGGAAGAGAGTTCCATAACCTGGGTACAACCGAGGCAAATGCTCTGCCTCCCCATTTGGCTTTGCGAACCTGGGAACCTCAAGAAGATTTTTATTGGAGGAGCGAATGGGTCGACTAGGAGAGTAGAGGTGAATGAATGACTTGAGACCCTCAACACTGGTGCCGTGGATGGCCCCATAGGCAAGGCAAAGAATCTTAAAAGAAATCCTGGACTGGATGGGAAGCCAATGCAGACTTCTCCGGGGTGCCTTGGCCAAGGCAAGTCTAGGAAGGTTTAAAACCATCTTTGCCACCGCGTTCTGGACCATCTGGAGACGATGGATAAGGCTTTTATTAATGCCCACATAGAGGGTAGTCCAGTCTTGAAGAAACTAGTGCCACAGTGGCCAGCTTCCGGGCATCAGGAGAGAGATAGTGGGCAATCTTTCTGAGGACCATGATGGTACCACAGCAGGTGGAAACAGTTCTACTGACCTGGTGGTCAAAGGTGAGTGCAGTGTCCACCAGGACTCCTAGATTTTTAGCAAACTGACGGGGAAGAGGGCAGTCCCCAAGAGAGGCAGGACACCAGTCTTTAGACCAGATATCCTGGCTGCCCCCAAAGATCATCACTTCCGTTTTCTCCCCGTTTAGTTTCAGGAAGTTCTGTACCATCCACTGAGACACGGCCTCCATACAGTTCCTGATGTTCAAAGCAGAATCCTTCAAAGGCTGCGTAAGGGAGACCATTATTTGGGTGTCATCAGCGTACAGCAGTACTTCCAGCCCGAAAGATCTAACTACTCTGGCAAGTGGGGCCACATAGATGTTAAAAAATGTAGGGCTCAATGAAGAGCCCTGGGGGACCCCACAATGCACAGGTTTAGGGGTAGAAAGAAATTGGCCCAGCTTCACTCTCTGTTCCCTTTCATTCAGAAAGGAAGCCAGGAGGCTCAGTGCAAGATCTCCGACCCCTATGTCCCTGAGGCGGGTAATCAGAATGGATGGAGACAGAGTGTCAAACGCCGCCGTCAGGTCCAGCAGGACCAGGAGGGTGGTATGGCCCTTATCAACCTGGCAGCGGATGTTATTAACAACAGCCGTAAGGGCAGTCTCAGTACTTTGAGATCTCCTAAAGCCATGCTGGGAGAAATCCAGAAGGGCAGAGTCCCCTAGGAAGGAGCTAAGATTCTGATTAAGATGAGATTCCAGCATCTTTGCAGGGGCAGGGAGGAGTGAGATGGGGGCGGAGGTTTTTTAAAACACCAAGATCTAAAGTGAGCTTCTTAAGAAGCAGTTTAACAACCGCCATCTTCCATGAAGAGGGAAACACTCTTTCCGAGATCGCACGGTTCATAACATTCATGAGGGGGGGAATAATCACATCCCGACAGGCCTTCAGGAATTTAAGCGGGCAAGGATCTAAGGGTGAGCCCGATTTGGTGTTATCCAGGAGCTGTGTCATCAGTTCAGGGGTAAGAAGGAGGAAGGACAGGAAACTCGGGGGGTGTCCACCAGACAAGCTCCTGTCTCTAGAGGGAGCAAAGTTAATAGGAGAGGGCATACCAAGATACAGGGATTCAAGAGAGCTGCAAATATCAGCGATCTTTGAATGGAAAAAGCCGAGATATTGTCCCACAACTCCTGAGAATCCGCTATCGAGTCAGCTACCAGGGGAGAGGATAGGGGTCTATGATTTTAAAAAGATCTCTGGAGGAGTTAAGAGAAGCAGTGATCTTGGAGAAATAGGCCCTCTTTTCCTCCACAATGGCTAGTTTGTACTCCCTTAAACGGAGTTTATGTTGTTCCTTCTCTAGACTGGGAAGGTGGCGTACTTATTTTGGTGTGTGTGCAAATCCTGCATTGCCAATCCCTGGTGAGTTGCAGCTATTACTACTGAAACAAGGTCAAAGAAGGTACCAATGGGTGAGGTGTACTGCCCTCAAGGGCAGGGCAGGCTTTAGCGCTGGTGGTGCCGTGTGCAACAATGTTTGTTGGTGCCACCCAATGGCTAGCTCCACGAATTCCCTCACTACCACCCTTTGACAGTGCCCCTCGAGTCTCCATGGTCACACTCTCTCAGATGCATTTAATTTGATTTACAGCACCACTCATACCAGGGTAAGGTATCAGAGCACTTTACATCACACACATTAGACAGAGACAATCAATCATATGTGTGTAAACCACTGTATAGGAAATATTACATAAGACAAAGGACGGCAAGATGTAGGAGTCACATGACAATCATACTAGAAGGCGGTATAGTTTAATTGTGATTGATATGGAGAAACACAAACTGAGAATTTAAAACGTAATACCATGGTTGGGGGTTCTCTTTAATAATCGGAATTGATTTCTAACCAAAATAACATTTTTTGCAACACTAGGATAATCAACGACTGGGGGGAAAAAACGTTATGCTCAAATTAATACCTTGCAATGTGCATGCAGCTTTTAGATGACAGTTAATAGCTCAGTGTTCCATAGTAGGATTTTAACTTATCAATTGCAAATTACAAAAGGATCTATCTGACAAAAGTAGTAACCCACTGATCTATTTGCATTATGTACACTTTGTGATCTGCATGGTACATGTTCTTTGCTGCAGGCACATTAACCCTCTGCACTACCTTTCCACTTGTCAAAACTCCCTCTAGAAAAAACTCTGATCTTTCTCTAGGAAGAACATTAACCCGTTCCCAGCGTCGAACGTTCAGCGCCCAGTGCTGAACTTTCGGAGAACAAATGCTGGCCCGTCGGCCAACGGTCGTGCGCAGCACTGGGGAGGTAGCGCTCGTGACGACCGTTGGCCGACGGCAGCAATTAAAGGGTTAATCACCAGAGTTCTCATGAAGTTTTTATTGTTGCCGAAAATTGCTGGAGGCCAGGAAGGAAGCAGAAAGTGCTTTTAAAACCATAATATACTTGCAAGCACGAATTCCCCTCCCCCCAAAGTCGGCATGCTGTGTGGTCACACCAGTTGCACCACCCTTGAGCCAGCCCTTCTCAAGGGTCCTGTGTCCTCAGTGACAGAGTCACTGCTGCTCTAGGGTGTGCTGCGCTTCATAGGTCTGCCCGCAAGACTGGAGGTGAACTTCAGTATGGATTGTGATGGACAGGCCTTCAAGGTTAACCCACACTGGCCACCTCTAGGGTCCACCTGCTGACACCAGGGTATCCATGGTCTTGCGGGCCTTCTAAAGTCTAGCATGGGAATGTCTTTTCTCAGGAGGGTGGTCTTTGGGACTGGTCATGAAGCTGAACCTGGTTCCCCAGTTCCAAATTTGTCAGCTCTGACCATAGTGCCACATCTTCTCCCCCACTGAACACCATACTGCCCCACTGAGAGTCTCTCGTACTGCCTTCAACTACAATCCAATTGTGCCCCACCATAAACACCTGGATGTAACTCGACAGGAGCAATATGCTGACTAAAAAAAGTAACAACATCCTGGAAAACAGAAACACTCATAGCAAATGCAAAATTAAGTAAAGCATGTGAAATGTAAGCAGAAACATGGTTACCGTAAAGCTTTTACACTCACTATTCAGAAATCAGTGAGTGCTTTTGCGCAAAAGTTAAGGACAAGACTAAAGGGCCCGAAAGGGACTGTTTCAATGTCGATTGTTTATATCCTTACAAAATGTAAGCAGTATGGTTTAAGAAGACCACATCTGTGAACACAGAGCTGCTCTACACATTTTTTTTTCCAATCCACCCATCTACCAGGTATCGCAGTACTTCCAGGAATGGTGCACTTCACCACCCAGGGGAAATAATGCTGTTCAGAGAAAGACAAGAAAACAAAAGTAGTGCTTCATTGGAAAATTCTGTAAAAGTGAGGCTAACGTGATTGAGTGTGAATACAATCAATCTGGGCACTTTGTGACCACTCTGTCTTGCTTTATTTAGTCATTTATTTATTTTTCATATTTTTAACCTTTTATTACAGAGGCTGCAATTTGGAATAGAAAAATGTCAGAAAAAGACGACATTTCATGCAAAAGTGTTTTCCTTTTTTGGATCCATTTCACATGGGAACAAATAAACTAAAAGAGGAAAGCAGGGGAGGCTCCTCCATTGGGTCGGAGGAAAGTCGCCCCACTGCTTTCTCACAGTGAGAGAAGCAGAAACATAAAATGGTATATTAAATTCCATTTTATGTTTCTGCCTCTCGCACTGCAAGAAAGCAGAAGTGTATGCCTGGTTGGCGGTGGGCAGGTCTGGGAGGAGCGGCTGGCGCCGACCAAACCAGGCATGCGCACTCTGGATTTTCTCTATGTAGGCTGCATGCAGCCTACATAGAGAAAATGGTCTCACCATAGGAGCTCCGGCTCGGTGCCGTCCTCACCAATCACAACACTGACATTGTAACGTTGTGATTTGCTTAGGGGAGGGGAGGGGAGGGGAGGGAAAGGGAGGCTCCCTTCTTCCTGTTCCTGCCGGAGGCAAGGGAGCAGCAAAGCAGCAGGAAAATGCGGGACCCGGCCAGGAGCGGAGACGGCGTGGGACCTGGTAAGGTACTTTTAAAAAAATGTAAATCCCCCCTGTGCAAACCCCCACGTGACCCACTCACCAGCGAGTCATACCGGCTGCAATTGGAGGAAAGAGAGAGTGAGAACCGTTTCTTGAAGTCACCGTTTTCAGTAAGTGAGAATGAGCTGGACCGAAAGAGAGGGAGTAAGAGGATGAAAGAGAGAGGGGCAGCTGCCAGCGGTAGAGCAGAAGCGGCACTGTCCTTTCCTTCTCTGCCCACCCGCCTGTCTCAAACGGCCACGAACGCCAAGCCTTATCTATAGGCCTTGTCTATTTTTGCCGTCCTGGGATGCATGTTTCAAACAAAAAAGTAGGGGAACGGAACCTATTGAATTAAAGAAGTAGGGGGAACGCCGTGCCCTGCCGATCTAGCCCACTTCGACCACTGGTTACGCCCTGTACTGGACTTCACACATACGAAAGGGACACCGAGATGACTAGAGGTATCTTTGTTCTCCTACGGCCTACGGAGGAATACTGGTGATACCATAATTATAATAACACATCACATTCGATCATGTACCCCCAGACACCGGAGAACAACTTCTGTTAGGTTACAAGGGCCACCTGAGCCCCTGATATAGAGAGCGGAAACTCGAGCCCAATCTTGTCGGGCTCCAATCTGCGAAGAAGGGACTGAACGAAAGTGACGGCGACATTGGTTTCTGCCTGAGTTTTAAACTGGATCGCTTTTACCCCCCTCCCTTGCCTACCTTGACCCGGCCTCGCGCCCGCCGTTTTTTCGTTCCACGCCTGACTCCGCCGCGTGGCAGCAGTGAAGATTCTGCGTGACACCGAAGTGATCTCACGGCCTGCCTGTGAGGTCAGCCCTTTGTCCGCCCGCTCCGGGAGTCTCGAGGGAACAGAGGCTCCGGGCTCAGGGGCCAGAAAGCGAGCTACCTGGATGGACAGCCCATGCCTGTACGTGGAAGAGGCCGCCTGCAGCAGGTTCCCACCTCACCCCGAGGCAGAAAGAAAATGGTAGCAGCGAGGGGGGAGAAGGGAAAGGGCTGCAGGTTAGTCCAAAGGAAGACCTCAGAGCATATGGTAAGCCCACCCGCCACAAACTCGCCAGTGATTCACTCATGCGTCACGTCACGCATTATTTCTTCTGACTAACTCATGCCCCCTCCTCTGTGCAGGTGAAACATACATTGCAACGCAGAAGGCGGTACTTCTACACTGGGCGGCTGGAGCATGACAAAAAACACCTGAAGACAGTAAGGAGCAATGTACTCATTTACACTACCCACCAGTGGCGCAGTTATGACAAGTGCAGCAGGTGCAGTAGCACCAGGGGCCTGAGGGGCCCACTGAAATTCATTTACAGATGCTTGCTTTAGGACCCATGACACTCTTGCTACGCCACTACTACCCACGAAATGCCACTAGCAATTGTGAAGATGGACCTCGTGTGCCACGGATGAGTGAAGACTGTAATTTCAACTCTGTCTATTGCGTGTTCTTGCTTGTGTGTGGCTCTTAGCAGTTCTGTGTTTGTGTTCTGTGTGTCTTTTGACGTTTATGTTTGCATATTGTGTCTGGCTGTGTGTGTGGTCGTGTTTGCATAACTCAGTCTCAACCTGCCAAAGTTACATTATTGTATCTAGTTGTGAGTGTTTGTATTTGACAGGTGTGTGCTTGTGCGCTTGTATATCTCTCGGCCTGCCGAAGTTGAAATGTGCATCCTTTAGAGGAATGTTTTGACTGTTTAAAGCACAGAAACAATCTTTTTGATGACAAAAAAAGTTAGAATTGAGGTACACCTCTAAATAAGGGTGCCTTGCCACCGAGTCAATCTTTTGTGGTTGTGTTTTTATGCAATCAATGAATTGACACAGGTTTCAGTCCTGTCGCCTCGTTGTGCCTGTATAAAGATACAAGACGACTTAATGTGTGCATGGCCAAGGCTGCAGTGCTATGCTAGGTTATGTTAGGTGGATTTTTAAAGCATGCTTATCACCAAAGGGGTATCCATGCTGTAGAGTGGAGTGAGAGTGGAGTGGAGTGGGAGTGGAGTGGGAGTGGGAGTGGGAGTGGGAGTGGGAGTGGTGTGGGAGTGGTGTGGCGTGGCCAGGGCAGCTGCCTTCAGAGCACAGGGTTTACGGTTCGATCCCCGGCTCCGGTGGCAGCTCAGTTCAGCACCATGTGACTCTGGGCAATAGCTCACTTAATTTCCATGACGGCCCCAGCGCCTTGAGACCCGTAAGGGTGAGTAGTTTGCGCTTTACAAATACGGATTTAGATTTACATTTATAAGTAGGGTGATCGGGCTCCTAGTTGAACAGCCAGGTTTTTATAGTTTCTTGTGCAACACAAGTAGCGATGTGGAGATCCTGATGTGATGTGGAAGGTCGTTTGAGGATCTGACAGCAATGTAGGAAAAAGAGCATCCTCCGGAATTGCTTCTGTGGATGCGGGGTGTCTGTGGAGGTAGCGCATGGCTAAGCCCAGTTGCCTGGCAGGTTGGTGGAAGTTCATTAAGGGGATGGTTGAGGTAGGCAGGTCCGGAATTGTGGATGGCTTTTTATGCATGGCTGAGCAGTTTGAATTGACAGAGCTTCTAAATTGGTAGCTAGTGTAGTTCTCTGAGGTGGGGCATCAGGTGTGTGCTGTGGGAGATGTTGAGGACGAGTCTGGTGGCGGTGTTCTGGGTGATCAGGAATCTTTTAATGAGTTGATTTGTGATGCCGGTTTAGAGTGCATTGTCACTGTCTAGTCTGCTGGTGATGAGTGCCTGGGTGACAGTCCATCTGGTTTCAGTGTGGAGCCATTTCAATATCTTGCAGAGCCTACGTAGGATGAAGAAGCAGGATGAGGTAGCTGTGTTCACCTGTTTGACCATTGTGAGTGTGTTTTCCAAGATGATACAGAGGTTTTTAGTGTGGTCAATGGAGATGGGCATGGGTTCCAGGTCAGTTGGCCACCAGGAGGACTTCCATGGAGAGCTCTTGTACCCGAAGATTAGGCCTTCTGTTTTATCAGTGTTGAGTTTTAGGCAGTTCTGTTTCATCCAGTTTGCTACATTTGCTATGAGGCCAGACATCTCAGGGCAAGTCACTGTAGTCCAGAGTTGTGGAGTCTTATGCTGAGAGTGCTGTGGGAGACTATATCGAAGGCCATGGAGAGGTCAAGTAGTATGAGCACTACAGTTTCCCCTTTGTCAGTAATGGTCAGGATGTTGGCAGTTGCTGCAGGGATTTCCAGTTAGTGATTTGGGGTTGGTGGGCAGTTGATTGATGAGGTCTTGTGTCTTACGTTGGGGGTCAAAGTTGCTGTAGATCCTGAGACTTCTTTTGTGAAACATTTTGGAAAGTTTGTTGCAGAGGTCTTGGATGGGGTGATGAAGTTGGTGGCGGCTGGGGGCTGGAGAATTCTTTGACAATTATGAGGAGCTCTTTGCAGTTGTTGGAGCTGGTTTCCGGTCTCAGAGCAAGGGCTGTTTTTCTGGCCTTGTTGATTTTGGTGTGAGCACAGATTTGTTTGTGTTTCTTATGATGGTGTCTCACCTAATTCTTCATCTTCTCTAGAGTTGTTTGTGGTGACGTTTGGAGTCTCTAAGGTCTTTGGTGTACTAGCTGGCTCATGTGTTGGTTCTTGAATATCTGACAGCCTTCAAGGGTGCAAGGGTGTGTGCACAGTTTGTGATCCAGTAGTTGAAGGCTTTAATGTCAGAGTGCAGGTCACCAATGAGATTTGGTTGGTGGGCACTGAGGGTGTTGGTCCAGTCTGTTTCCGTTATCTTGTTCCAGCTGTGTCTGAGATTACTATTAGTTTTGGTTCTGGGGAGTTGGGATGCGTTGATGAAGAAGTGGATGATGGAGTGGTCTGTTCAAGTGAGCAGAGTGGGGTGGCTCAATTTGATCTTTTTGCTGGCTGTGAAGATGGAGTCCAGGGTGTGTTCTCCGTTGTGGGTTGGGGTTTGGATAAGCTGGGTGAGTCCAAGATTCTCCAGGCTCTTGAGAAGGGCAGTGGAGTTGGGATCTTTGTGGTCATTGAGATGGAGGCTGAGTTCGCAGAGTAAGATGAAGTCATTTGAGTTGATGACGATGGGGACGATGAAGTTGGTGATGAGATTGCTGAAGGTGTTGCATGATCCAGGGGATCTGTAAGCTAGGGTGCCTTTTATGGTGGTGTGGTTGCAGGTCTGTAGTCAGAAGTGCATATGTTCCATTAAAGTTGTGCTCTCGTCAGTGGAGGTTGCGCGGCGATGGAATCCTTGTGGATGACTGCAAGACCTCTTTCTGAATTGTTTGGCCCGTCCTGGCGGGAGATGTTGTAAACCAGCGGTATGGCCGTAGTGATGGTGTGTGCCGATGTGGGGTTGAGCCATATCTCGGTTAGGAATAGGATTTCCGGGAAAAAGCCTGTCGATGGTGTCCCAGATCTCGGTTGCATGATTGTTGAGGGATTTGGTTTTGAGGAATACATACATCTCAGGCAGGCCGAGGCATGTGTGCTGCATTGAGGGGTAGTGCTGGTGCAGTTCAGCTGCAGTGAATGCATGAGAAAGGTCCTACCATGAAGCAGTGTAAGGCGCGGGAGCAGCTGACGTGGCAGAAAACGGTGTTCAGTGCTTGCAGGTGGGAGGCTGTGTAGCAGTGGTGTTTGGATGGCTCAGAGTCTGTGGCGCTGGGTGCAGTACAGATTCGGGCGGGATCAGACAGGCTTGCCTTTGGTGCAGTCACATAGCAGCTGCCATTAAGTAGATCCTGGGGCAGAGGATAAACCACGAGGAGGTGGAGGGCAGGTTTAGGGAATTGTCGGGTGCAGAAGGCAGGAAAAGGCATGTGAGGGAAATACAGATAAGGAGCGGGGGAGGCAGGAAGGCGCAGGCAGGGGTGAGCCCCAGGAGGGAGTGGAGAGCAAATCAGGAAAACAGGCATAAATGAAGAGTAGGCACAAAGGAAAGCTGGCAGAAAGGAAAGCGGGTAAAAGAGTGAGAGAGAGCGTGAAGGAAGAAAAATGGGCACAAAGGATTCAGGAAATAAAGAGAAAGAGAGTGGACAGCGAAAAAGAGGCACAAAGGAATCAGTTCCAAAGGAAAGCAGGCACAAACGAAAGCAGGCAAAAGTTTGAAGAGTGAACAGACATAGGAACACGGCGCAAAGAGTGAGAGAGAGCTAGAGTGAATAGGAACAAGAGAAGAACAGAAGAGTGAGAGAGAGATCGAAGGAAGGGAGACAGGATGGAGCAGAGAGCGAGAGAATGAGTAAGAAGGAGCACAAGAATGAGGCGAGTCCTCCAGGCAACGAGGCCTTGTCCAAAGGGCCTTAGACTTGTCGGAGGACCAGTCCAGGTAAGTGGGAGCTGGGACCTAGGGACCTGCTCAATGGAGGTCATGCAGTAGCTGCCACTAAATATTCCTGGGAGGGAGAGCCAGGGTGGAGGGAGAGGCTAGGGAAGGGCGGGCGCAGAAGGCAAGAGAAGACACATGAGGGAAACGAAGGTAAGGAGCGGGGGAAGTGGGAAAGAGTGGGCTAGGCGAAAGAGTCCCAAGGGATAGCACGAAGGAAAACAGAGGAAGACGGATACAAAGGAAAGCATGAAAAAAAGAGTGAGAGCGAGAGAGTGAAGAAAGGAAAATGGACATAAAGGATATCGGCAAAGAGTGAGAGAGAGAGTGGAGAGGGGAAAACAGACACAAAGGAATCCGTCCCAAAGGAAAGCAGGCACAAAGAAAAGCGGGCCTAGTTCGGCTAACTGAAGAAGTACACATTTCTACAGTGCACAAACTATTCTAAACAGGCGAAAATATTATTATACTAAAATAAACGTTCACACATTCAGGATGTAGCTTTTGGCTATGTTTGCTGCCCAGACCTCCCACTGGGAGTGGTCTTCAACCATTCCATTTGTGACCTCTGTCAGCCATCCGAGCCCAAAGGACATGATTTACAACCATACATGGAAGGTCAGAGCACAAGGTGTAGCATGTGGCCAAGTCCTGCACCTGGTTCTTTGCTACTAGCCCTAGAAGCCTCGAGAGAGCTGTCTCTGGTCATTCTCAGTGGAACCTGGACAAAGGTGTGACCTTTGGGAGGTTTTGTGCAGATTTGCGATAAAGGCACAGCTATAAGCAATAACAAATGTGTTCATGGGAACAAGCAACGCCAGTATGGACCAAAATCAAGTGGCCTTGGGGCAGAGAAATATCAAAGATGACATTCTAAATTTAAATCTGAAAATGCAATAGTTTAAGACTTAGATGGCCAAACTATACAACTGCGCGCATCAGGAACCTTGAAGACAATTTGACCACTTGTACATTTCTGCAGACATGGTTGCTCCCACGTACCTGAATTTCTGATGCGACAGGGCACAGTACATGCTGGTACAGGTGCAAAGTTTAGGTTAAGGTAATATATCTATATAGATATATATTTATAATACGGATACAGAGATAGTTTCTAGGGTACACCTGTGCCGAGGTTTCCAAAAGAAAATAATGTATTGTTTTTGTTATTATCATTAACCTAATTAAAAAAATCTGCATGTAATATGGCAGTGGATTGACTGGTCCCATTCAGGTATTTATGTTTTAACCTGCATATTTATGTTGATACGTTTTATAGAGTGGTGCTATCACGCGTACATCTTGACGTTATACAGGCTATAAACTCAGCTGTAATCATTCCTTCAATGGACCTGAGGAAAAGCCATATCTTCAGCTTTCTTCTAAAACTCAGGTTATCTGGATCTCTCTTTAGTCTGTCCAGAAGCACATTCCCTTCCTGGGCTGTGTTGGACCTGGCCTTCTTAGGGGAACATCCCCAGTACGTTTTGCTTTTTTTTATCCTCCTAGTCTTCGCCTACTCTCTGCTTGTGACCCTAGAACTCGGAGCATGTTCCCACTGTACTACAGTGGAAAGGTGTGAGCACCCTCCCCACATGGGTTAGGAGCGGGGTGTTCGCACAATTGTGTTGTGTCGTCCCTGGAAGTACCCTATGCAAAGGTACACCATTCACCCAGGGCAGGTACAGCATTGGCGCATAGGGAGACGTGGCACTGATGAACCCATGGGACTTGCTGGCCCATCATGTTTCCTACTCAGGTTGGCATCTCCACAAGTGAGACGACCCAGAGGGGCCTCCCCTCCTACCAGAGCAGCCCCAGGCTACATCCCAGGCAAGGAACCTGAGGGTAAACAAGCATTTGGGTGGGGCACAAGCGTGACCACTGTCCAAACACAGTAGAGCCCCTAGGTGGGGTCCCCCTACCTCGGAGGTCAGTTACCCACCATGGGACAACTCCAGAGATTGTCGACGCCTCTTTACACCCGTTTGGCTGGAGCTCTCCCCCACTGCAGTGTGGTAGTGCATGCACCCTTCCTATGTCTCATAGGAAGCGGCGCTTAGCTGAGGGGGAGAAACGGCTCATCCGCCTTGTCATGTCGTGGCAGCAATAACGACTGACAAAATGTAAGAATATTTATGAGAGCTTTATTCTGCTTCTGCTCATGACCCTGTCCCTACTCTAACTGCCCCTTTCCTGTCGCTGCTCCTCCTCTTCCTCCAACCCCGAAACTCCTACCATCCCAACTACTAGACTGCATACAACATTACATCTCCCCCTTTGTTAACAAAGAAAACAACAAACTGGAGTCATTTCTAATCCATTTCCTCAATTAGTCTCTTGGGCTTGAGTATGTCTCGTCGTGGTCTGAGACATGGTCCAGAGTCTATAGGCGCACTCTCCGGCGGCCTCTCACATCTCAGATTGGGACTGGGTTGACCTAGTCCGCCACCATCACGTGGTGCTGTGTCCTTCTCAAGTGCTTCTTTTAGGCCTGGTGTGCACTTCTGAAAATGAGACACATTTCGAGTAATCCTTCTTCGCCCGGATTCAGCAGTGATCATGGTGCCTTTCTGCTGAGTGATAAGTAGAGGCTCATCCTTGAATAGACAATCTGTCTTCTTGGTCTGTTCCTGTTTCACTAGTACCCAATCTCCGGTCTGGAAAGAGGGAGACTTTGCGCGCCTTTTAGCCTCCGCATATGTTTTCATCCTGTTCTTCTCCGCTTGATCAGCTCTCGCTGTTTCTTGATGGGTGCGAGTCGGGGACACCGGTGCCAGAGTTCCTTCCCACGTCGGGATCCTTGTCCTGATAGGTCGCCCAAGCATAAGTGTGGCAGGACATTTTCCATTGGTAGCATGTGGAGTGGTCCTGTATGCTCTTAGCACTTCCTTCAGAGCTGTCTGCAAATCCTTTTTCTCTACCGTGGCCTGCTGGAAGGTTTTCTTGAGTGTGGCCATAAATCTCTCAATGGTGCCATTGGCTTGCAGCCACAACGGCGTAACCTTTCAATGTCGAAAGTTTAGATGCTTCGCAAATTCATTGAATTCATGACTGTTGAACAGTGGACCATTGTCTGTTTTGAGTTCTTTGGGAACACCCCCTGCAGCAAACACCTCGTCCAGCACGGCAACTGTGCTGGAAGCATTGGTGGAGGACACAAACCGAGCTATCGGGAATCTTGAATACTCGTCGATGATGGCCACCACGTACCATCATCGTCACTTACATGTCTGAAGGCTTGCATTTCTTGGCGTATTTGATGATCACTTGTTTCATCCTCACTCTCATGTCTCCAACGGTGTGTGCGCAATCGGCGCATTACCTTTTGCAGGATATTGTCTCGCACCGTAGCGTCTTTGATCGCATCAATGGGACTGCCGGTGGTCGGGCTACATCTACCACAAAGTGAATATATTCCTCAGCTATCGATGGTTGTGATTCATGAGATGCCTGCGGGTGTCTGGACATATAGTCCGCTGGATTCTCACCCTTCCCGGGTTTGTGAATGATGGAAAATGTGTATTCTTGCAATCTCAGACCCCATCTTTCAATGCAGGTGGCATCTTGGCTTTGGGGTTGCCACAAATGGTGACCAAGGCCTGATTATCGGTGATCATGGTGAAGTGCTTACCAAAGATAAACACATGAAAGTGTTCACAGGCCCACACTACCGCTAGGCTCTCTTTCTCGGGCTGAGAATAAGCCCTTTCGGTGTCAGACAGGCTGCGACTAGCATAAGCCATAATGTGGCGCTGCTCAGTGTCATTGTCATATTGAGCTAAAATGGCACTGTTAGACCTGACATAATTGGCTTGAGTCTCTCCTCCATTTTTTCTGTTTGCCTCCACTGTTTTTCGATGTTTTGCTGGTATCTGCTTTGGGCGCCGTGCCACTGCTGATCAGTGCCACAGCGCAATTGCTCCCGATGTTAAATTGATGTATCGATTGTATCCATGTTTGGCCTATTTGGTTTACTGTCAGTCCCTAGTCTAGTGCACCAGGAGTGCCGGGGCTTGTAAATACAAATGCCGCTCGTGGGCTTGCAGCACGTGTTGTGCCACCCACAAGAGCGGCCTCGTAAAAGAATGTCTACGGGTCAGTCATTGCGAGACCCACGTGCAGCCTAGTGCTGTCGCGCAGCCTGCGCAAGTATACCTACTTGCCAGCCCCTCAAACCTTCCCTTAACTTCATGTTAGTCACCCCTATGGTAGGCCCACGGGCAGGGTGCATTGTAAGTATAAGGTAGGACACGCCTGACCAAGTTGGCATGTCCTAATAGTGAATTACAGCCATCTTCGTTCTTCACTATTGCGAGGTAGCCTGCTCTCCAATAGTTAGAATGGGCCGCCGGGATTATTAAAGCTATGATTCTAGCTGGCTCGGGGAGCATGGTGCAATGTCGAGTTGGGTATCCCTGAACTCGGGGTTTAATTACGCATCCGTTGGTGTGGATGGTTTTTGGACTCTGGGTTTGAAAATAGCACTTTTAGAAAGTGTCTATTTTCTTGTCTAACCATATCTGGTTTCTGCTGGTCTTGCGTGTGTGTGACAGGAGCTGGGTGGCTCCAGAGGTCTGGATGAGTCCGTGTGGGATGAGGGGGACATTTGCGTTGAGAGTAGGGGGAGAGTAGTTGCTGATAGCCTGCCCTGCCTGATACAATGCTTGCTCCACCTCCTGCCAAGCGGCTGATGGCTCTGTGCCTGCCATGGACGATCCTAGCCCCACCTCCTGCCAGGAGGCCGATAGCTCTGCTCCTGCCAGTGTCAATGCTGGCTCCACCTCCTGCTGGGCGTCTGAGGACCCAGCCCTGCTCAGTGAATAAGCCAGGTGCTTCTGCCTGGCTCCACCCACAACAGACCCAGGATGTTGGGAAAGTCCCCGGCATGGACAAAGGGATCAAAGCCGAAAAGGGGTATAAGAGAAGGACCCCTGACCCAAGAATTTAGAGCACTTCTGACAAGGAACCCTGTAACCAAGGACAAGAGGCCTGCTGATCTGAGGACTTGCCCACCCCTTCTGCCAGTGTGCTGTTTGCTGGGGGGAATCCTGCAGTGCTTCTTTATTTTTGCCTAGGAACCAGGAGAGAGGAACTGTGTGTGTACTCTCACGCTTGCTAAGAAAATCTCCAAGGACTGGAAGAGTGCCAGTCTCCTGCTGAAGTCACAGGGCTAAAGGACTTCATCTGCTTAAAGTGCTATTTGCTGGAACCTGTGAATCCAGCACCTCTGAAAGAACCAGCAATCTCGACGCCGACGGACGCCGCCGAATCCAGCTCGACATAGTGGGTAACGGCCCCAGTGTCCCGCTTCCTCGACGACCGGCCGCCGGGCACGACCGATGCCAGCAGCAACGCCAGTGAGTGGGAGTACGGCTCCAGCTCCAAGGGACCTCGTGTCTGCACCGCTGCTGATCGCATCGCCCTCGTGCCCTCTCGACGCCGTGAGCGCTGCTCACTCTTTGCAACGTCATCATTAACGACTGCTGAGGCCTGATCGACACCGAAGACGCGACGCCGGATTGCTCGACGCCGCTGATCATCGTGTGCTCCCTTTTCCAAGGTACTGTGTTGTTGAGGGTCCGTGTGACTCCAGGCTCGACGTAGCGCTCCTCGCGGTCGACGCCGAACCTTTGGATTAACTTTTCCTCGATGTCGTGTGGCCCCTGTGAGGGTTACCTTGTTGCTAAGAACTGTGTTGCCAAGAAGAAGATTTGCGTAATACAAAAGACTTTGTGCTAAAGAAGAAACTACCTTTGAACTATCCTTTTTCCTGCCCAACGTATTTATTCAGATTGTGTACAGCTTTGTCGTTATTTGGTCTTGTGCTAATCCTTATATAAAAATACTTATTTTTATAATACTACTGTGTCGTGTCCATTTGTAGTGCATTCACTTTATTACTGTATGTGGTCATAAATGCTTAACGCACAGCCTCCGAGATAAGCCTATCTGCTCTGCCAAGCTACCGAGGGGGTGAGCAGGGGTTATCAAAGGGTGTGATCCCCTTGCCCTGACTAGAAAAGGTGTGTCCCTATTTGTCAGAAGTGTATACCTCTGCCACTAGAGACAGCCGGTTCTAACATTGGTGGGTCAGCGGTGAGGATTTGAACTTTGCATTTATGACCCATGTCCAGTGATTAGTGTGCGCTACATAGTGAAAGCAGACCATAGCGCAGTCACAATCTAATTGGGAAGGATCCTATTTTTTTGTTCTCCGCTTTTCTGAAACTTGATTTTTTTGAACACTGCCAGTTTTGACCATGAGTGACACCGGAGTCACTACCCCTGTTGTTGTCGTGGAGGAGTTCGACAGAGCGAAGATAAACGTCTACAAATTGGAGGAGCTGAAATTCTTTTGCAAGCAGCTGAAAGTGCCTACCAAAGGTCTCAAGGCTAAGGAAACATATCTCAAAGCATTGGAGGCCTGGTTGGAGGCCAGAGATCCCACTGATCCGATGGTGGTACCGCCAGTGGAAGGGGAAGAGGAGGCGCCAGCGAATGGGCCTGAGTCCTCTCCCGGAAGCAGTGTTTCCTCCAAAGGTCTTTCCCCTGAAGAACGAGAAGAAAGGGCGAAGGAGCGTGCATACAACATGGAAATGGTAAGGCTAAAGATAAATGGGCAGTTGGAGTTAGAGAATGCAAGAGGTAGAAGAGAAGCTGATTTGGAGACCAAAAGGTTAGATTTTGAAAGAGAGAAGTTAGCTTTGGAGCGTGATACCAAGTTGAGGGAGTTGGACATCCAAGCTAAGAAGTTAGAGTTGAATCCCTCTGGTGGCAGCATCCCATCTGTGCCTGCAGAAAGTAGGTTTTATTTCCCGAAAGATGTGATAAAAGATTATCATAAGAATGAAGATATTGGTCAATGGTTTAAAGCATATGAGTTAGCATTGTTGGCCCACCGGGTCCCTGAGAAGGATTGGGGAGCGGGGTTGTGGGGTCGCTTTGTGAATGAGGGGAGAGATACCCTGTTAGACATGCCTGTTGAGGATAGGATGTCGTATGCTCATATGAAAGATGCTTTAATGTTGCGGTATAGCCTAACCCCCGAGAAGTACAGACAAGCTTTTAGAGAATGTAAGAAGTTGCCTGGTACGACGTGGGTTGAATATGTGTCGTATTTTTGCAGAGCCATGGATGGTTGGGTAAAGGGCAGCAAAGTGGAAAGTTATGAAGCTCTTTATGATTTGTTTGCTTGGGAGCATTTGTCTAATAACTGTTTTCCAGAGCTGCGCCAGCACCTTATTGATAGCAAGATATCTAACCCTAGAAAACTTGCTGAGGAGGCGGACCGCTGGGTCAGTACCAGGGTCCACAAGGGTCCAGTGGGAGACTCAGCCAAAGGTGGGCAGGGTCCCCAGCAGAAGAGTGGGGGGGCAAGGGTAAACAGAAGGAGTCTCAGAAAGGGCCCCAAAGTAATCCCCAAGGGAAAGGTTCCCAGCCTCCCCCTGAGAAGAAGCCAGGGGCCCCGACGGGTAAACCCGTTCATAGGGGCCCCCTACCTGCTACGGTTGTGGGCAGATGGGACACCGGTTTTATGACCCCCAGTGTCCCAAGAAGGATTCAAATGCACCGCCGCGTGCACCCCCCGTCAGTTGGCGAGTGTAGCCCTGGGAGGGGAGGAGATGGTTGTCCATGGTGGGAGGGGTCCCGCAGAAATGTCCCTGGTCTCGCTAGGAGACATGCAACTGGTCCCTCCACCCCCTCTGCCTAGTAACACGAGTAAATATAGGCAGTGGGTGACCATTAACGGCTGTAGAGTGGAAGCTCTCAGAGACACCGGAGCGAGTGTGACAGCTGTCAAGTGTCACTTAGTGTCCAGAGAGCAGGTTATTCCCCAGGCATTCTACCCTGTGATAGCTGCTGACAACTCCCAGAAAGAGTGTGAGGTAGCTCAGGTTTCCTTTGAATGGGGGGGAGTTTCAGGTACTCTTCAAGTTGCTGTGGGGCCCGCCATGCCTGTCGATTGTCTCCTGGGCAATGATTTAGAAGACTCCCCTTGGGCTAAGGTGGAGAGAGAGGCGCACTTGAAAATGTTGGGTGTGCCAGAGTGGGTGTGTGCAACCACTCGATCGATGACAGCGAGTAAGGGTGTTGATGGGGTCCCGGAGCCTGAAAGTATGGCCCAGGACCCAGCTGTGACGAGAAGAGGCAGGAGGCGCGGGAAACCGGCCCCCGTAGTTCCCGTGGTCCAGGAGGAGGTAGACCCTGAGGGGGATGCCCTGGAGCCCACAGGGGAACAAATTGCCGAACTGGGAGACCTGCCCGAGCTGACCCATTGGCAGCAGGATGGTGGTCCCTCCAGGGAGGAATTCTGTGCGGAACAGAAAGTGTGCCCTTCTCTTGTGGGCATGAGGCAGCAGGCCTCAGCCCAATCCTCAGGTGATCAGTCAGGGTCACATTTTGTGTACTGGGAGAACGACCTCCTGTATAGCGAGCCTAAGGCTGCTGAGCCTGGGTCAGCCCGTGTGCTGGTGGTACCCCAGCGCTTCAGAGCCTTCCTACTGGGTTTGGTTCACGACGTTCCGTTAGCTGGACATCTGGGGCAGGACAAGACCTATGACAGGCTTGTCACCCATTTTTATTGGCCTCAGATGCGTAGGGATGTAGACATCCATTGCAAGACATGTCACACTTGCCCGGCAAGTGGGAAAAGCGGAAGGAAGCAGAAGGCTCCCCTCCAGCCTTTTCCAGTGGTCAGCACCCCCTTTGACCGGGTGGGTATTGACATTGTTGGGCCTCTGGACCCCAAGACAGCCCTGGGCAAAAGGTTTATCCTGGTCTTGGTGGACCATGCCACGCGGTACCCGGAAGCCATCCCTCTCCGAACAGTGACGGCCCCCGTGGTGGGACGGGCATTGATGGGTGTTTTCTCCCGGATGGGGTTCCCCAGACTGGTGGTGTCGGACCGAGGCACCAACTTCATTTTGAACTATATGAAGTCTCTGTGGAAGGAGTGTGGGGTAACCTACAAGTTCACCACTCCTTACCACCCTCAAGGAAATGGGCTGGTTGAGAGATTCAACCGGACCCTTAAAGGCATGATTATGGGTCTTGAAGAACCCATGAGGCGGAAATGGGACGTCCTCTTGCCATGCCTGTTGTTTGCTTACCGTGAGGTGCCGCAGAAGTCTCTAGGGTTCAGCCCCTTTGAGCTCTTATACGGTCACCCGGTAAGAGGGCCTTTGAGTCTGGTCAAGGAAGGCTGGGAGCAATCTCCCAGGAAACCTCCCCAGGATGTATACAGCTACATGCTGGCCTTCCGGAACCAGACTCGGCGCTTCAGAGAACTTGCTCAGGCAAATCTGGGGGCCAGCCAGGAGGAGATGAAGCGTTGGTACGACCGGAATGCCACTCTGGTAGAGCTTCAGCCTGGTCAGGAAGTATGGGTCATGTCCCCTGTGGAACCTTGTGCGCTCAAGGACAGGTGGACTGGACCGTTTAAGGTTGTGGAGAAGAAGAGCGATGTCACCTACTTGGTGGACTTGAAATCTCCCAGGAACCCCTTGCGGGTCCTGCATGTCAACCGTTTGAAGCCTCACTTAGAAAGGTCCGAAGTGGGCATGCTCCTAGCTACAGATGCTGGAATGGAGGAGGAGAGTGAGCCTCTTCCTGACCTCCTGTGTGCTAAAGAGCAAGACGGGTCAGTGGATGGTGTGGTCCTCTCTGACACACTGACCCTTGAGCAGAAACAGGATTGTCGCCAACTGTTGGGACAATTCCCGGATCTGTTTTCCTTGGTTCCGGGTGTCACTCATTGGTGCATCCATGACGTTGACACCGGAGACAGCCCTCCTGTGAAGCACAAGGCTTACAGGGTGACTGACAAGGTCCGAGCATACATTAAGGAGGAGGTCTCCAAAATGTTTGCGTTAGGGGTGATTGAGTCCTCTAGCAGTCCTTGGGCCAGCCCAGTGGTCTTGGTCCCGAAGGCTGCAGCGCCTGGTGCTTCACCAGAACTGCGGTTCTGCGTGGATTACCGAGGACTCAATTCGGTCACGAAGACTGACGCGCACCCCATCCCCAGAGCTGATGAGCTCATAGATCGGTTGGGGGCTGCCCGGTACCTTAGTACGTTTGATTTGACGTCTGGGTACTGGCAGATTGCCTTAACCGATGGGGCAAAGGAGAGGTCAGCATTCTCCACACCAGATGGGCTATACCAGTTCCGGGTGATGCCCTTTGGGATGAAGAATGCCCCTGCCACCTTCCAGAGGTTGGTCAACCAGGTCTTGGCTGGACTGGAAGATTTCAGTGCCGCCGACCTGCACGACATCGCAGTGTTCAGCGCCAGCTGGGAGGAACACTTGCGCCACCTCCAGGAAATGTTGTTGGCCCTGCGCGGAGCAGGCCTCACAATCAAAGCCAGTAAGTGCCAGATTGGGCAGGGTTCTTTGGTGTACTTGGGGCACCAAGTAGGGAGCGGCAAGGTTGCCCCCCTGCAACCCAAGATTGATACCATCCTGGCTTGGGCGCCGCCCAAAACCCAAACTCAGGTGAGAGCCTTCTTAGGACTCACGGGTTATTACAGGAGGTTTGTCAAGGATTACAGTAACATTGTGCACCCCTTGACTTCGCTGACTTCCAGGAAGCAGCCACGAAACGTGATCTGGACTGATGCCTGTCAAACGGCCTTCGACACCCTGAAAACTGCAATGTGCACAGCACCTATACTCCAGGCACCCGACTTTTCGAAAGAGTTTATTGTCCAGACGGACGCTTCAGAGCATGGTGTGGGGGCTGTTCTAGCTCAGGTGAATGAAGAGGGCCGAGACTTGCCTGTAGCCTTCATCAGTAGGAGGTTACTTCCCAGGGAAACGAGGTGGAGTGCGATAGAGAGAGAAGCATTTGCTGTGGTCTGGGCGCTGAAGAAGCTAAGACCCTACCTGTTTGGGACTCACTTCCGGGTTCAGACAGACCACAGGCCCCTCAGATGGTTGATGCAAATGAGGGGTGAGAATCCGAAACTGTTGAGGTGGTACATTTCTCTACAGGGAATGGACTTTACGGTGGAACACCGCCCTGGTACAGATCACGCCAATGCTGATGGTCTGTCCAGATTTTTCCGCCTTAGTGATGAGGACTCCCTAGGTCAAGGGTAGTTCTCCCCACATTTCAGCTGGAGGGGACACGTGTTAGACCTGACATCATTAGCTTGAGTCTCTCCTCCATTTTTTCTGTTTGCCTCCACTGTTTTTCGATGTTTTGCTGGTATCTGCTTTGGGCGCCGTGCCACTGCTGATCAGTGCCACAGCGCAAGTGCTCCCGATGTTAAATTGATGTATCGATTGTATCCATGTTTGGCCTATTTGGTTTACTGTCAGTCCCTAGTCTAGTGTACCAGGAGTGCCGTGGCTTGTAAATACAAATGCCGCTCGTGGGCTTGCAGCGCGTGTTGTGCCACCCACAAGAGCGGCCTCGTAAAAGAATGTCTACGGGTCGGTCATTGCGAGACCCACGTGCAGCCTAGTGCTGTCGCGCAGGCTGCGCAAGTATACCTACTTGCCAGCCCCTCAAACCTTCCCTTAACTTCATGTTAGTCACCCCTATGGTAGGCCCACGGGCAGGGTGCATTGTAAGTATAAGGTAGGACACGCCTGACCAAGTTGGCATGTCCTAATAGTGAATTACAGCCATCTTCGTTCTTCACTATTGCGAGGTAGCCTGCTCTCCAATAGTTAGAATGGGCCGCCGGGATTATAAAAGCTATGATCCTAGCTGGCTCGGGGAGCATGGTGCAATGTCGAGTTGGGTATCCCTGAACTCGGGGTTTAATTACGCATCCGTTGGTGTGGATGGTTTTTGGACTCTGGGTTTGAAAATAGCACTTTTAGAAAGTGTCTATTTTCTTGTCTAACCATATCTGGTTTCTGCTGGTCTTGCGTGTGTGTGACAGGAGCTGGGTGGCTCCAAAGGTCTGGATGAGTCAGTGTGGGATGAGAGGGACATTTGCGTTGAGAGTAGGGGGAGAGTAGTTGCTGATAGCCTGCCCTGCCTGATACAATGCTGGCTCCACCTCCTGCCAAGCGGCTGATGGCTCTGTGCCTGCCATGGACGATCCTAGCCCCACCTCCTGCCAGGAGGCCGATAGCTCTGCTCCTGCCAGTGTCAATGTTGGCTCCACCTCCTGCTGGGTGTCTGAGGACCCAGCCCTGCTCAGTGAATAAGCCAGGTGCTCCTGCCTGGCTCCACCCACAACAGACCCAGGATGTTGGGAAAGTCCCCGGCATGGACAAAGGGATCAAAGCCGAAAAGGGGTATAAGAGAAGGACCCCTGAACCAAGAATTTAGATCACTTCTGACAAGGAACCCTGTAACCAAGGACAAGAGGCCTGCTGATCTGAGGACTTGCCCACCCCTTCTGCCAGTGTGCTGTTTGCTGGGGGGAATCCTGCAGTGCTTCTTTATTTTTGCCTAGGAACCAGGAGAGAGGAACTGTGTGTGTACTCTCACGCTTGCTAAAAAAATCTCCAAGGACTGGAAGAGTGCCAGTCTCCTGCTGAAGTCACAGGGCTAAAGGACTTCATCTGCTTAAAGTGCTATTTTCTGGAACCTGTGAATCCAGCACCTCTGAAAGAACCAGCAATCTCGACACCGACGGACGCCGCTGAATCCAGCTCGACATAGTGGGTAACGGCCCCAGTGTCCCGCTTCCTCGACGACCGGCCGCCGGGCTCGACCGACGCCAGCAGCAACGCCAGTGAGTGGGAGTACGGCTCCAGCTCCAAGGGACCTCGTGTCTGCACCGCTGCTAATCGCATCGCCCTCGTGCCCTCTCGACGCTGTGAGCGCTGCTCACTCTTTGCAACGTCATCATCAACAACTGCTGAGGCCTGATCGACACCGAAGACGCGACGCCGGATTGCTCGACGCCGCTGATCATCGTGTGCTCCCTTTTCCAAGGTACTGTGTTGTTGGGGGTCCGTGTGACTCCAGGCTCGACGTAGCGCTCCTCGCGGTCGACGCCGAACCTTTGGATTAACTTTGCCTCGACTTCGTGTGGCCCCCGTGAGGGTTACCTTGTTGCTAAGAACTGTGTTGCCAAGAAGAAGATTTGCGTAATACAAAAGACTTTGTGCTAAAGAAGAAACTACCTTTGAACTATCCTTTTTCCTGCCCAACGTATTTATTCAGATTGTGTACAGTTTTGTCGTTATTTGGTCTTGTGCTAAGCCTTATATAAAAGTACTTATTTTTATAATACTACTGTGTCGTGTCCATTTGTAGTGCATTCACTTTATTACTGTATGTGGTCATAAATGCTTAACGCACAGCCTCCGAGATAAGCCTATCTGCTCTGCCAAGCTACCGAGGGGGTGAGCAGGGGTTATCAAAGGGTGTGATCCCCTTTTCCTGACTAGAAAAGGTGTGTCCCTATTTGTCAGAAGTGTATACCTCTGCCACTAGAGACAGCCGGTTCTAACAGGCACCCAGACCCACGGGACTGGCATCCACCGTTATTTCCGTCTTTCGCTTGGTGTTGAAATAGGCCAAGTTGTCCGCGGATTCCACTGCTTGCTTGATCTCTTGGAAGGCTCTCTCACGCTGAGGGCTCCACACGAACTGTTGTCCTTGTTTCGTGAGGGCACGAAGTGGATGACTAATCGTTGCATAGTCCTTGATATACCTGGAGCAGTAGCTGGCCATTCCTAGGAACAATCGAACGTCGCTGACGTCTTGAGGGCTTTTGGTGGTGTTGAGAGCGGTGACTTTCTCGGGGTCAGGCTTCATTCCTGCCCCTGAAAACACATGACCAAAAAACTTGAGGGTGGATTGGTGAAATTCACACTTGTCTTTGTTCAGCGTTAAGTTCGCTTCCAGGAGAGCATGGCACACTCGATCCAGGGTTTGGTCGTGTTCTTGGGTGTTTGATCCATAGACCAGTATGTCGTCACTGTAGTTTAGTGAGTTCGGGATGTGCCTGATGGTTTGGCATATCACCTCTTGAAATATTTCGGCTGCTGAGGAAATTCCGAAACGTAGTCTTTTGTAACGAAATAGACCCAAATGAGTTGCAAATGTTGTAATGTATCTTGATTTTCCGTGCAACTCAAGCTGATGGTAGCCCTTGCTGAGATCTAACTTTGAGAATACCCGGGCCCCGTTTAATGCTGCTATCATGTCACTCAGGTGGGGCCCTGGATGTCTCTCTCGTTCTATGGCTGTGTTGGGAAGCCTTATGTCCATGCATAGCCGTACTTTCTCAGGGGTACCTTTCTTGGGAACAATCACAACTGGTGATACCCATAGTGTGGGACCATCCGTTTTCTCAATGATGTCTGCCTGAAGCAGTTCTTGAATCTCGTCTTCCACCGCCTGCTGAAGGTGGAAGGGTACTCGCCTTGGGTGTTGAGCAATGGGGCGCACCTGATCGTTTATGTGTAATCGAATTAAGCACTTATTCATCTTACCGAGCCCGCTGAACAGCTTTGGGAACTTCCGGACAATGTCTGGATTATCATGCACTCGGTATAGTATCTCCACCAGTCTGAGTCTCTCTGCTGTGGGCAGACTGAGGAGGCAATCAGCCTCTGGTCCTTCAATGACATGAATGTATGCCTGTACTACGGTGGATTCATGTTTGAGTGTTGTTGCAAACTTGCCCAGACAGGGAAGTGGTTTTCTCGCCATCCAGGTGAACACCCTTACATGTGCGGGACTCAAAGCCGGCGGCGGTCTCATCTTCTTGTATTCAGTCACGGGCATGTAGTTTAGTGATGCCCCACTATCAAGTACCAATTTGGTGGCATGAGTCCCCACTTCAATGTCTAACGGAGGATACTTCTTTAATTGATCTGGGTCAGCTACCATGCATATGTATTCATCTGTATATGTCGTCTCTCTCGAGTTTGACCTCGACTCCCTCAACAGTGTCCTTCTGGTCCATTGAGATCTGTGCGATTCTTTGCTGGAGTGTGATGAGCCAGACGACGACGGTGCTCGGTCTTGCACAGCTTTCACGTGGTGTCGCTTTCCTTCTGGTCGAGATCTGGTTGTCTCACTTCTCTCCTTATTGAATACTCCACAAATTACTTCAAAAGGGTTCATGCTCCTGCATTTTCGACACTGTTGACCCATCACGGGACAGGAATCTGTGTGTGGGAAATCATACCCACATCTATAACATTTCCGTGGACGTTCAGGCTTTTTGTTGTAATTCGCTTTCTTTTCTCTTCTTCTGGATTCATATCGTCGATGACTTTGATGAACATGTCGGGACACTGGACGAGACCTTCTCTAGTGGTCACCTGATCTTCTCCGACTGCTGGAGCTTTGTGTCCAGTATGCCTGTTCCTTTCTATCTCCCCGGCCTGTCTCCATATTCTTGGCATGCTCTTCCGCCTGGTCATATCCTCTTGTCATCTCCTCAATCTCATCGAGATCATGACTTTTTCGTAGTAAGCGCCTGCGAAGGGTCTCTGAATGACAGCCCTCAATGACTCTCAGTCGGATGGCATCTTCCGTTGAAAAGGAGTCAAAATTGCAATACTGCGACAGGCGGCGCAGACGTGCGATGAACGTGCTCATCATCTCATCTTTGTCCTGACGTGCTTGATGAAACACATATCTCTCATAGTCCACATTTCTTTTGTGCACAAACTTCCTGTTGAGTGCATCACGCACCTTAATCATAGGTCCCTTTGTCGTCTGTCGGTAGTTCTTTGATGACCTTCCCGATCTCTTTGCCAACCAAATTGCGGAGTGCAATTAGTTTGTCTCTGTCTCCTGTGACTTTCGACCCTTCTAGGTAATCTTCAAAATCCTCCAGCCACTCCTGCCACCGAGGACCCATGCTTCCGCCTGCCACCAGAGTCAACGGTTCTGGGGGGCATAGATGGGAGACTATGGACTGCAGGAGACTCCGCCCCCCCTGCAATGGCGGTGCTCACCTGGTAACGAACCGGCGTGCTGATCCTGGAGGACGATACTGGCGATTTTCTTCTGGCGGCATAGAGATACAGCGCATTGAAGAACGCATTGAAGTTCGCTAGGGTGAGGGCCCTGAGGTTCGAGACGTCTCCCGCGCTCGATGTGGTTTTTGCAGCGCCCGAGGCAACAACGGGGAGGTCGGTGCGCACGCAACCTCTGGGACAGAGCCCTTCAGAGCTTTACTGTGCATCGTGGCTCAGGCTTTCCTCCCCTCTGCGGCTGCTATCATCCTAGCAGCAGGAAGAATCGCGAGGCATGGTTTTTTTTTTTTTTTTTGCTGACACATAGGAGATAAAACCGAAGTAAAGGAGACAGGAAAGGAGGTTAGAAGGTTGTGGGAGGACACTTGCGAGTAAGAAAGAGGGGGAAAAAACGGTTTTTGAAAATCCCTGGCAAGTTAATTACAATCTGATGGTAATCTAGTACCAGATTCAAGTGGAAAGAGAGATTACAGGGGTGCCGCTCTGAAACCTGCTTTGCTGTTTTTGCTGCCGGACCTCTTCCATCACTGGCCTTGCCCCTCGTGCCCCCCCCCAACCTTCATTACGGCCTCACGGCGCCCGCTCCACGGGTGCTGCCCTGATACCTGCTTTGCTGCTTTTGCTGCTGGACTTCTCCTGATTGCAAGGAGACTTGGGGGCATTTCTACTTGACCTTTCACGGCCCCGCTTCGCGGGCGCCGTTCATAGTACTCCTGGATTTTTTCCAAACAGCGCCGAGGGACTGCGAGGCCCAGCAGGCCACTGGACGCTCACCTGCCGCCTCTTACCTCACTGGCCACGCCCCCCCCTGGGAGGCCTATAAATACACAATCACAATAACGCATCGTGGGACGCGCGCGGGCTAAGCCCGGGCAAAGGGCGGGCCCTCTGGAGGCCTGAGGAGGGACGGAACGGGCCCACCAGGACGGGCCCACCCTCTTGGTTGCCCCTTATTTGGACAATATTTTGTGGTAATGCTGCCTTTGTTCTTAATTTTACTGAGGATAACATCGCTTTTAATTTCTTTATAAGTCTTTGCCCGCCATGACTTGTAAGGGGGCTAATACAAACAGTGAAGCTGGCATAGGGCAAATCTCTCCCTGGTTAGATGACTTAAACATTCGATGCAAAACTAACTACGCTCCAGTGGAGTCACCCAAACCTGCTAGAAGTCTTAGTATACTACCAGAAATTGACAGATCCTTGGAACCCCCGTCATTATCCAATAAATCCAGCATAAAAAACATTCAAAATATTGCACCTCCTCAGGCTAAAACCGCTAAAAGGAAATGCAGCGGCGATAAACATTGCGGAAACCAATCAAAACTTCAAAAGCTATGCTTAAGCCCCACATCTCTAATCACTAATCCCCCAAAGGCACCTGAGGTTATTGAGAACCCAGACGGCATAGCATCTCCTACCCATTTGGATTTATTATCCCTAATTGAACAACTTGTCAGCTCTATTACAGCACCGCTGATAACAAAAATCAACACACTAGGGGATAGGCTGACTGGTATTGAAGAATCCATTAACTCCAACTTGTTAGTCAATAAATGCACTGTAATATCTAAGTGTCCCAAGGTATCCACCACACCCACAGCACCCAAACCAATCAAACAGGACAAAAGGGTCCAAACACAACCATTATTTTCTAGTGGCACAAATGATCCCAACATCTCTTCTAAAGACGTTACTCCCCAGCCTACCGTCCCTAGAGCAGGGTATAATAAAGCCACCTCTATACAGCTACCACCGGAGGCCGCCCCATATGTGTGTGTTCTCGCAGGAGTACCGGCTCTTACACCTGGGAAGACTGAGAGACAATGTGACCTATTGAACAAAGTCAAATTTTGGCTGGGAAAAAATAGACCCCTGCCACCTAATTTAAACGGAGCAATAATAAGTGTAAGAAGGGTGGGTTGGTTGGGTTTCCTTCCCAAAGACATCATTGGTGACCTGATACTTGTTAGATTTAGGAGTAGAAACATTGTCCCTTACTTGCAAACCTGGCCGCCTCAAGATGGAGACGGCCCAATATCCGTTTGGGATTTACATGACTTTTATCCTAGAACATCACCCATCCTCCCACTTAGAACAAAGCCAGTTCAGAACTTGTTAATAGGCAGAGGAGCCTTTGTACCGCGTGGTAGAAATTTTCCTACTTTTCCCCAACATGAATCATTGTATAACAGCACAAGGTATTGACAGCCCTACTGATTGTTGTGTGTTTTTAATGGTAAAACTGTTAAAGCTGAATTCGGTGTTATTGAATGAATGTATGTTTTAATCATGTATGTTTTTAACTGTACGCTTTTATGATTTGAAAACAAAATCGAATAAAGCTATATTGATATTGATATTAACTATGGATGCAGCACCACCTCTATTCCGGTTGGGTGAATTCGACATGGCTGGTCAGACGTGTCACCAGCGTGCTTGCGTTCCAACTAGTGCACACCGTTGCACTGTCCACTCCCACCCTCGTCGCCAGTTGTCATGTCGTGGCAGCAATAACGACTGACAAAATGTAAGAATATTTATGAGAGCTTTATTCTGCTTCTGCTCATGACCCTGTCCCTACTCTAACTACCCCTTTCCTGTCGCTGCTCCTCCTCTTCCTCCAACCCCGAAACTCCTCCCATCCCAACTACTAGACTGCATACAACATTACACGCCTGTCATGACAAGAGTTGGGTACACCAGCACCAAGGCTGTGCTGGACCTACCACCAGCCTGCCAAGACGAGTTGGTGTGCACATTGGCACCAAGGAAGTGCATAGCGTGAATCCAGACCACCATTGTCAGCTGGATAGGTAGGCCAAACCTGTTACAATGGTAACAGTGGGATTGCAATATTTGCGTGCATCAAACTCTTTGTGGCCAATGTGTTTGGCGCTGGCCAACTCTGGAGGATGTGGGAGCACATCTGGGCATTCCCCAGCGACAGCCAATAACCACTGGGCATGCAATTGAGATAACCAACCTCTGCCATTTGTGGATCTGGTGGAATATATGGGGCAGAGATTGTGGCACCTGGCCTCTGGGGCCAGATCATGAACCCTATAAAGCTAAAGATCTGCATTCCGCAGCCTCATGGCAGACAGAACAGAAATTTAGAGGACACATCTGTGGTTCAAAGGAATACCCTTTGAAGCTTCCACCAACTAAAAGGTCCAATGGGGTATAACTACCCAGCATCTCCCCACCAAGTGGAGAAATCCACTTGTGGGGACACAGGACTGGAGAACCTGGTCTTCGTGGTGCACATATCCAGAGGACTCTGTTGTGCACAGGAGGATAACTGCCTGTGGAAAGTACCACATGCCTTCTTGAATAGTAGCTGGCCTGGGCCAACGACCTGCTGACATGTGGCACGTTGAAGTGGCTCCCAAGGACCAGTCAGCTGTCTCCTGTTATCTGGGAGGTCTCAGGAATATCAAAGTTCTCCTACGAGGGACCCACACCATCTACCGGTGACATCTGGAGAGTGGTGCACTTTAAGTGCCCACATTGCATGCTGAAAGCTGGACAGCGCAATGTGAGTAGGGAGTTTAGAACTACAGAATCATGCCTGGAGACCAGAGTGCCTAGCGCGGAGCTCAAGAAGTTGCCCGCATCTTCATTGAAGTGGTTCATGTACTGCAGGGACCTCAGCAGGCATAAGCGTCTTGTTGATGGTGGTTGAAGGTTCCAAAGGGGCCCACTTCATCGACTGTGCCGCATTTATATGTGCGCCATGCCATCTGCATGCACAAGGGTGAGCATTGGTTGTGCAGTGTGTACAATTCCCGGCCCTTGACGGGAGCTGGGCCTTCTGCCTGGCTGTGTCACTAGACAGACGGAGGCAGACTTGAGCGGTCCTCGGAAAAGCGGCATGCTTAAAAGCACGCTGCATGGCTGACTATGGTGGCCCACTTCCTTTGATGAAAACTAGATGAGTCATACTTCACCTTGGAAGAAACTTGTCAACACAGATTGTTGTGTGATATTTCCCTCCTAATATCAGACCCCTCCCACTCACAGGGTGCTCGGCTGGGCCCTATGTGAGTAATTACCAACTCCCAATACTCCTTTTTGAGTCACTTCCAATTTAGATGTGCACTTGACCACTCTGATAGTATATTGTTATTGATTCAGATGTCCCTCATTGTTAGGTCCTGATGAGACACCATATTGATTGTGGGGTCGAAACGTTGTCGACACACACTTGAAACTAACCACTGTACCCAGCTCTCACCAATGTTTCAGAAGGCTGTGAATAATAATTGTTTTGCTGACCAAATGGTCGTTTTTGTATATTATGAAACCTTATTGTATGTCACAACTTGTCACTTTAATAGGTAGGTTCGTGGAGAAGTGTGGCTCAATGGTTAGAGCGGCAGACCCTGATGCAGAGGTCTAGCCCGGGACCAGGGTTCAATTCCCACCTCGGCGTGTCTTGGGCTCAATTTCCTCGGACCTGATAATTCTCGCCTTGCTGCCTATTCAAATCATGGGTCCCACTCTGCAACTCTGGGCAATAGCTTGCTTAATCTCCACAAATGGCACCAACAACGCTAGGATGCCTGGCTTCACCTTGGGGGTGCCCAGAAGTGGGCACTTCACAGGGAAAAGCCAGGAGGGGTTCCACAGCGGTATGCGTACAAGCGCCGAGATACCCTCATTGGTCGATTTGTGCGCAATACAAGTACTACTACATTAAGTTCACTTGAGACACCAAGCACTTCCTTCTTGAGTTTTCATCAATTGTGACATAAACAATATTGCATTTTATTCTTTGGGTTCCGTGATTCTTCTCTTTCGGTACATCTTTACCCATGATTATAGCCATTGTGCTTAACTATTATCATGTATTTATTTCATTATCCACAGGTACCTCTGTTCCTTGATATATTTTGCCAGGCTGGGGCATTTCTTTGGCCATCCGGACAGTGCTGGTTCAAACAGGCTACCACTACCGAAAACATCCTGCCTCCAACTTTTGAATCTAGAAACTACAAGATTTAGTTTGGAGGATGATCCATGGGACCTGTAAGGGCAATACATCTTGAAGCGATGAGGGTGTACAATTTGGTCGATGTACCGTCTTATGCAATAGTCGAAGTGATTTAAAATGGGTTCTTCCTTTCTCTGGCAATCAATTATGTTTTGCCAACCCAATTACAGAACCTCCAAAGCACAAAACATTTTTACTTAAGTTTGGTCATGGAAAGTTGCTTGCTGTTTGGTAAGGGTGGTCCAAAATGACATATTCCATAAAGAATTATTGATAAGCAAGACTAATTTAAGACTAAGCCCAATCTATATTGTGAGAAACGCCAAATGACCATGAACAAAGGGCAATGGAGTAAGGGACAGGGTCCAGTGCATTGGTTGAAGATCACATCCACAGTGTAGAGCTGAAGGCTCCAGGCAGTGAGCATGGAAGGTTGAGCTACAATGTATATATCAGAGCAGTAGATTGCACCCTCTGCTCTGCATGTATGGGTAGGGACAAGTCAGCATGCCCAGTGTGGCAAAAGGCCTTGCCATGGCCCTGTACTCACTGAGGGTGAGTGAGTTCTTGCACTTAAGACATGAATAATGACATCTCCACCAAGTACCTGGTGAACACAGCAGAATGGCACACCCTGCAAATTCTGGGGATTGCGAGAGTGAGTGCAGGGTGTTGCCAAAGGGCTCAGCCTTTATTCAAAGGATACTGGGAAAGGATGGGCAAAACATTTTTCCGTGTGGTGGTGGAGGGGGTCCACAAATGGGCTGCTAAGCGTGTGCTCACAGTATATGGCCAATGTCATGTCCTAAAGGATCTAAAGGCATATGGACTAGGCAAATGATATGGAAAAAAGCCATGCCATGACAGTTCTGTGGGTAGAAGAATCAATTGCAAAATGTAACCAAAAACCACACTCTGTCTCATATCCTTCTTGGTTCTGCATCCTGGCCCACTGGGCACATGACGTAGTGGAAGGACCATTCTGCACTCAGCGCCGTGTGGGTATAGCTGACTCTTATGCCCACAGGCTCTCGTGGCAAGAGATTGAGTACAGGGTGAGACCAAAGACCTCACTCACCATTTGCAGTACAACCAGAGTAAGCTGGGCATGGCTAGAGCACAGACAGCCCATATTGAGATGTTAGCCATTATTCATAGAGGCTTGCTTACACAAGAATCAGATAGCATGGCATCAAAATGTGTCTGGTATAGACCGTGCCAAAAGGCCCACCTGAAAAGACTGCAACTGTTTTATTTCAAACCCCTTAGGCGTCCCAGCCCGTTCTCCGAATCTTGGTTAACCTCCGAGAACATTCATTGTAAAGCTGTAGCATTTCCGAGACTGGAAGATGATCGTGAGGGAAACCTGTGCCATAGATCTCCATCCTGGTTGAATTATAGAAAACGCTCCTACCTCCGTGACCAGCCAGGAGAGTGGACAGGGTGCATAGTGATCAATATCTTTATCCAGCTCACTCTTCAAAATGACAGACTTACTTGCACTGCATGCTCTCCTGATTACCATTGCAAAAAAGAGTAATTGATGGACAGAATGCAGAACAATGTCATACATTCACCCTAGTGCAGAGATCTGGGCCTAAATCCATCGTTTTTTTGCTCACCATGCCATTCCAGTTTGGACCCAGCCATATGCAAATCAGTCTTGACCCTGCGCCCAATGGGAACAGTTCAGCGCGAACTGCCAGGTCAGGTCCTCCCTGGACTGGAAACAAGCATCCGAGGACCGCTTTCGAGCTTTCAGCACTCATCAGCCAGGATAGCTTGACTCCAGTAGCATGGAGAGCACGGGACTCACGCCTGAGCATACCCACTCAGGGTGCCAAATGCAAAAAGAACAATTGATGGACAGAATGCAGAACAATGTCATACATTCACCCATCGTCAGTCATTTGTTTGCGTAGCACTCCTGATTACCATGGCTGCCTTGCCTTTGAGAGATAGTGTATAGTAATAGTGTATAATATCTCTCTCATGAGGCTCCTACCAACCTGACTACATTTAAGCTATACTTTCATTTAAACATCTAGTTGATTGATTAAGCTTACTTTTTATTCAATTGGAATTATTTTTCCCCAAAAAAAATCTGAAACTGTTGCCTTTTTATCGATGTCAGTCAGTCAAAAGCTTTTATTATCGGTTAAAACCATATATATAGATATCACATCATGTACAACAACAATACTATATACAAATAAGTTAATAATTTGAAAATTCATAAAAGACCTTCAAAAAGCAGCGTGCTGAGTTGGTAAGCATGCATTGGTGTCACTAACACTAATTCAAATTACAGTCTGACCTACGACGGAAAGTAGATAAAAGGAGGCCACCCATGTTATAACTTATTAAGACCCTTTAGTGTTGCACACCTTCTAAACCACATTGACAAAAGACATTTTGAAGTGGCTAGGACAAACCTAAAGGACGTGTCTGATTTGAAGAGTCTAAAGGCCTCTATATAGTCCCTTATGCCTCTAGACCGACAACACTGAATTAACCATTTGGTTCTTGCCCTAGTGTAAGAGGGGCAGAAGAGCAGAACGTGAAGATCTGTCTCTCTGCTGGCCTCGCATCCTGGGCAAGAACTTGCAGGGGATGGAGTTTTTAACCACTTATAGGTGGTTTCCCTTAGAGGGAGTGTGCCATGCCTAAACTGAAGGTAGAGTTTCTTAGCCAAAGGTGGCTGGATTTGGTCTAAGAATCTTTCAAAAGAAGGGTGGGACTTAATCTCAAGAAAGGTGTTGGTGAGCCTGCCCAAGGACGGGTTTGATGTTAGAAGAGCCCTGTCATGTTCTTTCATCGCTATGATCAGGTCTTTTCTAGAAAGCAAAGCACAAGCCTCCTCAGGGAAGGACCACAGGTCCCCCCTGCCCAGGTTCTGTATGCGGCTACGGATGTACTTCAGCCATGGGATCCTACCCACACCCCCTCTGGCTAGCAAGTCCCGCAAATCTTCCCCATAACTCTCAAGTTCCGGGGTGGCCCAAAGCCGTCTCCAATATAGCAGGGGACGATTTGAGACAACCTTGTGTATTGGCGCCAAACTTAAATCCAACCTCAAGGGGACGAGGGGAGTGCTCTGTGGAAGGCGCAAAATGCGTCTAGTAAAACTGTTCTCGGTGAGGGATAGAGGGGTCACGCTTGCATGCCCCCAGAGTTCTGCACCATAAAGTGCACCACCTCTTGCCTGCACCTTGTAAACTTCTAATGGCGGTCCCGTGAGTATAAGGGAGATTCACTATGGGCTTTTAAGATCCCACCTGATGACTGGGCAAGTTTCAGATTGGCTTTAGCGATCTGCGAGCCCCAGTTCATTTTGTCCTCAAGGGTAACCCCCAGATATTCAAAGGTTGAAACTCTATCAAGGGCCGTTCCCTCCAGGTGTGGGTGGGGGCAGTTCAAGTGTAGTGAGTTATACACCATATATTTTGTTTTGGCGAAGTTGATTTCCAAGTTCCTCAATTTACAGAAGCTGGAAAATGCTTCCAATGTGCGCTGGATACCCCCCAGTGTTTTAGACAGTAGGAGGGTATCGTCGGGGAACATTAGCACCGGGATTTTCCTGCCAGCTAGTGTGGGGGAGTCCAAATAGTTCACCCCCAATAAGTGGGCAATAAGACCATTAAGGAATAGGGAAAAGAGCATTGGCGCAAGTACGCATCCTTGCCTAACTCCCTTTTCAACTGGGAAAGGGGAAGTCAATGCCCCCCCTTCCCGAACCTCACCCTTGCATACGTACCTGTATGCAGCTGCTTAAAAAGCTCGCACAGATAAGCCGGTGCGCCCATCTCGGTTAGGATAACCCAAAGCTTGTCCCTCTGGACCAGGTCAAAAGCTGACCGAAGGTCCACAAATATAAAGTACAAACTGCTGACCCCAGAATAACAGTCTTCCAATGGACCAGCTGAAGTCTAAAGAGCTAATCCATCGTCGACACCCCCACCCTGAAACTGGCCTGCAGAGAGGACAGAACATTGTTATCGTCCATCCAACACTGCAACCTGGTCAGGAGGACTCTGGCAAAAAGCTTCTGGAGGATACAATGAGACTTATCGGCCGGTAGTTGGCCGGGTCCAGGGGAGAAGCTTTCTTGATATGGGTATAATTTCGGCAGCTAACCAAGTAGGCGGAATATCCATACCCTTCATGATGGCATTAAAAAGAGTGCAGATGTAAGGTGCCCATACCCCATCCTCAGTCCGATATAGGTCCCCAGGGATTTTATCCAACCCAGGGGCCTTTCCTGGTGTCAAACTCCTGATTGCTGCCTTAATTTCCATAATCGTGAAGGCATAACCACCAAGGGCCCTACCCAGCAAGACAGGTGGATCAGAGGTTGTTACGGCCACACAAGGGGCCGCCAGTACCTTCGGAGGGTCTACTGCATAGAGGGGCTTAAAGTGGGCAAGCCACACCTCCTCGCTGAGATTAGGAACGATGGCAGAGGCGCCAGAGGCCGAGCCACCACGTACCAAGTTCCAAAATAACCTGAAGTCGCGGGCCTCTAGGGCTTCTCTAATTTTCTCACAGTTCTCGGCGTCCCATTCTGCCTTAGCCGCACAGATTAGTCTTTTGTAGGCAAGGCGAGCGTTTCTGATAGACATCATGGTGCCATGTTTCACCACCTTAAACAAGAAGGATTTAGCCTCCCTACAACTGTGGTTAAACCAGTGGGAATGCTTAACTGCCTTCCCCCTTCCACTATGGGATGTTACAAAAAAGTCAGCTAGTAAGTTAAATAGCGAGGTATGGGTGGCCTGCAAAGCCGAGAAGTGAGAGTGCTCATATTCACATCCCCCATGCTTACTAACCGCCTCTAGTGCCCCTGCTACATGGTTATAAATCTCCGCTACCTTTATCCGGGGCTTGAGCAACCTTCTCCCACCTAACTCGCCTACCTCCCGAGGTCTGTGTGATATTAGGAGGAGGTGTAGTCACAGCATCTTCTGGTCGTGAATGGTTCCCCAAAGGGTTCACTAGTTCAAGTAGAAGTAAATTGTGGTCGCTATCAACCCTAGGTACTACAGTAAACTCGTGCCAAAAAGCCCACAGCTACAAGAATATAATAAATGGTTGTACTTTTCCCAGGCCTGTTGAAAGTACAGGCACCTGGTACATCAGGGGAAAGTCTACCATTGCAGGCCCTTAGGGAGAAAGTAACAACCATCTTATTAATGGCAAGTGCCAATGGCGTGGGGTGCTTTGCAGCATACATAGTGCACTCAGGGATGGAGGAAACTTCGTCCTCATCGAAAGTAACAGAAGGGATCCCACTTAGTGGCTCATAATGACAATTAAAATCTGCCCCAATAATGATATGATAAGAATGGGGGAAGAAGCTAGTAGCACCTCCAGGGCCTCCAGGGTAGATAGGGCCTTCTGGATGGGGGCTGGGCGCAAGTAAATATTTAGCACCGCCAAAACCAGCCCCTCACCAAATGAGAGTGTGATGCACAAGATGTCTAGGTATTTGGTGTCTATTACCTTGAATGTGTACCCCAAGTGTACCACCACCCACGTGCACAGCCCTCCCGAAGGTCTGCCCCTTGGCCCCTGGGATGCAGCTTCATGGTATGTTGCATAGCCAACCCAGGCAGGGGGGGATAAGAGCCAGGTCTCTTGAAAAGGCAGAGGTCAAAATTATCCACCAACTCACCCCATTCGGGATTTTGGAGCTTTGTCCCCAACCCCGCCACATTCCAAGATCCAATCAATGAGGGGCGAGGCATCACTAGTTCTGTTGATGGTGCGTATAATAGGGTGTGCGGGTCCAGGGGAAATACATATTGGACTTTGAGGAGACTCAGCAACCCTACAGTCTCCTCCCACAGCCTTGCTAACCTCAAGGATGTGTGCCAGGAACTAAGATTCCCGGGATGGGGATAGTCAATCCACACTACTCAGAGCCCTGTAGCGATTACCCAAGGAAATGTTGAATTGGGGGGCACAAAAACCATAAGGGGGAAGGGATTGGTGTTCACGCTGGGTCAGCCCCTGATATGTACTGTAAAAGTAACTCAGGTGGCGAGTGTTGACCGGGCCCGGGGTAGCCAGGTCACCACTCTCCAAGATTTGTTTGACCGCAGCTGGGTCCCTGAAGTTGACAAGGATGCAATCCCCCTCAATATCTTTGGGTCTGGTTCCCAACCAATTAACCCTACGTACAAACATAATTTCCCCCTGACCCTGTCCCATCAGTGATCTATGCCTGTTTAGCCGGTGGATAACCCTGTTTTTCAATGCTGAATAAGTTTCTCCTTGGGCATTGTCTAGCGGTGGGACGCCTGGGAGCACCACCACAAGGAGTGCTGCTTCTGGGGGTAGTTGGGGACAGGGAGGGGGTTTCAGTTGGCTAGCTACTTTTGATTTAGTAGGAAGGGAGGGTTGGCTGCTACCGGTAATGCATTGCTGCCCAGGGGATCCTGGGGGGGGGGAGAGGTGCCAATCGAACCACCCGGCGCCACAGATGGCAACTTGGTGCTCCTGGGTGGTCCGATATTAGCAGAGTTTTTAGTGGGTTTCTTAGCTACACCCTGTGTCTGATGTTTTGGTGAGGTGGCCAGGGGGATACTATGTCCCTGGCTAGCAACCGGAGCAGTTGTCCTACTGGTCGCGGGACCGGCACTCGCTTCCGAGCTCCCTGGGTTCTAAGGGCCTGTACTTTTCCCGCACCCTTGTTATTAATGAGGGTCACTAGCCGGTCTATCCTGGAGGTCAGTGTCTTGAAGTGAGAGGTTATCAGCTGCTCCAAATGGGCCTGGAGATCAATAATCATGTGGGTAGCCCAAAGTGGTGGTCCTGGGGTAGTTTTAACCAGGCCAGGATCTGGCGTCGGGCCAACTGTAGTAGAAGCTACTTTGTCAGCCTGTTTGCGTACAGGTTTCTGGGCCCTGGTCTTCTTATTGAGCCTTACAACCTTCCTCATCACAGGGTTGAAATCTGGGGGCACTAGCATCTAGGCCTGCTGCGCACAAGGTAATTCTGCAAAGGACATGTAATAGAAGTACTCTCAAAGGGATTTAGTGTGGCCTCCTGCAGATCACCTTCTACCTGGTGGGGAATAAGCGCCGGAGTTAGCGAAAGGCGCCTCGCAGTATTCTCTATGGCAGTAGAGATGACGCCTATCGTTTTTTGGAGCATTTTGTCTATGGCTGTTAGGGTAGGGAGAGGTTGGATGGAAGCAGCTAGCTGCCTTGTCACGGGGCGTGAAGTGGTGCTAGGGGTGTTTTTCCCCATGTTAGTCTTAGTTAGTTGGATGCAAAAAGACAGGAAGGGGGACAATACGGACAATACTATGCTTGTGAATAAATGCACATTGCATTGGTCTAGATAAAAGATAATAACAGGTGTGGTCCCTAGCCATTCGGCGTCGGTCAATAGGGACAAGCTATGGCTGGTAGAGGGGAGCTAAAATGCCCCAATAGCATTAAAACAAGAATATAAAACTAATGGAGAAAATCAAAGCATTTGAGTTGCAAATAATTAGAGAAGATGTCTCAAAATGTCAGGGGGATGTCTGTTTAGATTTGTTTTTAGAAATGTATCCTTTTAAAAAGTGGTTTGGGATCCTGCACATAGGCGAATATAATCATTGTTTATGAATCGGAGTAAAGATTGCGTGAAGCAGAAAGAGCATTTACAATTTGACTACACATGCTCCTCATAGAATAACCAAGAATAGAACCCATTGATCCAGTGCATGAGGTATGAGTCTTGCCCATACAAGGTCATTTCAGATTGGCACTGGAGAGGTACATTTCAGATGGACACTGGAGAGGTAAGTATGAGATGGACACTGGAGAGGTACATTTCCAAATTAAAGATTTAGCATGCCTGGAGTTAATGAAGAATCGTACCTCGTGACACACTGTGTACACAACTGTGAATATGCTTTTTTTAATTAGTTGAAAAGGGCTACAGTAGTTACAAACTTTACCACATCTGTGCAATGGATTTTGCTATAGAACACACTAAAACACTATAGAACCTCCACAAAGTCATAATAATCCTTTCTGTATTCTTTCACAAAATATTCAAACGCAAACAACAACTAAATTCCAGCTTGTCAAAAGTTTTACAGCCATTCCGAGACACTTCCATATAGTTATTGACCTAATTTGTGGGTAAACATAGAGGCATTTTAGTATTGGGGAACGTTTGCCTTCCTTGATCTTGGTTGAACTGAAAGACTACATTCCCTTTTTGCAAGTCTCCCTACCACCTCACATTTCTGGGTGATGTGGACTGCAAATCGTTTTCAAGTTTGTGCTGTATTCACCTGATGTGTGTGAGGTCTGTTCTTCTCGAAAGCTGTAGAATTAATGAATTCAACACCTTTCTCTAGACCGCACAAGCACTATACTTGTCACTATTGCACTACCACACCCTGTTTCGCATTTTTGCTGCATTGTATTTAGAATATGGGGCATAGTATCAAGGGCCATATTGCCGTTCTTTTGGCTTTAAAAGGTAAAAAAGCGGCAAGATATTCATCGCACTAATAACAAGCTCAGGCTAATCCTTGTTAGCGCCTATTTTCGTGCGATGGCTGTCGTTTTTTTATCGCCCTGCTTGCCATCGCTAATGACATGCAAAGTATGCGTTCCTGAGTAAAACAGCATGGGAGAACTCGCTAGCACAGCTTCGCGATATTATTAAGCCGGCAGCAGACCCGCGAAGCGATGATAATAATCGCGCTAAGCCCCCTTTATCGCAGGAATTTATCTACTGCTATAAAGTTGACTCAGCCATCTTAATAATGGGAGGTGGATTGCAAGGCTAAGGCCACAGGGGCGTATCAGTGAGGTTTTCATTATCACTCAAAAAATATTGCAGCATTTTCCACGCTATTCCCGCTTTTTGCTGCTATCGCTGGATTTCTTATCGCCTTTGAGATAAGCGTTGATAATAATGCGCTAACTCAGCGATGAAATCCAGAGATAGAAAAAAACGAGCCAAGCGCGCTCTGTGATATTTATCGCAGTTTGTTGATAATATGCCCCTGAGTTTTTTATGAATTGAACAATATATTTTGTGATTATTTTGAAAAGGAAATGATGAGCCTGGTGGTCATTACTTAATGCCAATTAATTTGTGTTAGTACGGATCAGTGCGTGACCGCTCATGAAAGACACAAATGTTGTTGAAATAACTTTGACAAAACCACACGTGATTTTACTACTTATTACCCCAGGTTCTGAGGAATACGGGGTTTCCCCATCAGCGTTTATGCTAGTTTTAATCAGGGCATGAATTTTCTGGGTTATTTGTAGCACAGAAAGCATTCGGTGCTTTATGCTTGATTTCCCTGCCATTTTAACGCACCAAGATGCACTTATTTTGAGTCCAGGACATTCATAGTGTGCTCTTTTACTGTAACTCTCTCTTTCAGTCTCCATCTAACTATTTCATATGTTATGTTATGTTATGTTACAGTATTTGTAAAGCGCATGGCTGCCCCTGCAACGGGGGTCCCGGCGCTAGTTTCAGAGAAGAGGTCCACAGAGATATACACAGAGTTAGACAGAGAATAGCCAGATCTTCGCGGCCCTTCTGAAGGCACAGTGATTCTGGATGCTCCTAATGGACAGAGGTAAAGCGTTCCAGAGGGTGGGAGCGCCCTCCTGCTCTCACTCTTCTAAAACAAGGAACGCAGGCTAGATAGAGCTTAGCCGAGCACAAGGACTGCGTTAGGACATAAGGATGGATCAGATTAGATAGGATGGAAGGCCCCTGAAAGGTAAGAAGTTTAGGAGTAATGCATAGAGCCGTGAAAATAATTCTATTCTCTCCAGCGAGCCAGTGCAGCATTCTCTCTCCTCTTTTCTCTTCTGCTTTCTCTCTTAAAGTTGCTATGTTTTTTCTCTCATTCTCGCGTTTTGATCACCTCTCTATGTCGCTCTTCAAACAGTTAATGAAGCAGCTGTCACTTCTCAGGCTGTTGAAAGGTGATGATGTCAGGGTCCACCATGTGCATCAGATTGCGACCAAGTGCTGGAAGGCCCTGCATCCGGGGACTCTGCCAAACACCGGAAAACTGCCATTGAGGTATGAGTTTGGCGGTGTGTGTGTGCCAGCATGGGTAGAGTGACAGTTAATATTTTGTACAGGTGTATCCTTGAAGATGGATTTTGAAAGACATCAACAGACCATGGAACGGTCGGTCGTGTGCGCGTGTGAGTGTTACAAAGACAGACTGATGAGTCCTGCGGAAGTGACATTCTGTAGCTCTATCTTATTCTCTCCCAATAGCTAAACTTTGTGGAAATTCTGAAGCTGAAGTAATTGTAGCAATTCATTGGATTATTGTGCTGTTAACACAATCATTACCATCCACAAGTATATATGTGCAATGACAACAAAGTGCAGGCTTCAGTAGTCTGAAATCCTAATAATTAGATCTGGCTAAAGACAGCTTCAGATGTTTTGTGGTACACATTCCAAAAATACACATAAGGAAACAATAAAGTCAGCCCTCCCTCAGAACTGATTCTTGTGCTACTCCTAGTTTGATCACCCGACACACAGACATACACTCATTTCCACTTCAGATGGCTTTGTGCTGGGGCCCCCGACAGTAGGATATGTTGAATCCATGTATCTCTGCCCATTCCCTGCTCTCTTCCTTCCAGTGAGTCACATGGAGATAGTTTCCTTAAAAGGTTTTTAGCCCTAACAGGGGCTTGCTCAAATGACAACTGTCCTGCAGAACAAGACCCCCTTATTTATCTGACATCATCCACCTTGCACCAATGTTATTTTGGCATTGTATATAGTGCAGGGAGACGGTGACTTTGAATCCGATTATACTGAGAGTCTGCCTCGAGATGGACTCTGTACATTAAATAATATGGTTACAATATGTTAAGGGTACCCTGAGGGCGCTTGGGCTAGTAGGACTATATGAGGACCCACCCAGCTTGTAGTGTAGTTCCTATATCTCTAATAGGCTCTGCACATTGGAATAATATACACTATAGTTTTGATATTGGACAGAGGTCACTATGTCTCTATCGAGTACATTAGACTTAATTACTTGTGTGTGCCAGCTAACTCAGAGGTCACTAGAAACTTTCTCGAATGAACAAGGAGGGATTCGTTTATGACAACCGCATAAACATGACAACTTTGTTTCCCTTAGAGTCGGAACAATATCTTCAGAGTCGTGGAAACAATAGATAACCGTTTCACTCAGTCAATCGTGCATGCTTCGTTTCTACAGAGTTGCACAGAAATAGAGAGATGGGCGTTTTAATAAAAAGGGTTTATTGAACAGTCTTCGTTCTCATGCAAAAGAGGTGAACTGCTACAATCGTAAGACACAATGCGAAGTATAATGCGTACAGCGTAAATATTAATATAAAATAATACTGTAATAGCATGGTCTGTAGCTGTGACATATATAACAATACATACATAAATATCACAGGCTAAAATACTCAACTGGTGCTTCTAAAATAATCCTACCCCAGTGTACCTAACCTAAGTCTAGTACAAGGGAAGAAGTAGGTACTGTTTTAGCATACATAAGTTTAGTTGTGTTTAGTTTTGCCAAGGATTGCCGAAAGGTTTCTCTAGGTTCTAATCAGCTCCATACCTTAGAATGAGAGAGGTTGGTATCTCTTTCCCAGGACTCAATTCTCTAACACCCTGCAAGGGGAGTCAGAAACACTGGAGCTGCATTCCCGGCGAGGAGGATGACAGCGTCTGGTCAGTGCGTCGGTTGGCGAGATGACTTCCTTCGGGTGGTGAGCCGCGTCGTGCAAGAGGTAGCCGAACCGCACCGTGCCTTGTCATAGCAAGTGAAGGTATATTTATACCTTGAAGGTGTTTAGGAATGCCAGTATTGACGTAAAAGTCGGGCATATGAACGTCATGAATGAACCCCTAAGCAATAGATGTTCATACATAATAAATGAGCTCTTGGAGAAATCAATATCCAGTCAAGGGGAAGTCCCTAAAGCTTAAGAGTCTGGTTTTCCAGGAACTCTTTGTGAGGGACATGAATGGATGTAAGTAGCCATGCCTGTATTTGGGTAGCATGGACTATGCCTAAATAGGGACTGGGTTTCTATGCCTATATAAGTGCAATGTGAATTGTACCTATATAAGGGAATGAATCGGGAAATTCATACAGAATCTAAATCGATACACAACAAGCTGCCCCACGATCTCCAAGGCTAGGATTACATCCATCTCCCTACAGAAAATGGCGAATGAAAGATGGGAGACTAATAGCAAAAAATGCACAGTGAAGCTTTATTTAAAGTCCCCTCCCACTCCTATCTAGCTACAGTCTCTAATCCCCAGGCCAGGTTCATTCTAGTGAGATTTCATTTACACCATATACCCTTGATGTTGGGTTTCCCTAATAATGTATGTTCTCAAGGCAATCGGACTTTATTCCCCTGTGATGGGTGTCAAGACAGACAGACCTACGTATACGACATATACTTCTCGTTTGAAGTTTTTATACTCAAATCAAATCAAATCAGAGGGATTTGTAGAGCACGCTTCTCACCCGTAAGGGTCTCAAGGCGCTGGGGTGGGGGGAGGGGGTGGGGGGGGGGGGTCGCTACTGCTTGAACAGCCAGGTCTTGAGTTGTTTCCTGAACGAGAGATGGTCCCGGGTCAGCCGTAGGTGGGTGGGGAGGGAGTTCCATGTCTTAGCTGCCAGGTAGGAAAAGGATCTTCCTCCAATGGTGGATTTCCAAAAACGTGGGACGGCAGCGAGGGCGAGGTTGGCGGATCAGAGCTGGCGGGTGGGTGTGTAGAATGTGAGGCGGCTGTTGAGGTACTTCGGGCCCATGTCGTGGAGAGCCTTGTGTGCGTGGGTGAGGAGTCTGAACGTGATTCTCTTGTTGACGGGGAGCCAGTGAAGGTCTTTCAGGTGGGCAGTGATGTGGCTGCGGCGAGGGATGTCCAGGATGAGTCGTGCTGAGGAGTTCTGGATGCGCTGGAGTCTTCTCTGGGGTTTGGCTGTAGTTCCAGCGTAGAGGGTGTTCCTGTAGTCCAGGCGGCTGGTGACGAGGGCCTGGGTGACCGTCTTCTTGGTTTTGGTGGGGATCCATTGGAAGATCTTTCGGAGCATGCGCAGGGTGTTGAAACAGGATGATGAGACTGCGTTGACCTGCTTGGTCATCGTGAGGAAGGAGTCCAGAATGAAGCCCAGTTTGCGTGCGGGGTCCGTAGGTTTGGGTTTGCTGCCCAGGGCAGGGGGCCACCAGGAGTCGTCCCAGGCGGAGGGAGATGGTCCGAGGATGAGGACTTCCGTCTTGTCTGAGTTCAGTTTCAGACGGCTACTCTTCATCCATTCTGCAACATCTCTCATTCCCTCCTGGAGGTTGGCTCTGGCGGTGATGGGGTCGTTGGTGAGGGAGAGGATCAGTTGGGTGTCGTCGGCGTGGGAGATGATGTTGAGGTTGTATTGACGGGCGATGGCTGCGAGGGGGCTCATGTAGATGTTGAAGAGGGTGGGGCTGAGTGAGGATCCTTGCGGGACGCCGCAGATGACTTAGGTGGCCGCGGATCGGAACGGGGGGAGGCGGACTCTCTGGGTTCTTCCGGTGAGGAATGAGATGATCCACTTCAATGCTGCTCCTTGGATTCCGGTGTTGCTGAGGCGTTGTGTTAGGGTGCGGTGGCATACGGTGTCGAAGGCTGCTGAGAGATCAAGGAGGATGAGGGCAGCCGTTTCCCCGTTGTCGAGCAGGGACCTGATGTCGTCGGTGGCTGCGATGAGGGCGGTCTCGGTGCTGTGGTTTGCTCGGAAGCCGGACTGTGAGGGGTCGAGGGATCTGTTGGTCTCGAGGAAGGCGGAGAGTTGTCTGTTGACGGTCTTCTCGATGACTTTGGCTGGAAAGGGGAGGAGCGAGATGGGGCGGAAGTTCTTCAGGGCCGTGGGGTCCGCAGTGGGTTTCTTGAGGAGGGTGCTCAGCTTCAGCTCGGCATGTTTCCAGCTTTTCGGGAAGGTGGCGGAAGTGAAGGAGCTGTTGATGAAGTTCCGGAGCTGGGGTGCGATGATGGAGTCGGCTTTGTTGAAGATGTGGTGCGGGCAGGGGTTGGTTGGGGATCCGGAGTGGATGGTGTTCATCATGTGCGTGGTGTCTTCGGTGCTGACAGGTGTCCAGGTGCAGAGGGTGGTGGTGGGGGGCGCTTGTTCGGTGGTTGGGTGGGTGGTCGGTGTGCCGAAGCTGTTGTGTATGTTGGCGATCTTGCTGTGAAAAAATGAAGCGAGTGAGTCGCAGAGGTCTTGCGAGGGTGTGATGTTGTTGATGCAGGCGCTGGGATTGGAGAGCTCTTTGACGATGCGGAAGAGTTCCTTGCTGTTGTGGGTATTGTTGTCCAGTCTTTCTCTGAATGTTGTCTTCTTGGTGGTACGGATCAGCTGGTGGTGTTTGCGGGTGGCGTTCTTGAGGGCTGTCATGTTCTCTGCTGTCTGGTTGTGGCGCCAGGCTTTCTCGAGGGTGCGGCAGGTTTTCTTGGAAATTTTGAGGTCGTTGGTAAACCACAAGGCTTTCCTGTTGTCGGGTCCGCTGGGAGGTTTCTTCAGTGGTGCGAGTTCGTCGGCGCAGTCGGTGAGCCACTGTGTGAGGTTGTGGGCTGCCTCGTCCGGGTCCGTCGTGTTGGTGGGCAGGTGCTGGCTGAGGGAGGTGGTGAGCTGGTCGGCGGTGATTTTGCTCCAGCTTCTGCGGGGAACCTGTTGCGGGTGGTGGTGGGTCGTGGTTCTCCTGAAGTTGAAGTGGACGCAGCTGTGATCTGTCCAGTGTAGTCCGGTGGAGTGGCTGAAGGAGATGTGCTTGCTGGAGGAGAGGATGGGGTCAAGCGTGTGTCCGGTGTAGTGGGTGGGGGTGTTCACCAGTTGCTTGAGTCCGAGGTTGGCGAGGTTGTCCAGCAGGGCGGTGGTGTTGCTGTCATTGTTGTTCTCCAGGTGGAAGTTGAGGTCCCCTAGGAGGATGTAGTCTGTGGAGGTGAGGGCGTGTGGGCTGGCAAAGTCGGCGATGGCTTCGCTGAATTGTGTGCGTTGTCCTGGGGGTCTGTAGATGAGGGTGCCTCTGAGGGTGGTCTTGGGTTCTGTGTGGATCTGGAAGTGAAGGTGTTCGGCGGCGATGAGGGTGTCGTCGGAGTTGGTTGTGACGCGGATGATGTTTCTGTGGACGATGGTGATGCCTCCTCCGGTTTGGTTGACGCTGTCCTTCCTGGTGATCTTGTAGCCATCCGGTATGGCTATGGCGATGTCGGGGGCTGAGGAGGCGTTCATCCAGGTTTCCGTGAGGAAGGCGACGTCTGGTGAGGTAGTATCGACGAGGTTCCAAAGTTCGACGGCGTGTCTGTGGACGGAGCGGGTGTTGAGCAGGATGCACTTGAGGTGGTGGCGAGGGCCAGGGGTTCTGGTGCTGGGCGCGGTCCAGGCGCGGACGGGCGTAGACGGGCTTGCCTTTGGTGCGCCTTCAGCGCACAATCAGCGCGTCCGCTGCGCGTTCGCCGTGCGGCCTCTGTAGGAGAGTAGGGTCTGCAATCCTATGATCACCCAGATTTTTTGCTTTTGTTCCACTGGTTTACGACTTTCTCTGGCTGTGGGCCTGCCAATCAGACCCACAGCCTGGCTGTTCTCTTTCTAAATTACGATATGTACCCTAGGTGCATTTACCAATTGGTACTGGGCCACCTTATCAGACCCCTGTAACTCAGGGCATAGGTGTACCCAGGGCCGCCAGGGGCTGCAGCATGTATTGTGCCACCCCTGGCTGGCCTCCTAAATTTGACACCACTGGCTGCATGACAGCTGGGGCAAAGTCGTGTAATCACCCTTTGCTTTAGGTATAGTAGCTCTATATCTAACCATACAATGGACACCCGAGTTCCTATCAGTCACTCCTATGGCAGGCCTTGACAATCCTGAAGGCAGAGTGCGTGGGCTCGTGTGAACTAGGTTCTGGCCCGAGCCGAGCCCGGTTGCAGCTTGCGGAATCAAGATCCAATGGCTGTTCCATGATAACGCGTACCACATCGGTAACTTCGGTGTCGCGTTATCAAGGCATGTCGAGTAAGGTGTCATACGAATCGGGATGCTGCCCTCTCACCAATTCTGGCGACGAGGTTAGCATTCCGCCCTTCTAGAGGGACACGACATGTACGTAACTGTGAACCCCGGTTAAAGTTAACTAAAGCCTCAGCTCCACAAAATGGATGCTGCCACCACAGACACGAGTCTGACCTCCTGCTGCTGGGAGTCCTTCCAGCAAGGAGCGCTTGGACAAAGGGTTTCCTGTCGAGGGCGGTGTTCGCACCGTCCCAGACAGGGTTTGTGTATTCTGGGTAGGTAGGGCTTTTGCGAGAAGGTGACTGCGGAGTGGCACCCCGGTGCTCACTACGCATCTGCCGGTCAGAACCAGTTCCAGGGGCGCCAGCCCTGGCCTGGGGAAAGTCCGGCAGGGGAGAGGGGTGTAACTACCCCCCTTCCTGGTCCCACCCTTAGGGCAGGACCTAGTCATGTACCCACCCCTTTCTTTAGAATAAAGGCCGGAGCGGGGACCCTTCCAAATTAGATCATCTTTGAATCAAGAACTACTTTCTACGAAAGGACATTCAAGACTCTTCTCAAGATTTCTCCCTTGTGACTAAGGAGTAGTCACCCTGCATCAGCAGGCACCATCTAAGAACTCTGCGGTCTGCTGCAAGTCCTTCCTCAAGGATCCGACGGCCCAGCTCGACGAGAACCGGCTTCCCTGGCACCTCCGACCTCTACCCACGTCATCAGCTCAGCTGTGATCTGTGGGTGCGACGAGACCTCGAGGGACCGGCCATCATCAAAACCTGCACGCTTTCTTAACCAGCACGACCATCGAAGCAATTCTCTGGTGAGTGCTCTGGGGTCCGAGAAGCCCCGACCCTGAGCAGCTCCAGCACCGAAGTGCAGTCTCCCAGCATCTCCACGATCTGCGTGGGGCCCTTCTGCTCGCTGCTCAGCACGTTGTCTGGTCACTAGCCGCTGGCTTGTGCCCTTCCTTGACGACATCCGACAACCAACACTGCTGGTCTGGTTGCTCCAGACCGGCCCTTGCTCCCTTTTTCGAGAGGAGCACCCCGGACCCACCTGGTCCATCCAAGACGCCATCTTAGGCCCACCACGTGGCCCGAGATCTGCCAAGGCTTGTTGCCCCAATCCTGGGCCCAGCGACGCCGACAGCATCATTCTTCGTGGGACAGCTCGCACCTCTATCCTGGTCGCCGATAACGCCTCCTGGTCCGTGAGACTGCAGAGCCTAGCGTCGCCCACTCACCTGGTCGAGGTGACGGCCAACCGGTGCCCTCCTGGCACCCTCTGACTACTGGCTAGTAGTACGAACTTGGTCCCCTCTGCTTTCAGGTATCATCGATCTCTGATCCAGGCTTGGATCTCTACGAACTATTCATCACTGGTCGCCGGCCAGCAACTCCTTTTTCTTCCGGCTCCTGGCTCGTCAGCGAAGACCCCCGACGCCTGTAAGACTTGTGCAGCCGCAGCCCTCGTGGCTAGGTAACTTCGGCATTTCGGTGCCTGCATAGCCTCTTTACTCTAGGGTCCCGAGTCCCTTGCTTCCGACTTGCCTTATCGGGTCCGCCCGAGACCACTAAACTTTCCGTGTCCTCGGACACTTGTTTTAATTGTGCACTTGAAGTATTTTCCTAAGAGATTTGGTTTGTGCTTAGTACCCTGTCCTCATAAAGAGTACAGGGCTGTTGTGATTCTTAATAAATATACTGTTTATTTTCATAACACTTGTGTGGTGTCCTTTCACTTGGTGTTCAAGGGGTATGTGATGGTTTAACAGCTGGCTTAACACGCCCTCTCGAGTCTTTAGCCTTAGACTGCTCGTATCCACGCTACTAGGATAGCTGGTCTGTAGGTTGACTTACAACCAATCACCATAAGGGTCGTTTGGAACGATACATAGCGGTCGCTAGAATAGCGAACGCTGCATATCGGGCCAACTTCTCACATTGGTGAGCAGCGGTTGGGATTTGAGCTTGCTGTTGTTTTACCACACGTATCCTAAGAATATCTTGTTGAAAGATCACATAAGTACTGTTAGTACATATAACTGAAGCTTAGAATACTCTGAGTTCTACTGAACCAGCTGTTGTAGCTCCTCAAGGCTTAGCACACCTTGGCTGCAACTCTTAGCAAGGGATCAGTAGGTAAACACATAGTGTAGGTAGGTGCATCACTTACACCACACTAGAAACAGTATGTCGGACAAAGGAGGAAACTCTGAGTCTCCCCTTGTGTCAGTTGACCCTCCACAGGTCATCCCTTCAAGATATACTGTGCTGAGCTTCAAGGAGTTAAGACAGGTGTGTCACTCCAGGAAGATCAAGCAGGGGTCTAACCCCACAACGTCCTTTCTGATTGGTCTCTTGGAGACTTATGATGCCAGAAAAGCTGAGACCCGTCTTAGCTCTTCTAATCCAGAAGGAGACATGCCTCCCCTCGAGGGAACCAGAGACGATCCTGACCTCATCCACCTCTCAACTGAGACTGAAGATGTAGAGGATGATGAGAATGAGGATCCCTCTGGAGATGAGGCAGATAAGGGACAGGTAGAAGTCGTCAGACTAAGCAGGTCCAACTTAAGCAAACATGACAGTGGTACTGGGGGACCCCCGGGGCCACTATCAGGTCAGCTTAACATTGGGAATGGACGAGCCAGATCTCTGTCAAGAGACTCTGGCAGATCCCTTCAAACCAATGGCTCTCACAACTCTTCTCAAAGAGGGATGACGTCCCCTCAGAGGAGACTGTACGAAGCTAAAGAAAGGGCAGCTAATCTGAGGATTGAAAGGGAAGAACTTGCCCTGGCCAAAGAGAGGCTTGCCTTTGCTAGAGAGCAACAGTTAAGTGGGGCAGTCCCCACTGGTGGCAGCATTGTACCTAGCAATAGGGAAAGGAGTTTTGATACGAAACACCTTGGTAAAATAGTGCCCCCCTTTAAACAAGGGGACGACATCCACAAATGGATTACTGCTTTGGAGAGAGCCTGCACTGTGCAGGGTGTTCCCCAGAGTCAGTGGGCAGCTATCTTGTGGCTCTCCTTTGAAGGTAAAGGTAGAGACAAGCTCCTCACCACAAGGGTAGAGGATGCTAATAATTACCACGTCTTGAAGAGTACACTGGTTGAAGGGTTTGGCCTAACCACGGAGCAGTACAGGGTGCTGTTCCGGGATACCCAGAAAACGCAGTCTCAAGATTGGTCTGACTTTGTCGATTGTGCCACTAAGGCTTTTGAGGGCTGGTTGCTGGGCAGTAAGGTTACTGATTACGAAGGATTGTATAATTTGATGATGAGAGAACAAATTTTAAACAATTGTCAGAACCAGTTGTTGCATCAGCATCTTGTCGACTCGGATCTGACCTCTCCCCAAGAATTGGGAAAGAAGGCAGACAGATGGGTTCGAACAAGAGTTAAACAGAACCAGGGCCAGAATCAAGGTGGTCAGAAGAAAGCAGACCAGAAGGGTAAAGATTCTAAGGGGGAACAAAATGACCAGAAGTCTTCGACAGGTCCCCAACAACCCAAAGAGGGTGGGGGTCAGGCTCCCCAAAAGAAGAAAGAAGGCCAATCTAAAAGATGGTGCCAATACTGCAAAAGTAAATCTCACTGGTTTAGTGAGTGCACCAAGAAAGGAGGGCAGACTCCTGCCACTGCAGCCCCTAAGGCACCTGTGCCCCCTAGTACAGCCAGCAGTGGTAGTGCACCTCCCAAGGGTTTAGTAGGGTTAACCCTGGGTTCTGAGGGGCGTGACAACTTAGTTGGTACACTCACTCAGGCTGTCCTTGTCAGTACAGGGGATGTGGATATGTCCCCTGACGTAAGCCCCAATACTTTGGGCAAATACAGACAGACACCTTTCATAAACGGAAAAATGGCTCAGGCCTATAGGGACACTTGTGCCAGTGTCACCATGGTGACACCTAACTTTGTGGACCCTGGACAGATCATGCCAGGTACAGAATTCCTGGTGACCAATGCAAGCAATGTCACTACCAATCACAGTATGGCAATTGTAGCTTTCTCCTGGGGAGGGGTAACTGGCCAAAAGAAGGTTGTAGTTAGTTCAGACCTCCCAGTGGATTGTTTGTTGGGCAATGATTTGGAGTCATCACAATGGTCAGAAGTGGAGCACCGGACTCACATGGAAATGTTAGGCTTGCCAGCACATGTGTTCGCTGTGACCAGGTCACAGGTCAGGAAACGCCCCACTGAACAGGTGCTGGATCCTGGAACAACGGACCAGACACCTCCCAAGAAAAAGAGCGGTAGGGTTAAGGCTGCGCCTTCCCCCTTGCCCCAGGTCGTGGATCAAGTCTCAGAGGAGGCTGACCTACAGGAATTGAGGGAAACTGAGCCTAGAGAGTTCGAACTTGATCAAGTTGAATTCTTGGGTTCAGGGGGACCCTCAAGGGAAGACCTGGGGAAGGACCAGTTAGACTGCCCTTCTCTTGAACCCCTCAGACAGCAGGCTGCTGCTGAGGCTGCTGGGAACGCCACAGGTACCCACAAGGTATACTGGGAAGATGGACTCCTGTACACTGAGTCAAGAGACCCCAAGCCTGGCATGACCAGGAGGCTGGTTGTACCCTTGTCTCAGCGAGGTTTCCTACTTACCTTGGCCCACGAGATTCCCTTAGCAGGTCACTTAGGCCAGACAAAGACGTGGGACAGGCTTGTCTCACACTTTCACTGGCCTCATATGAACGAAGATACCAAGGAGTTTTGCCGCTCCTGTGTCACTTGCCAAGCCAGTGGTAAGTCAGGTGGCACGACAAAGGCCCCCCTTATACCAATGCCAGTGGTGGGGGTGCCCTTTGAACGGGTGGGGATCGATATCGTCGGTCCCATGGAACCACCAACAGCATCAGGGCACAAATTTATACTGGTGGTAGTGGATCATGCCACCAGGTATCCTGAAGCTATTCCCCTTAGGACCACTACAGCGCCTGTTGTGGCAAGAGCCCTAGTTGGAGTATTCTCCAGAGTGGGCTTCCCTAAGGAGGTCGTCTCCGACAGAGGTGCAAACTTTATGTCGAGCTACTTAACTGCTATGTGGAAGGAATGTGGTGTCAACTACAAGTTCACTACACCCTATCATCCACAATGCAATGGGCTTGTTGAGAGATTCAACAGGACCCTAAAAGGGATGATTCATGGACTACCTGAAAAGCTTCGGCGTAGATGGGACGTCCTGATCCCCTGCCTTTTATTCGCTTACAGAGAAGTCCCACAGAAGGGGGTTGGCTACAGCCCTTTTGAACTTTTGTACGGGCATCCTGTGAGAGGACCCCTGTGTTTGGTGAAGGAAGGATGGGAGAGACCTCTCAAAAAGCCTGCCGCCAACATAGTGGACTATGTGCTTGGCCTCCGCTCGCGGATGGCTGAATACATGGAGAAGGCATCTGAAAACCTTAAGGCCAGCCAAGAACTCCAAAAAGCTTGGCATGACCAAAAGGCTGTCTTGACTGTTTACCAGCCCGGACAGAAGGTGTGGGTGTTGGAGCCAGTGGCCCCAGCAGCACTCAAGGACAAATGGTCCGGGCCCTACACCATCCTGGAGAAAAAGGGAGAGGTCACCTACCTGGTCGACCTGGGAACTCCCCGGAGCCCCCACAGGGTGCTTCATGTCAACAGGCTCAAGGCATATGTCGACAGGAAGGACATGAGTTTGCTCATGGCCCTAGATGAGGGACAGGAAGAGGAGAGTGACCCTCTCCCCGACCTGCTCACTCAGAATCCTGACGATGGATCGGTCGATGGTGTTGTCTTTTGTGGCAGCCTCTCCGAACATCAACAGAAAGACTGTAAACAGGTTCTTCAGTCTTTCAGACATATGTTCTCTCTAACACCCAGTCAGACCGATTGGTGCACCCATGAGGTTGACACTGGTGACAGCTTGCCCGTCAAGAGTAAAATCTACCGGCAGCCTGATCACGTTAGAGACTGCATCAAGAGTGAAGTGCAGAAAATGTTGGAGCTGAGAGTCATTGAACCCTCGGATAGCCCTTGGGCTAGTCCCGTAGTTCTAGTGCCGAAACCTCACACCCAGGGCGGTAAGAAAGAGATGAGGTTCTGCGTAGACTACAGGGGTCTCAATGCAGTCACTAAGACTGACGCCCACCCAATACCAAGGGCAGACGAGCTTATCGATAGATTGGCTTCGGCCAACTACCTAAGTACGTTTGACCTGACAGCTGGGTATTGGCAAATCAGGTTAGCTGAGGACGCCAAGCCTAAGACCGCATTTTCTACCCCTGGTGGGCATTATCAATTCGTGGTGATGCCCTTTGGTCTGCAAAATGCACCTGCCACCTTCCAAAGGTTGGTGAATCAAGTCCTTACTGGGCTGGATGACTTCTGTGCGGCGTATCTAGACGATATTGCTGTCTTTAGCTCCACCTGGGAGGATCACCTGGTCCACCTGCGGAAAGCGTTAGAGGCTCTGCAAGCAGCAGGCCTCACTATCAAGGCCACCAAGTGCCAGATAGGGCAGACACAGGTTGTATACCTGGGCCACCTTGTAGGTGGAGGCCAGGTTCAGCCACTGGAGAGCAAAATACAGTCAATCAGGGACTGGGCTCCTCCAACCACCCAGACTCAGGTTCGAGCTTTCTTGGGCCTGACTGGATACTACCGGAAGTTTGTCAGGAACTATGGTTCCATCGTGACACCATTAAACGAACTGACAAGCAAGAAAATGCCAAAAAAGGTTCAGTGGACAGCGAGCTGTCAAAAAGCATTCGATGACCTAAAGCAGGCCATGTGCACGGCGCCTATCCTTAAGAGTCCGGACTACTCCAAACCATTCATTGTCCAAACAGATGCTCCTGAGTTGGGTGTGGGAGCTGTTCTTTCTCAACTGAATTTTGATGGTCAAGACCAGCCCATTGCTTTTATAAGCAGAAGGCTGACCCCTAGAGAGAAGAATTGGTCAGCTATTGAGAGGGAGGCCTTTGCTGTGGTTTGGGCCCTGAAGAAGCTGAGGCCATACTTGTTTGGCACTCACTTCAAGATTCAGACCGACCATAAGCCCCTCTTATGGCTAAATCAGATGAAGGGTGAAAACCCCAAACTGCTTAGGTGGTCCATTTCCCTACAGGGGATGGACTTTACAGTGGAACATAGACCTGGTACTGATCATGGCAATGCCGATGGGCTCTCCAGATATTTCCACTTAGAACAAGAAGACTCACCTGGTCAAGGTTAGCTTATTGTTCCGACGTTTGGGGGGGGGGTCATGTAGGAGAGTAGGGTCTGCAATCCTATGATCACCCAGATTTTTTGCTTTTGTTTCACTGGTTTACGACTTTCTCTGGCTGTGGGCCTGCCAATCAGACCCACAGCCTGGCTGTTCTCTTTCTAAATTACGATATGTACCCTAGGTGCATTTACCAATTGGTACTGGGCCACCTTATCAGACCCCTGTAACTCAGGGCATAGGTGTACCCAGGGCCGCCAGGGGCTGCAGCATGTATTGTGCCACCCCTGGCTGGCCTCCTAAATTTGACACCACTGGCTGCATGACAGCTGGGGCAAAGTCGTGTAATCACCCTTTGCTTTAGGTATAGTAGCTCTATATCTAACCATACAATGGACACCCGAGTTCCTATCAGTCACTCCTATGGCAGGCCTTGACAATCCTGAAGGCAGAGTGCGTGGGCTCGTGTGAACTAGGTTCTGGCCCGAGCCGAGCCCGGTTGCAGCTTGCGGAATCAAGACCCAATGGCTGTTCCATGATAACGCGTACCACATCGGTAACTTCGGTGTCGCGTTATCAAGGCATGTCGAGTAAGGTGTCATACGAATCGGGATGCTGCCCTCTCACCAATTCTGGCGACGAGGTTAGCATTCCGCCCTTCTAGAGGGACACGACATGTACGTAACTGTGAACCCCGGTTAAAGTTAACTAAAGCCTCAGCTCCACAAAATGGATGCTGCCACCACAGACACGAGTCTGACCTCCTGCTGCTGGGAGTCCTTCCAGCAAGGAGCGCTTGGACAAAGGGTTTCCTGTCGAGGGCGGTGTTCGCACCGTCCCAGACAGGGTTTGTGTATTCTGGGTAGGTAGGGCTTTTGCGAGAAGGTGACTGCGGAGTGGCACCCCGGTGCTCACTACGCATCTGCCGGTCAGAACCAGTTCCAGGGGCGCCAGCCCTGGCCTGGGAAAAGTCCGGCAGGGGAGAGGGGTGTAACTACCCCCCTTCCTGGTCCCACCCTTAGGGCAGGACCTAGTCATGTACCCACCCCTTTCTTTAGAATAAAGGCCGGAGCGGGGACCCTTCCAAATTAGATCATCTTTGAATCAAGAACTACTTTCTACGAAAGGACATTCAAGACTCTTCTCAAGATTTCTCCCTTGTGACTAAGGAGTAGTCACCCTGCATCAACAGGCACCATCTAAGAACTCTGCGGTCTGCTGCAAGTCCTTCCTCAAGGATCCGACGGCCCAGCTCGACGAGAACCGGCTTCCCTGGCACCTCCGACCTCTACCCACGTCATCAGCTCAGCTGTGATCTGTGGGTGCGACGAGACCTCGAGGGACCGGCCATCATCAAAACCTGCACGCTTTCTTAACCAGCACGACCATCGAAGCAATTCTCTGGTGAGTGCTCTGGGGTCCGAGAAGCCCCGACCCTGAGCAGCTCCAGCACCGAAGTGCAGTCTCCCAGCATCTCCACGATCTGCGTGGGGCCCTTCTGCTCGCTGCTCAGCACGTTGTCTGGTCACTAGCCGCTGGCTTGTGCCCTTCCTTGACGACATCCGACAACCAACACTGCTGGTCTGGTTGCTCCAGACCGGCCCTTGCTCCCTTTTTCGAGAGGAGCACCCCGGACCCACCTGGTCCATCCAAGACGCCATCTTAGGCCCACCACGTGGCCCGAGATCTGCCAAGGCTTGTTGCCCCAATCCTGGGCCCAGCGACGCCGACAGCATCATTCTTCGTGGGACAGCTCGCACCTCCATCCTGGTCGCCGATAACGCCTCCTGGTCCGTGAGACTGCAGAGCCTAGCATCGCCCACTCACCTGGTCGAGGTGACGGCCAACCGGTGCCCTCCTGGCACCCTCTGACTACTGGCTAGTAGTACGAACTTGGTCCCCTCTGCTTTCAGGTATCATCGATCTCTGATCCAGGCTTGGATCTCTACGAACTATTCATCACTGGTCGCCGGCCAGCAACTCCTTTTTCTTCCGGCTCCTGGCTCGTCAGCGAAGACCCCCGACGCCTGTAAGACTTGTGCAGCCGCAGCCCTCGTGGCTAGGTAACTTCGGCATTTCGGTGCCTGCATAGCCTCTTTACTCTAGGGTCCCGAGTCCCTCGCTTCCGACTTGCCTTATCGGGTCCGCCCGAGACCACTAAACTTTCCGTGTCCTCGGACACTTGTTTTAATTGTGCACTTGAAGTATTTTCCTAAGAGATTTGGTTTGTGCTTAGTACCCTGTCCTCATAAAGAGTACAGGGCTGTTGTGATTCTTAATAAATATACTGTTTATTTTCATAACACTTGTGTGGTGTCCTTTCACTTGGTGTTCAAGGGGTATGTGATGGTATAACAGCTGGCTTAACACGCCCTCTCGAGTCTTTAGCCTTAGACTGCTCGTATCCACGCTACTAGGATAGCTGGTCTGTAGGTTGACTTACAACCAATCACCATAAGGGTCGTTTGGAACGATACATAGCGGTCGCTAGAATAGCGAACGCTGCATATCGGGCCAACTTCTCACAGCCTCCATATGAGGGGCTGAGGTAGGGAGGAGCAGCTGGGAGGCGGGAGAGGGGTGGCGAATGGGAACAGCAGGGGGGCGGGCCGCAGGGAGCAGCGGCGGGAAGCAGAGGGCGAGGCGGGAAGCGGGGGGCACAGAAGGAAAAAGGGGGAGCAAGGGGGACACAATCACAGGTTTACAGAAGGCAAAGGGGAAACAATCACAGGTTACTGAAGGCGAAGGGGAGAACAATCACAGATTTACAGAAGGCAAAGTGGACTGAAGGGGAAAAATGACAAAAAACGGCACAAGTTTACCAAGGAAAATAAACGAAGGAACAACAGCAGTCAGAGCGTAGCAACAGTGCACAGCACGGGGAGGACCACGCGGTGGCTAGGGGGGCGACCTACCTGGAGAATGTCTGAATGAAAAGATGTATAATAATGTAACTTCAAACGATGTCGACCCGCCCTGTATTTTCTCAAAATATTGGCCGATTCCTGGGTATGTTATTCCCTGGCCTCATGTTTGTGGGCTGCCTTGAAGAAAAGGAGAACTCCGATAGCTATAGATGGGTGACTACTGCAGGAGCCACTGTGTTCATGGATTTAATGATATGACATTTACGAATGGTTTAGTTGGTTTAGTTTCTCTCCTCATGATGATGTAAAGAGACTTTAGATATATTTATTGATTGTTTCGCTTTTATTGTAATAGTATTTTAATGGTTTCAGTTTTTAATGTTATATATACTGTAAAATTTATTTTATAAGCTCTGTTGCACTTTATATTCTATGAAATTTAGCGAAATAAAGATTTTTGATTGATTGATTGATTCACATGGGGGACAGCAGGAGACTGATATCTGTGGTGAATTTAGCAGTAGCAATACACTACTGCACATGTGCGAGGCCCAGCTGAATGCCCATAGGGGAAGTGCTATGGGAGCACGAAAGACAGGTAAAGGATTTGCTGAGAGATCTGTTGTGCGTGTATACATATATGTGTGTGTTTCTGGATCTGGGGGGGATCTGGGGGGTGAGTGTGCCTGCTTGTAAATGTATACAAGAATGGGTGTTTGAGCGTGTGCCTCTACTATCTATCTTCCCTTTAGCATCTGGTACCCTGCTTAGTACCCACATACTTTGGCATCTAATGGTCCCCTGATACTAAGGTGTCATCTCGAGCAAGACACCCAGTCCTGGTATCATGCTCACCCTGGTTTCATTGTTAATCTTTTGGGGACATTTGTAGCATTACTGATACTTTGGTGCTCACCCATACTTATTCCTTCTTTTCCATGCCCCTCCTTTGTGCTAGAAGTCATTATTCTACTTCCAAAGTGCTGATGACAGAAATAAGTTTTAAAATCATAACATAAAGACTTTATGGTTCTACAAATTGATTGGGGGTTTCTATCAAAAGATGTGTGGTCCAGGATAGATCCCAGTACCAGACACGCTGCTTTGTTAATCATCTTGTCATAGGAATCTACAGAGAGAGCTTGATATTAAGGCTGTCTGGTAGAGTCTCGTAGCTTGCTGTGTAGCAGAGCAGCGCCAGACCCACCGGGATAATCCATTTTAGATTAGTTAATTTTTCAATTAAAAAAGACAACATTTTGTGGCAAACATTTTTAATGGCTTTTTTTGTAGCATTGTATGTTTCTAAAAATGCGAATCGCACTCCAACAAAGACAAGCCTCTGTGAGACTATCCAAAAGGTACTCAACCATTGGGTTTTGTATCAGTGGCAATGAAACAGGCTCTGTTTCCAATCAGTTTTGCAATATCTATACACTGCAAAATGTAATGGGATGTTCCAAAATGTAAAGCATGCTTGAAACAAGCATGGATTTAAGGGACTGGCCCAAACAAGCTAATGACTTAAGGAGGCTGACACAAAGGCCACTCTTTGAGTCCTATTCCCAAAGGTAAACTTACACATGAGGCAATATATATGTGTAAGTTTCTCTTAGACTTATAAATAACTGTTACTACTTTTGCCTATTTACAAGTTAAAAAGTGTAAAGTTACTCAAATATGTAAACATATGTATCCATCCCTTGAAACCAGTGGTGGAGACTAATTTATGAGTGTAAAGTTACTACGGCCAGAATGGGGCAGTATTAAGTCCAGGACCAACCCTTGATACTGCAACACCTTCCCATTGAAAATAATGGAGACTGGGTCTTAAAATAGAACCTCCTAGGAATGATCCTAAATTAAAATAATTACTTTTATCTTTCCAAAAATCTATATAAAATAAATGGAATGATAACAAAATCTAAAAAGAAAGCTTTTATTTTAATAACCTTTTTTTTTATTTAAACTTAATGTAACATGTTTTTAATTAAAATATAATCCAGTTACTTTCAATTAATTTCACACATGTCTTTTGAGAATAATTAATGCATAGTAAAAACATTTTTCCTTTAGATGGGATTTTTTCATTTAAACTTCAGAAAAATATATATGTTTGAATTAATTGCATTTTTATTTCAAAATTAGGTTAATAGTGCAGTAGCTTTTTTATATTTTGTACTACATTCAAATATATAATACAAGTTTTAAACTAAGATATTTTTAGTTTAAATTACTATCTAATATGAAAATACTTTCACTATTTTTTCAAGTTGAGCAAGCTTTTTTTGTTTCCCTATACTTTTTTTTATTCAATTAGAATACTTATAATTTAGCTATTTGAAATAATAAAATGTAAATAAATTTTACATTCTTTCATATTGGGTTTTACTTTAAGTCCCTGCCTCCATTTTTTTTCTATGGGAGGGTGCTGCAGTACCAATGGTTTGTCATGTGTGGTTCTAGATAAACTCCAGCGCTGAGCTTTAGTATGTTTACAACTGTTGATGGAACCTCCGTACATTGATATGTGAATAGTGTTTTGTCGTATGTTAGTAGTATTATTGTAGTACTCCCAAATGTACTACAAATTGCAGCTTTTGAATAGGCCCCTCTGTGTAGTGTTTATGACAGAATGTCAATGGGCCATACTGGAAAAGAGCAGGGAACAGTGTGAGATTGTGCCATGAATGCTTATGTCACTACATAAGTTTGTGTAGAACAAACAAATGGCAAATCCTGCAGTTCAAATTGATCTTGTTCACATGAGGCATAGAAAGCAATGACAGCAACCATTGTGGCATTCCTGTGATTCCAGGTTCTTTCAAATATTGTGTCTTTAGCTCAGTATTTGAAGGCATTGCTGTCCTGATGGCAGATGTAAGTACGTACATGTAATTGCCAAAACATATAGGGGCAGATGTATCATCACCATCATTTGCGATTCTCAAATAGCGATTTTTTAGAAATCGCTATTTGAGAATTGCAATTTGGTTTTATGTAGAAAATCGATATTCTTTAGTGATTTCTTAAAATTCCTTAATTGCGATTAGCAAATTGCTAATCGCAATTAAGGAATAATTTCCCATTCATTTCTATGGGCCAGGAGGCCCATAGGAAGGAATGGGAAGTTATTCTCAATTTGGGATTCGCAATTTGCAAATCGCAAATTGAGAATAATTTCAAGGGTGCAAGGGTGTCTTAAGGACACCCTGCGGAACCCCTGAAATTTACATGTGTGCGCATATGGCGCACATACATGCCCTAAGGGCATGTATGAGTGCCACATGGCACCTTTACAAATTCCAAAACGTGCATTTGTAAAAGAATTCGCAAATTACCACCAACTACAAGTTGGTGGTAATTTACGATTTCTTAGTGTGAAATCGCGAAACATTATTGTTTCTTACATAGCTTTTAAGGAATCGCTTTTTGCGATTCCTTAAATGCTTGCGCAAAATTAAGGAATCGCAAAATTTGTGATTCTTTAATTTTGCGATGTGATTTTTTCGTACATCGCATTTGCCGATTTCTTTTGTCGCAAACGCTGCTTTTTTGCGAATCACAGTGTTTGCGGAAAAAAAAGGATGATGCATCTGCCCCGTAATCCTTTCATTATCTGTGGTATTCCTAAAGGATCACAGCCCTTAAAACGAGCCATTTAAACAGCCCCGGGAACACATTCTTCCTTATATATAGCATCATCTTACTAATATCTCTCTGTCCCTATACCAGCTTAAGTCAGAATGGGTACATGTATATAAACATGAGTGGCAAATTTGTTTGGGATGTTTTTCTATCTTATGCAGACCTCTAAACGAGGCCCTCTGTATTGCTGTTTCAGCGTATTATGCAAGCTTGCATCAGTAAACAGTGTAGGAAGTAAGCAGCAAAATGGAGTATTTTAAAATATGCCACAGAACATTTTAACCAGGAGTCAGAATCAGTGGGTTTTAAAGGGTAAGACTGATGACTTCCTTTTATGTGGCTCAGTATTTCTAATGGCACACAGGGCCTTTTTACTGTACCATACTATGACCAGATTATTTTCTGCCAGTATTATGGCTGGAGTGGTGATTTACTTGAGGCGTCATCCTTTATGGCAGAGGGTGCCCTGGGTGACGGGGAAGGTCGCTAAAAGTTACTTAAAATACAACAATACAGTTACCACATTGTAAAAGCCCTTTGCAAAGGTGGAGTGTTCACTTTTCAGTTGTATTTGGGTGTTAAACTTGTACTACTGAGGGGAAATCTTTGCCTAGTGAGCGTTAATGTGTGGAAGAATTACAAAATAATGATGTAATTTTATGATAAAATGAGGCACATTATGCAGCAAAATTTACCTCTTGTTGCTGCATATTTAGTCAACACTGGCACATCATTTGGTCCTCCCATGCTTCATATTTCCAGAGGCCCTGGGTATAACATGTCGAGCCTTTCGCTCCTTGCCGTACTTCAAAATACTTTGAAGCACTTATATTATGCCTGGCGCTCTTTACAGAGTTTGAGACAAACTTCATGAAACATAGATGACATTTTTGCGTGTGTTAGTAATTGTGTGCTGCTAGTCAGGACTTTAAGCTGGCTGGGTCCTGGCAGATTTCAGACCCCGCAGTCATTAAAAAGTGACTTTTAAATGAGTCTCTATCAAGCCCTATATTCATACTCTTAACTTTACAAGGAAAAACACAGATCTAGTTTTCAACAATTAGTTAATCAACCTTAAAATAATCAGTGTTTGCAATAGAGTCCCTGTTGATATGTCACATGCTTTACTTCAGCTTAAGTTACCGAAGATTATTAGCTTTTTCTCTACTTTTATTTCAAACAGCTGTTGTGTAGTGCATACTGTGAAATGAGTCGCATCCAGGTGTCTGGGTGAGTTTAGGTTGTTGGGGAATGTTAGAAGGTGGTTTTGACTATCTGAGCCGCCAGAATTCTTTGCTTTTTGAACACCTATTTGTTGAGCTTTTTCTGTGGGAGAGTCTCATAAGTTGGGACTTACCCATAGTGAAATCATGTTGAAAGGGACTGCATGTGTAATTTATCGGTGTCCCCCTGGCGCGAGTAGGTGGCTGCGCTCCCGCCAGAGTAAGGGGCACCGGGCTGGTTACATGCAAACACGTGTGTACATGCATGTGCACGAGGGTAAGTGCTGTGCAGGGAAGATTCATGATGTGTGCAGCCCAGGAGCAGCTACAAATTGAATGGTGTGGCAGGAATTATACAGAACTGGGTGGTGACATGGAATAGGCTTTCAACAATGGGAAGAAACATATGAGGGAAAGTCAGTGTGCTTTACTGTTTTAATTTCATTATTCTCCTATGAGAATGGGAAGTACATGGGCTAGTTTTACTTTCCTTGGGCCTACAAATTCCAGACACACACTAAAGTCCACTGTAACTTATGTGGGAAAAAGTATTCTGCAGAGTTCAAAATCATATTTGTACTGCGTTTGGGTCATCCAAAATGTCATATTTCCCTGAGTCAGCTCATAACCAGGGTCTGGCTGGGGCTGACCCTGCCAGGCTGAATTAATGACCTTCATCCCCAAGCTGTAGCATCCGTGGCCCAGCCCTGCATGACAAGCATTCCAAGGGCGAAGGCCTCCACTCCAAGAAGAGAAGATGGGTGGAGCTCTGAGAGACCATGTGGCATGAGACCCCTGGACGAAGCCATTTTGAATAAACCCACAGGCCTGGGCAGGAAGGAGGGAGCAGGGGCAGAGAAGTGATGTGTCACTATTTGATAGGGCAAACAGAGACTTCCTGCCAGCCCCCTCCCCATTCTTTTAAAAAGAGTTTGCACAAGAAGAGGAGCTCTCTCTGGGGCGTGGTCTGCTGAGGATGACTGGTGCTGGAGCCTAGCACCATGGGCTGCTGGAAGGAAGAACCTCCAGACTAGCCCAGTACACTGACTTGCGCCACAAGGGGCGACCAGGACCAGTGAGCAGAAGCCTGGGCCTCTGCGCAAGTAGAAGAGAGGCCTAGGAGAAGAGCCAGGTGAGAGGCAGGTGCAGAGAGCCAGTGAAGACAGCTCCCTGCTGAATTCATCCTCCTGGAGACCAAAGTGCTCCCAGTGGCTGGGGATCGCCACCAGGAGCAAGAAGGGGCCAAAATGATTAAAATCGGGTGCCCGACGACGAAGCACGTGGAGCTCCACCACCGGTCTTAGCATTACCCCCGGGGTGATTCGGGTCCTTGGGGCTGCCCCCGGAAGAAGTAAAGCCGGTGAGCATGAACGTGTCCATAAGGGGCGCCAGGAGCCCACCCTGGCCCCCAGGGAGAGCCGGGAAGGGAGAGCGCCACTGCACCCACCTTGAAGAAAGGTTCGAGGGCCCGGGGCCCTCAATTCTGGGCCCCAGTGATGGCGCGGAAAAGGAGGGGGCACGCTGTTGCGCATCCCCTCTAGCGGGCAAAGAAAAGCCAGAGAGAGCCGTCGCGTTCCCCGCCAAGAATCCTCCGGAGCCTGGGACCACTTCTCAGGGCCACGGTGGAAGAATCTAAGTCGGGGAGCGCAGTCGTGCTCCCTGTGAAGCTGGCCCAAGGGCCCGGGACCCCATCCCCAGACCCCAATGTGAGGGAGAAGGCAGGGGGGAGTGCCATCACACTCCCCCGAGGTCCGGGAGGACAGGCAGGATTCCCCGCGTATGCAGACCAGAAGAGAGGCGCCAGCTCTCACGGCAGCAAGGAATGGTGCTGGCCAGACAAGGAACCAGCAGGAGCCGCTAGAGGTGGGGTCCCTGAGCGGCTCCCCAACAGGAGGCAAGATGGGGTGCCCGGGTGGGACCGGGGCCCCGAAACATCAACAAAAGAGGCAAAAGGTGAAGGTGCAAGGGGTCTGGGTGGGACCGGGTCTCTGAGGACAGTAGGAGCAGCCGGGGGTGGGCTCCCTGAGTAGCATAACTCACCTGGGGTCCGGGTGGGATTGGAACCTCCAACAATGCCAAGACGCAGCCAGAGGCCCACCGTGTGGCTCTCCCGGCTCAGCGGGGGAACCGCTGCTAGGATATTCACAGAGAATGGAGGAAACGCCCCATAATGCCTTGCAGGCCCAGACCGGCCTGCAAGGTAAATTAGCATTTCCTCGGTTCGCGGTGGCCCCAGGAGAACGTGGTCACTGCCAAATGTGTGACAGGGTGCAGGGGGAGCTGCAGGAGCAACACAGTCTCCCCCAGCACAAGGGAAGGAAGTCCCTCCCTAAGTCTCTGGGGACTTGTAAAGAATAGCCCCTCAAGAGCTCATCCAGCAATCCAAGCATTCTGAGGCTGGAACTTTTGTTATGCAGCTGGGGGTTCATTATGGACTGCACCAAGGTATGAAGGTCTGAGTTAGGGATGTCTGGAAAAGGAAATTCCCTGGAGGCGAAGAGGTGCAATTGCACAAGAAGTGCATTTACCAATGTTATTTGTTTTAGAGGGACTGAAAGTGATATGGGTTATGTGAAATACCTGTGTAAGGTGAAATCATAAGCCAAGTAGGGTTTTGTTGCCAGACATTCCTCCTAGGGTCTGGCTGTATATGCTTACTCCTGTGATTCAACTGTGATATCTTGTAGGGGCTTTAATTGCAATGCATTATAATTGTTATCATCTATGATAAGTACCTAATTTAAAGTGATGCCCAAACATGTATTCTTGCTACTGCGTTAGGGGAGGAACAACTCAGACCGTTAGCCACAAGATGTAGATGTGAATACTGTATGGTCAGTATGAGATGCTCAGTCAGGGTTATGTGTCCCCAGGGCAGGTGTACCTATTTTTAATGCTTTCTTAGTTGATGGGATGGGTCGCCACTGGGTTGGTGCCAGTTGGCAAGGCCCTCGCTCCAGGTTGTGTCAACGCACTGCATTAGGGGCAGGATGATGTGCATACATGGGAGTGGTGGTACTAGACCCCACCCCCCTTGCGGGAGGGGTGGAGATGTCATGCAATGTCACAAAGTAATCCCAACAGCTTATGTATATTTGTAAATTGGTGCATGGTATTAAGTAGTGTGTGTGTTTAATAAATGTACTCTTACTTTTATAAAGCAAAGTACAGACTGGACAATCAATTATTGAGTGTTATTTCTGCGCACCTGTTATGGCGATTACTAGCCCACATCACCTCCCTTGAGTAAGCCTTAGACTGCTCTGCAACGCTGCCCTCTGAGAGTCGAGCGCTACAACAGGGTGTTTGGTTCCCCGTGAAGGACTAATGTCACATGTTATTTGTGAAGGCCTCACAAATACTGCCTCATTTTCTAACAGTGTATATAAGAGAACAGGGCCTTACAGATATTCCCCCACTTTTTGCCCCCATGTGGAGTATTAGATGCTGGTTTTCAACTCTGACATTGCAGACTGCTAACCAGGCTCTAGTGCCAGGGCTCTCTCCATAAAAGTGACATGTGTAATTGGCATCCCCAATTGACAGAGACCATTCCTCCCTTGTAAGTCCCTGCTGAGTGGTACTGTGGTACCCAGGTCATGGGTGATAACTGGGTACTCAGGGCTCATAACACTGGTTGTGCCACCCTGAGTAACCCAAGTAAACAGATGGCATCAGCCCTGCCATTGCAGACTACAGGAATAGTGTTCATTGCTCCATGTCGACTTTGTCCTCACAATATGTGGCAGGGCCCCAGCACTGCTTTTAAGTATATGCCAGTCACCCCTAGAGAAGGTCTCTTGTGCCCAGGAGGCAGGGTGCAGTATATTAAAAGTGTAGACATATAAGTGAAAGTTTACATGTCTCTAGAGTGACTTTACCATTAAAGTACACTCTAAGTGATAGGCAGACCATTAGATATCACGGACCTTGTACCAAGGAAGACCCAGGTTGCTAGGTCCCTTATGGTACTCACTAAATATATCGAGTTTGGTGTCAAGCAACATTCCTTCTCTCCCTTTAAACAAATCTGGTGTCAAGGGAAGGATGGCATCCACTCAGATGGCTACCTAGTGAATGCCCACCTGGTGAATGCCCACCTGGTTACCCTAGCTGGAAATGTGTTTTGGCTGGCAGGCCCGAGTTTTCCCACCCTAGCTGACTCTAAGACAGGCTTGTGACCTCCTGCAATGTAGTGTGAGTAATCCCAGAAGTCAGACAAAAGGCTTGGGCAGGAAGAAGGTCACACCTCCCTCCTCACAAGTGAGCTAGTGGAGAGACATATCAGATCGGTGAGCTTCAAAGGCTGCACCGCCTCTAAAATGCATCTGGGCTGTCCTCCTGAGGAGGACAAGCCCTACCCTTCCCCCAAGCCTGCTTGAACCCAGGCAAGTTGGGAAATTAAGTATGCTAGAGGTTTACATCTACAGGAAGGCTGCCTACACCTCTAGGGTGAGCAGCCGGATCTGTACACCTAAAGTTGATTTCTGCCCTCTTTCAGAGGGCAGAAATAGTGGCCTGTGGATAGAAAAGATGACCTACACCACTGGATGTGGTCACCTCAGGGGTGTATTAGCTGTAGGAACTAGCTGACCATTGGCTACTAGCTCCCACACACCTAACTCCCCTAAATTCAGGATTTAAGGGACACCCAACACCAAAACCTCAGTTCTGATTGTCTTACTTCAAGGAATGAGCAAGTAGAGACCTGTGTCACTAACAACAGGACTTGTCCACCAGCACAAAGCAAAAGAGGGATATTGTCTCCCTGAGGCGACAGACTTGGAACTGAGTGAACAACCCTTGTCCTTGGCTAAAATTTGCACTCCTGAAGAGATGGACCCTTGTGGAAGCCAGAAGCACCCTCAGACTCGATAGTCATCTGGCCCTCTGAGAGATCGCCAAAAGTTGAATGGTGTAGTGCATTCTGGGAGTTATAGTCTGGCTTTCCTCGAAGTTTCAAGTCGCTACTGCACTCCTCTGGACCTCCAGATATCAAAGTTCCTTAAAGTTACTTTTACCACTAGCAAAATGTTTGCTCACCAGTACGTTAACCAACCCCTTAACTCAACGATGCATTAAGAAGATATTAGTATCGGCGGTCTCTAGTTGGCAGAGGCATACACTTCTGACAAATAGGGACCCACCTCCTCTAATCAGGGCAAGGGGACTACACACTCAGATAACCCCCGCTCACCCCCTTGGTAGCTTGGCAGAACGGACCGGCTTATCTCAGAGGCAGTGTGTTAAGCATTTATAACCCCATACAGTAATCAAGTGAATACACTACAAGCGGACACAACACAGGAGTTATTATGAAAATAAGTGTTAATATATAAGCCCGGAGTTGCAATAGACCCCACAAACACAGTACCTTTGAGAATGAAGAAAAAGGATGATCCACGGCGTCGAGAGGTTGGCGTCGATCGAGCCTCGGGGTCGGGGCGATCCGCAGCGGCGTCAAGAGGTGTCGGACCAAGGCAGCTCTCCTGGTGATGAAGCAGGATACAGCGTTTTGTTGACGTTGTCATTGCCAGAGTGAGCAGCTCTCACAGCATCGAAAAAGGGGCTGCAGCGTTGATGCGACCAGCAGCGGGGTCGAGACAGGGCCACTTAGAGCTGGAGCCAAACTCGCTACTCACTGGCGTCGAGGGGGCCCGTCGGCCGGCGGCGAAGGCTCGGGACACTGGAGCCGTTACTCACGGCGTCGAGCTGGATTCAGCGGCGACCGTCGACATCGAGATTGCAGGTTTCTTCTGCGCACTGAAAACACCACATCCTAGCACAAGCAAGCAGAAGAGGGTGAAGTCCTTTGGCCCCGTGACTTCAACAGGAGGCTGGCACTGCTTCCAGCCCTTGGAGATTTTCACACTAAAAGTTCTTCTCTCCTTTCCCTTGGCGAAAATAAAGAAGCAACTGCAGGCTCCCCCGAGCCAACAGCACAATGGCAGAAGGGGTAGGCAAGATCTCGGATCAGCAGGCTTCTTGTCCTTGGTTTCCTTGTCCAGAAGTGATCTGAGTTCTTTGGTTCAGGGGTCTTTCTTTTATACCCCTTTTCCGCATTGCTCCCTTTGTCCAAGCAGGGAAATTCCCCCATCCCAGGTTTGTTGTGGGTGTTGCCAGGCAGAGGCACCTGGCCTATTCCCTGTGCAGGGCAGGGTCATCAGCTGCCCAGCAGGAGGCGGAGCCAGTATTGTTACTGGCAGGGGCAGGGCCATCAGTCGCCCGGCAGGAGGTGGAGCCAGCATTGTGTCAGGCAGGGCAGGCTACCAGGAACTATTCTTCCCCCACTCTAAATGTAAATGCAGCATTTGTCCCACACTGACTCATTAAGACCTCTGGAGCCACCCAGCCCCTGTCACTCACACCAAACCAGCAGAGACCTGTAGATAGCTGGACAAGAAAATAGCCACTTCCTAAAAGGGCTATTTCCAAACACAGAATCTAAAAATCATCCACTCTAAAGGATGCGTTATTAAATTCTGAGTTCAGGGACACTAAACTCGAACCACTACCATGCTCCCTGAGTCAGATAAGATTATAATGGGGTTAATAATCAATCTGCCCATTCTGGCCTATGAAAGGCAGGTAGCCCTTCAATAGTGAAAAACAAAAATGGCTGTACTTCACTATTAGGTCATGCCACACACATCAGGGCATGACCTACCTTTTACCAACAATGCACCCAGCCCTAGTGCCTACCATAGGGGTGTCTGAAATGTGGCACAGGGAAGGTTTAGAGACTGGCAAGTAGGTTTCCTTGCCAAGTCGACAAGGCAGTCAGGTACTGCACACAGGCTCTGCAATGACAGACCTGAGACACATTTTACAAGTTGCTCCTGTGGGTGGCATAACCAGTGCTGCAAGCCCACTTGCAGCATTTGTTGTTGTTGTTGTTGTAAGCTTTATTTCGATATAAAAACATATCATAAAAGCAATGCATTACATCAAAAAACGCAATTCAGCAATTACACAGTGTAAAAAAGCCTATAGATCAACAGTGGCATTTAAAAAGAGTAAATTATTAGCCAAAATTTTAAGAGCCGGTACAGGCAGAAGCGCATTACTGTAACAACTGTTTCTTTGCAGTTCTTATCCGCCAAGCCCAGCCCAGAAATTTAGCCATACAGCAAGCAAAGAAGGGACGGGCATCTGAGCGCAATATGCGTAGGGCTTCCAAGTGTGATCTAGTCCCCAGGGTCCTACATAAAGGCTTCAACCATCTCAGCCTGGGCACCGTATAAGCATGGCACTCAAACAACAGATGAGCAATGGACTCAACCCTTGAGTCACAGAAGGGGCAATAAGGTATGGTTTGGAATGGTGGTTTCCAGGTGGAAGTTAGCAACCCTAGGGGAAGCACTCCCACCCTAAATTTAAAGTACAATGATCTGTCGCCCGAGTTGTGGATTAAGTCCAGATAAGGTTCTCTAAAAGGGAGCTCCTTAACTAGCAGGAACTGAGCAACAGACTTACAATTTTTGGGGTTGCACAATCTCTCGTTATCCACCCATAACCAATAAGCCTTCTTTAGCATTTGTTTTGAGGGTGCTGTTCTGTTGACCCAGGCGTCTCCTAAACCCAGCTCATAGAGAAGCTGCTTAACCTCCCTGAGCCAGGTTACCTTGTGCCAGCCTGATAGGGATAGTAGTTCACTTAGGGCATCTGCATAGCTACACAGTTCAGGGATGTTCTAAATCCTGGCCCATAATAAGAGGGGGCGTAACCTGGCTTGCTCTCAAATTGGGCGTGTGCCTGCATCTAGCAAGAGGGAGATTGTAGGGGTGCTGTGGGGTAACTTCATAAGATCTTTATGGAAGTTGTTTTCGAGATGGGATAGGGTGTCAACTCTCCGTACACCCCACAGTTCCGCACCGTACAATGCTGCGCTCACCACCCTTGCTCTATAAATGTCTAATAGTGCCCCACTAGGTTTTAAAGATGAGGCACGTTGTTCCTTGAGCAGGGCCCCTGCAACCCTCTTGTGGGTCAGAAACACCTTCTGGTGGTGTGCCTTCCAACTCATAGTGTCAAAGAGTCGAATGCCCAGGTAGTCAAATTCTCTGACTCTTTCGAGTGGAACAGAGTCTAAAGCAGGAGGGACAACAGATTTCCTGGGTGGGTTAAGGACCAGGAATTTGGTCTTGCTTATATTTATGGACAGGCCCTTGTTGTCGCAGAAGGCCTTAAAACTAGAAAGCAACTTTTGGATAACTACTGGTGATTTCGAAATTAGGAGGGTGTCATCCGCAAATAGGAGCATCGGAACTTTCCTGCCAGCCAGGGATGGTGCATCTGACGGATGTTGAAGCAGATGCTCCACCACTCCGTTAACATAAAGAGAAAACAGAGTGGGGGCAAGCACACACCCCTGGCGGACGCCCCTATCTACAGGGATACGAGATGTTTTTTCCCCCTGGGTACCCCATCTAATCTGAGCGAAGTTGCTATCATGAAACTTTATGAGCAAAGCCAACAAATAAGGGTGTATACCCAACCCGTTGAGGACATTCCACAATTGGGCTCGTGAGACCAGGTCGAAGGCAGTTCGCAAGTCTATAAAGACTAGATACAAACTGCCCCCACCCAGCATGACCACTTTCCAATATATCATTAGGAGGCGAAATGTCTGCTCAATGGTGCCTGTCCCTGTTCTGAAACCTGCCTGGAAATCTGACAAAACCTGATTTTCTTCAGCCCACTGCATGATTCTAGCTAGTACCACTTTACCCGCAACCTTTTGTGTTGAGTCAAGCAGACTGATAGGGCGGTAGATGGCTGGGTCGTCCCGGCAGCCTTTCTTAAAAATGGGGACGACCTCAGCGCCCCTCCAAGAGTCAGGGAGAGAACCTCCCCGCAAGGCCTCATTCAGGAGTGAGGCAATTAATCTGCTCCATACTGGTGGATATTTCTTCAACAGATCACCCGGAATTCCATCTGGGCCTGCAGCCTTATTGGTTACAATACAGCTGATTGCCCTTTCAACTTCCTCCGTGCTGAAGGGGCAATCATTAAATGAAATATCGGCTGGGAAAGTGGCCAAAAAACCCATGCTTGGTTGAGGTGCCCCCCGTGGAACAGAGTATAGCTTGGAAAAGTGGGCAAACCAGACATCGCCGGGGATATTACAGGTGAATTGAAGATCAAGAGGCTTGTCCCTGGCTCTCAACAGATCCCAAAACCCCTTGGAATCTTTCCTAGTGCTTGCCTCCACTAGCTCCCACCAGAAACTGTATTCATGAGCCTCCCTAGCCTCAGCTACAATTTTTTTATAAAGTTTCCTCGCAAGTCTGATATTGCCTGGATCCTTACTTTTCACTGCGGAAATGAGTTCCCCCTTAGCAACCCGACATTTGGAGGAATACCACTTATCTCTCGCTCTAGAAGCACCTTTCGCTACAACCCTTGCACTGGATTGGGGTATAGTAAACAGATCACTTAGTGCCGCAATAGTTTCTGTAAATATCGGTAGAACAACTTGGCTGGTGACACCTAAGGCTTCGAGGCGCGACCCCACTGCTGACATAATGGTCTCTGCTTGAGCCATCCTTTCCTCGTCCGCTGCTGCTTTAGCCCACTTTAGGCGCCTACCACAGTTTGAGGGTACAAGTTCGTGGGAGGTTTTCCACTTGTGGGCAGACTTGGCTCGGTTCCCCGCCTGCCAAGGCGGAGTGAGGGTTAATGAGAGAGGATTGTGGTCGCTATCACAAGACGCTACAACCTCCATGTCATGGTGGAATGACCACAGATTGTAGTTCAGCATGATGTAGTCTATTCTGGAGGTGTGTCCCATCCTGTTGTAGGTATGCGCACCCATAGAATCCGATTTGGATCGTCCATTAGTTGGTCTCAGGTCGTGTTCCATGCAGAGTGCATTGATGTCTATCGCACTCTGTGTCCATTTGGGGATCGGTTCTAGGGTCAGGGTGGGGATACCTCTCCTTGTATCCTCATCCCAAGTGTCCAGAATGTCCTCCCTAGCCAATGGTTCGAAGCAGCAGTTGAAGTCGCCTGCAAGGAGAACATAAGAATCGATACTGCAGGCGGCTAGATCACTGTTTAATCCTGTAGAGGGTAAAGATGATACCCCACCCCTGGTCCCCCTTAAATAAAGGTTAAAAATGTCTAACTTCCTTCCCCTGGGCATGATATGGTTATCCTCTGAAGGTCAGGAGATTGAGTGGTCTTTTGGCTTACACTTAAACCTAGTGCGATGTTGACCCATATAAGAAGGCCTCTGGACGGGCGACCTTTGCGTCCATGTTGTTGGAAAGCAGGGACAAAGTAGGTTGTGAAGCCTACTCTGTGCCTGGGTTCTAGGCACCAGGTTTCCTGCAAGAGGCAGATGTTGTAAGGGTCCAAAAAGGCGTTCCAATCGGGGATTTCAAGGTTACGGGCAAGCCCCGCCACATTCCAGCTTATAATCTTTAGCAAGGGTTCGGCTGGGGTAATCCGCCTTGAGGGGTTGACAGGTATAGCCAGATTGGACACAGGGCCTGCCACCCCCGCAGCTGCTCTATTTAACCTTTGCGATGGCTCGATCTGATGATAGTTGGGAGCCATTGCTACGCCGGTCAGCTTTGTATCTATTGGGACATTCTGGATGGGTGACAAGGGAATCATACGAGGTGAGTCCAGTCGTTCCTCAACGACTTGGGAATGTAAAGTGCAAGAAGTGTTCAATCCCCCCTCTATGGGCAAGGCATGTAGCTTTCTTCCTGGACCTAGGGGACTGGTAGCAGTAGGTTCAATCAACACAGAAAGAGATTCTGTGTACCCTAGGACCTGTGGTGATGGTGCTTTTTCCACTGCTTGGAAGGCAAATTGCCTTGGACGTCAATCGACCTCCTCAAGACCACCAAACCTATTTGAGGTAGGGAGGCCATTCCAGTTTAAGGTGAAATCTTGGTGGATATTTGGATGGCTCCTCCATGTATGGTGATGTACTAGTGACCAATCATTTTCCCGAGTATGTTTAGGGCGTGGTGGATAAAAAAAGGACAATGGCCTAGGTATAACAAGAGAACCTACACCAATGGGCCAAGAGCAAATGTGGTGTGCCGTGTGTGGGTCCTCAAAGGTCACCACTATGCAATCCCCGGAACTGGTTTTCCTAGTTGGACCCACCCAGGGAATTCTACGTACCATCAGAACTCTGCTTCTTCGGCCATTGGGAATTGGTCTGTTCACATTGAGCCAATGCATAATCTTATTCTTCAGAGACCAATGGTTCTCGTGTTGACCATTTGCGATCTGGGGGACGCCCGTCAAAACAACCACATAGTCATTGGCCTCTGGAGGGAGATCGATGTAGCCCCCTCTAAAATTGTTCTTAACAGGAGGGCCCTCGGTTGGTTGTTGAGCCACTTCTCTGGGAGGGGGTCTAAATGGGCCAGCTGCATTGGGATTAGCTGGTGGTTGAGGAATAGGGCGCTTTGAAGCTTTCGGTTTAGGGGCGGTGGTAATGTGATCCACACCCACGGTCCGTGGTTTGGGAACCGGCCATACAAGAGCTGGTACTGGAGGGTGAGGTTGCGGGGCTTGTGATATTGGGACTTAAGGTGATGGGACAGCTACAGGAAGGCCTTGGTTTTCTAGAGATCTCAGGCCGAGAGTGGCCAGGGCAATAATGCTCTTTTCCATCTCGAGCAAGTTGTTCTCAATGCGTGAGAGTCTAAGATCGAGGGGGGAAAGAAGTTTCTTAAGAGTTTCCCAAACTAAACCTATGAATTCCCCATCATTCCTTTCCAGACCCTCTACATGTAAGCCCGCGTCCTCTGTCATGATGGGAGAAGAAGCAGTGTCTGCCCCTTCTTTGGCTCCCTCACGTTGTGGCTGTTCCCTAGAAACACACCCACCTATAGCATTGGATACCGGAACGTTAATCAATTTCAACTGTTGTGCTACCGCAATTTTAGCCTTCTTACGAGAGTAAGCAGACCGAGAATTGCGTTTCCTTTTAGGTTGTTTGTCCTTAGTTGTAATACACCTAGGTGAAAGCATTACAGGGGTGGGGGAATTGAAACTAGCATCCTGTTTAAGAGAAACATTAGGTGGGTTCACTTCACCTTCCTGGGTCGGTGGTTCTAAAGCAGGGGAAAGAGGGGGAAGAATCGGGGTGTGGTGAACATCAACCTGTGTGACTACACAATGGGGGATGGCTGGACGCTCCGGGGTAACCGCGGTGGCTATGTGGCCCAGGGAGGATTTTTTAGAAAGTTTGATTACCTGGGACAGTCTTCTAGCAGCTGCCAATTCCAGGGAGACACGGGTCTGAAGCTTAGAAATTTCTTGGTCTATGGCTATGTTAGTACGGGTAATAAAATCGTCCATAGGACCATTGATTGGCGGGCCACCCTTGGCGGCCTTGCTCCGTGTTAACCTGGTGCACATGATTTAATTACAACAACCAGGGCAACCCCCTAGCTTAACAGTGGAGATAAAATAGTAGAGTGGTTTGCCGATGTGGAGTCAGACAAAGAAATGTCAGGAAGAGGACGAAAGAGGGAGGCCCAGTTCAGTCCTCTCCGTCCTCGAACGGCCTCAAACGGCCCGCTCTTAGCCCGGTCTTCGCCCCGAGCTGCGTCCCGCGCTGCGGGAGTTAGAGGCTGTATTATAGGGCCGTGATGGGCAGGGGGCGGGCCAGCAGGGAGAGCGGACCGGATGCTGGTATCCCTGGTCTCGCAGGGACTCCTGGTTGATGGAGTCCCCGCACGCTCGCAGCCCCGCCGAGCCTCACACCCTGACTGCCTTGCTGATCCTCCTCCTTGAAGTGTGGTAGCGATACCCCACGCACTCCTGGGCGAAGCGGCACCCGCGGAGCGGGTGCGGCAAGAAGTGGAGTGAGTCGCCTTGTGCAGGTACGCCTGTGAGTTCGCCTGTGCTGCTCCGCCTCCGTAGGTTCAGAAAATCGGTGTCCCAGTGAGGAAAGGTGGTGGAAGCCTTAACAAGCTTCAGCTGGGCAGGGGGCGGGCCAGCAGGGAGAGCGGACCGGATGCTGGTATCCCTGGTCTCGCAGGGACTCCTGGTTGATGGAGTCCCCGCACGCTCGCAGCCCCGCCGAGCCTCACACCCTGACTGCCTTGCTGATCCTCCTTCTTGAAGTGTGGTAGCGATACCCCACGCACTCCTGGGCGAAGCGGCACCCGCGGAGCGGGTGCGGCAAGAAGTGGAGTGAGTCACCTTGTGCAGGTACGCCTGTGAGTTCGCCTGTGCTGCGCCGCCTCCGTAGGTTCAGAAAATCGGTGTCCGAGCAGCATTTGTCTTACCTGCCCTTGGCACACCCAGTGCACTAGACTAGGGTCTGACCTGCAAGACAAATATGCCAATCATGGAATCACTAATCAATGTATATTTTTAACATAGGGAGCACTTGCACTGTGGCACTGATCAGCAGTGGCACAGTGCCCAAGCAATATTCCAGCAAAACATTGTAAGCAGAGGAGGCCAACAGAAACAAGCATTTGCAATGCAATAGGTTTCGCATTAGGAAAGTTTGAGCTATTTTTATTGTAAATGACAATTTTTTTATTTATGTGTTGGTTTTGAAAATAGCGAAATTAATAGCTTTGTCATTTACAATGCCAATAGTTTTAACTTTCGCAAATGTGACACCTATAGCATTTGTAATGCAATATGTGTTGTATTTACATGACTTAGATGTATTGATATTACAAATAACAATGGCTTATAATTTTTGTAATAATTAATACTTAAAAAAAGTTCTTGTAATTTATAATGGCAATAGCTTAAATTTTTGTAAATACCTTTTGTGAAGATTATGTTCATTGTATTTTATTATGAAGAAAATCCAAGAACAGAAGTGAAATATTAACATCTTTTTGTGACATTTGTAATAAAGCTTGAAACATTGAGTGAACATATTTGAACCAGTTGTTGTTGAATGATTGCACAGATTGATGCTATGGTGGCGCTGAGTGATGTTGTGGTGGCGACGAGTGATGCTGTGGTGTTCAGTGATGCTGTGGTAGCGCATGCATATAGTGATGTTGTGGTGCCCATGAGTGATGTTGTGGTGCCCCTGAGTGATGCTGTGGTGGTGCTGAGTGATGCTGTGGTGATGCGATAGATAGATAGAGTGAGTGCAATAGATAGAGAAATGGCGATAGATAGAGTGAGGGTGATACATAGATAGATAGAGTGAGGGTTATACATAGATAGATAGAGTGAGGGCGATACCTACATAGATAGATAGATAGATAGATAGATAGATAGATAGATAGATAGATAGATAGATAGATAGACAGATAGATAGATAGAGTGAGGGTTATACATAGATAGATAGAGTGAGGGCGATACCTAGATAGATAGATAGATAGATAGATAGATAGATAGATAGATAGATAGATAGATAGATAGATAGATAGATAGATAGATAGATAGATAGATAGATAGATAGATAGATAGATAGATAGATAGATAGATAGATAGATAGATAGATAGATAGATAGATAGATAGATAGAGTGAGGGAGTTACATAGAGAGATAGAGTGAGGGTGATACATAGATAGGTAGATAGACTAAGGGCGTTACATAGATAGATAGAGTGAGGGCGATAGAGTGAGGGGGATACGTAGATAGAGTGAGGCAGATAGATAGATAGATAGATAGATAGATAGATAGATAGATAGATAGATAGATAGATAGATAGATAGATAGATAGATAGATAGATAGATACCGATAGATAGATACCGATAGATAGATACCGATAGATAGATACCGATAGATAGATACCGATAGATAGATAGAGTGAGGTAGATAGATACCGATAGATAGATAGATAGATAGATAGATAGATACCGATAGATAGATAGAGTGAGGTAGATAGATAGATAGATAGATAGATATATAGATAGATAGATAGATAGATAGATAGATAGATAGATAGATAGATAGATAGATAGATAGATAGATAGATAGATAGATAGATAGATAGATAGAGGGCGTTACATAGAGAGATAGAGTGAGGGTGATACATAGATAGGTAGATAGACTAAGGGCGTTACATAGATAGATAGAGTGATGGCGATAGATAGAGTGAGGGGGATACATAGATAGAGTGAGGCAGATAGATAGATAGATAGATAGATAGATAGATAGATAGATAGATAGATAGATAGATAGATAGATAGATAGATAGATAGATAGATAGATAGATAGATAGATAGATGAATAGAGTGAAGGTGATAGATAGAGTGAGGCTGAAAGATAGAGTGAGGGTGATAGATAGAGTGAGGGCAGAGTTGGAGGCTGGAGTTGGAGTTGGAGGGTGGAGTTGGGGTTGGAGGGTTGATTTGGAGGGTGGAGTTGGAGGGTGGAGTTTGAGGGTGGAGTTGGAGGGAGAAGTTGGAGTTGGAGGGTGTGGTTGGAGGGTGGGGTTGGAGGGTGGTGTTGGGGTTGGAGGGTGGAGTTGGAGGGTGGAGTTGGAGTTGGAGGGTGGAGTTGGAGGGTGGAGTTGGAGTTGGAGGGTGCTGGATGGAGTTGGAGTGTGGAGTTGGAGGGTGGAGTTTGGGTTGGAGGCTGGAGTTGGGTTTGGAGGGTGGAGTTGGAGGGTGGAGTTGGAGTTGGAGGGTGGAGTCGGAGTTGGAGGGTGGACTTGGAGGGTGGAGTTTAAAGGTGGAGTTGGAGGGTGGAGTTGGAGGGTGGAGTTGGTGTTGGAGGGTGGAGTTGGAGGGTGGAGTTGGAGTTGGAGGGTGGAGTTGGAGTTGGAGGGTGGAGTTGGAGGGTGGAGTTGGAGTTGGAGGGTGGAGTTGGAGTTGGAGGGTGGAGTTGGAGGGTGGAGTTGGAGTTGGAGGGTGCAGGATGGAGTTGGAGTGTCGAGTTGGAGGGTGGAGTTTGGGTTGGAGGCTGGAGTTGGGTTTGGAGGGTGGAGTTGGAGGGTGGAGTTGGAGTTGGAGGGTGGAGTCAGAGTTGGAGGGTGGACTTGGAGGGTGGAGTTGAAAGGTGGAGTTGGAGGGTGGAGTTGGAGGGTGGAGTTGGTGTTGGAGGGTGGAGTTGGATTTCGAGAGTGGAGTTGGAGGGTGGAGTTGGGGTTGGAGGGTGGAGTTGGATGGTGGAGTTGGAGTTGGAGGGTGGAGTTTGAGGGTGGAATTGGAGGGTGAAGTTGAGTGATGTGGTGGTGACCCTGAGTGATGTAGTGGTGCCCCCTGAGTGATGCCCCTGAGTGATGCCCCTGAGTGATGTGGTGGTGTCCCTGAGTGATGTGGTGGTGTCCCTGAGTGATGTGGTGTTGTCCCTGAGTGATGTGGTGGTGTCCCTGAGTGATGTGGTGGTGTCCTCGAGTGATGTGGTGGTGTCCTCAAGTGATGTGGTGGTGTTGTGTGGCGTTCAGCAGTGTGCGGCGTGCAGCAGTATGTGGCATGCAGTAGTGTGGCATGCAGCAGTGTGTGGCGTGCAGCAGTGTGTGGCATGCAGCAGTGTGTGCAGCAGTGTGTGGTGTGTAGCAGTGTGTGGCGTGCAGGAGTGTGTGGTGTGCAGGAGTGTGTGGCATGCAGGAGTGTGAGTTGTGTGGTAGTTTGCAGCATGGGGAGGAGGGGATGTGCACCCAGTAGTAGATGCTGACGAATAAGACAAAAATAAATAACTATAAGGAGAAATAAGCAAATTAAAGGAAACCTGTAAGAAAATGTAAAATAAAAGGACTCAACCAGCAGCCCTGGAGGTGAAGGGAACACCGTTTCACGCAGTTGTTTACATGTGTTTAGGCAAAACACTGACTCAGCAAGAGAGCACATGGCTTAAGTGGGCTTCCTTGCACTCCATGTTGGATGTAGCGGAGGGCGGAAGAAAATGTTAATGATACTGGAATCGACCTATGGTTTTTGAAGGTTCACCCAAGGCCCATAAAGGAAGTACATTTAACTATGCATGTATGCTTTGTGATGGTTTTATCACAAAAGCCTAGCACATAGCTAAATGTTGTCAACATGACTTCCCTAAAAGATCGGTATTTTCCTTCAAAAACAATGAAACCAACGTAGATTGGCATGGAATGCTATACTTCTGTAGCTGATATACACCATAATGCCACTACCGTGTGCAAAATATTAAATAAATTTAGCTTTAGAGGCCCCTTACCCCTTCTGCTTGTGACGAAAAATCTGGCGTCCGTAGTTCGTGAAGTAGAGGCGCTGGAAGGGCGTGTAGGATGAGAAACGGGAAAACACTTCACCAGCACACATGCGCAGACCACACAAAGAGTCTGCGATCAGAGAAAAGAAAGTTGCGAGCTTCACTGTGAGACTGTACGCGCGACTCCAATGACAGCGAGAGCGCGTGCGCACAAATTAAGGTAGTGTCATATGCGCAGGTACGAGTTGCGTTTGAGAGTTCACGCGCGTGCGTAGTTATCCAGTTTTGCTTTTGAGCTTGCGCGCTGTTCTCAGTTGGTGCACGAGCTGCTGTACCCGCTCTTTGGTTGGCTCAGAGCGGTGTCGAGTGCGCGGGAGAGAGGGAGAAAGGAGTGAGAGAGCCCAAGGCAATGGCGGCGGCAGAAGAGCGAGGGAGGCGTTTTTATATAGCGCGGACTTAACCCGAAGATGTCAGGGCACTTCACAATAGGAACAGTAGTGATACATGAAGCAAAAATTACAAGTGAGCATGTTACAAAAGCAAACGTTACGTTACATGAGGCAATAGGGACAATTGTGCAAGTATCAAGAGCAAACAAAATACAAGAGATAGCAAACGATATGTTACTAGAGGAAACAAGCTTCTCGGCATTGCTGTGTGGGGGGTGGGTGGGTGGGCGGGGGTGTGATGAGCGAGACGCGCGTGCTTGAGAGGCAGGGGGTGGGATTACTGGGCAGCTGAATGTAGCGTGCACAAAGTGAAGAGCCAACAAAAGCTCTTGAAAAATTTGCCCGTGGGGAGAATGCGCAATGGGAGAGAGGCTGTCGGCTGCGTGTTGGGGTGCTGGAGAGGGAGGGCGTGTGATGAGCGAGAGGCGCGCGCTGGAGAGGGAGGGGGTGAGAGGACTGGGCTGCTGAATGCAGAGTGCACAAAGTGATGACCAATGAAAGCTCTTGTAAAATATGCCTGTGGGGAGAATGCGCAATGGGAGAGAGGCTGTGGGCTGCGTGTTGGCGTGCTGGAGAGGGAGGGGGTGTGATGAGCGAGAGGCGCGCTCTGGAGAGGGAGGGAGTGGGAGGACTGGGCAGCTGAATGCAGTGTGCACAAAGTGAAGAGCCAATGAAAGCTCTTGAAAAAAATGCCCGTGGGGAGAATGCGCGTGATTGTGTTCACATGAACTGTACTAAATCCACAATGGTTCAAGAGCTTCTTTTACCTACTATGCTCTCGTCTATTTATCCCTGCGGGATAGCATAGTCGAGACCTAAAAAATGGAGGAGAGACTCATGCCAATGATGCGAGGTCTAACAGAAGGCTTTCCATAACACTTGGGACTAACGTCAGCAATGACCCCGCTCTAGTTGTGATTTTGCATCATCTTTCTTTTCCTCTAGCAGCACTGTCTCTGTGGGAAAAGCAGCTTTACCGCTGGTCCAGTTTAGGACCACTGACAGGCAGGACAGTCACTGCACCCAGGCTTCACTAGCCATGAAAACTGAACTGGCTGTTGTGGCCTGGGACCCCACTACATCTACCCTGCGTGGGTGGAATGCAAATCGACACCTAAGTGACAGATTTCGCTAGAAGTTTTTTTCCATTACCCACAATTTTAAATGACAGCTGTATTTACTGCACATATTTTCCTTTTCTTTGAAAATCCATAACTCCAGTTATATGTATGCTAAAAAGTTTGTTTTGGTGTGTATTTGTATACATTGGTGTCGGATTTCTATCAAGCACTCTAAATTACTTATGAACCAAAGTGGTGCTGTAAAATGCTTAACACATGTTCCTCCAGTAAAGTCAGACTGCTCTTTCCCACCTTACAGGACTGAGTTATGGACTTATTGTAGGTCACTCAACCATACCACATAATATTCCATGGGGCATATTATCAAGGGGGTTTATCTCCGCTTTTTTGGCTTTAAAAGCCAAGAAAGCGGAGATAAAATGATCTCCCTATTACCTAGCTGTCGCTAACACCAGTTAGCGACTGTAAGTAGGAGATAGCGACCATCTTGGGCCCCACGTTGCATGTCAGTGATATTTATCACTAATGACATGCAAAGTGGGCGTGCCAAGATGTTCGCGACTAGAAACAGTCGCTAACATCGCTATCTCCTATTACCAACTTTTGGAGATATTCGCGCTAAGCGCGAATATCTCAAAAAGCTAACACCTGCCCCTGAGCAGTTCTTAGCCATGTTATCCAATGGAAGGTGGATAACATGGCTAAGAGCATTAGCTCGGTAATGCATGAATATCACTGACTTTTCAGCGATATTCATGCATTTCGGCCGATTTTTATCGCTTAGGAGATAAACCTTGATAATAGCAAGGTCCTAAGCGATAAAAATCGCCGCAGCTCGGCGATAAAAATATTGCCGCTAAGCCAACATAAAGATAATTATCGCTAGTTGTTGGTAATATGCCCCCATGTTCCTACAGTGTTTGTTTATGATGAGCCATGATTTAGAGTTGGTGTCTCTTTAGAGCACTTTGACCGATGTTCACATATGTGCCAATTGTAATTGTAGAAAAAATGTGTGAAGGAGGTCCACAGTTGTGGAAATATGGACAGCACCAAAGGAAAAGCATTGAGTGCTTTCAGGTGAGTGGTTGGGTTGTGTGGGAGGGGGGATGCTGAATTGGGAGAGATAAAAGGAAGTGTGTGCAGAAGGAGAGAGTGAAAAGATGTGCTGAAGAGGAAATAGATGTCCTGTGTGATAATAAGATAAAGGATTTCTGAACTATGTGGTAAGAAAATGGGAGCAAAAGGTCGAACAGCGTAGGTGAGGGCATAGGAAAGCGTAATCGGGGAGTTCTGGATTGAATACGACATTCTAAAGTCCATTACCCGTCTACATACCTTAGTAACGTTTAATTCACAATCTCTTTTTTCAGAATTGAAACGTTTTCAATTCTGATCATTCATGAAATATTCATAGCAATTTCTCATTAATTTAATCTGGCTTCGTTAGGCATTGTTAGGCGGCCTCACCCAAATCCAGTCTCCAGGTGTCAAGCTGTGGGAAGCGCGTGATTTCCATTTACACGTTTTAAGCCATGCCTTTAATTATATAGGCCATGCCTCCTAGATAATATTTCCACTCATGCTTATTTTTTGCCCAGGTACTTCTTAAATTCGCACCATTTCCCCTAACATTACGCCAGAACCCCTTCAATCCCCCTCCCACCCTAAATTCCGCCCCACTTTTTAATTCGAAGTAAACAAACCCCTGCTGCTAGTAATGGGCAATTTATCTTACGATTTATAAAACGTGCATTTACTTTCTTCTATGTGGATTGATTGTCCGAATGGAGGCAAGCCATGCCTTCAAATACCTTCCATCTAACTCAATCATCTTGCTTTCAGTACGTGCGAACAGCTTTGGCGCAAAGATTTTTTTATAGCTTGTTTCTCCCTTGCCCCTAGCAACAGAACCATTTCAGTACATTTGTTGCTATCTGGTGCTATCGCGTGGCAATTTGTAGAGGTTTCTGCAATGGTGGTTACGTAGAACCTTGAAAGAAATAGAAAATTCTGCGTCTTTCATTTTTTTACACATGAAAGCAATTTCACTTTCTGTTCAAATCAAAAAGAGTTACATAAAATAACATAAAGTCACCACAGTGCTGATAAAATATAAGAAAACTACACAAGCATTCAATTGTTTAGAAGTAATTCAGCGGTAATGAGACAACAACAGCTCTTTTAAGCATAGCATTAATTCAGTTGTCAAATGTATAATAGAAAACATTCAGCTTTACTTGGGATGAAAAAGAAATCTAATTAAAACCTACATTTTTGCTAAGGCAATAAGCGCCCAACATCAGCTCTTGAAAGTGACGGAAGCATTGGTGATGCTACTTAAGCACTGTTAGAACTGGCTATTTCTGGTTGGCTAAGGCTGACGCCAAAGCTAGGCAGAAACCACCATTCTAGTCAGGGCAAGGGAGTCACACGCCAAGATAAGCCCTGCTCACCCCCTTGGTAGCTTGGCACGAGCAGACAGGCCTATCCCGGAGGCAATGTGTAAAGCATTTGCGCCAGCACACAACAGCAACAACATCCTAGGCACATCTGCACCTTTCACTAACACTTATACAATCACAGATCCTCCACATAACCAGCTCTGCTATAATGAGGACTGGCAGCACACCCTGGAAGCATTTGACGACCAGGGTGGGACCCCAATGATGAAGCATGTCACCTACTGGGTAGGTGAGTGATGGTTTTTTAAAACACCCTGTGGGTTCCTAGACAACATACATGTAGAACCACGAGAAAGTGGTCAAAGGAACATTGGCCAAATAGGTAGAAGACTTGTTCTTATTTTGTTACTAAAGAGATGCTATCTGGCACATATCTTGAGCTGTCCCCCAAAAACCAACCACACAATAGCACTCACTCATTACACACAAAAGCACAGATTCACATACACATCTAATGCATGACCTTCCCAACCACAAATTACATACACAGATGAGTACAACAGAAAGAAAACTTCAAATATAGCAGTTGTTTTTTAAGTTGGGATCTCGTATCAGCAGGCCAACACACGTTTCGGTGGAATTTTTAGATTGAATCCACCTTCATAAGGACCACCTATTTACATATTTAGAGGTTGGTGGATATTTTGGGGGATATCTCTAAGATCTAAGGGGCAGATTTATGTTGGACTTGCGCTACGTTTACGTCACGCAATGGATGTGTAAACGTGGCGCATCCCTGCGACCCATTTACAACATGACGCATCTAGGCAGATGCGTCACGTTGTAAAGCCCTGCGCCACATGTGGGCGTTCCGGTGCAGGGTGGGCATTCCGGGGCAGGTGCGCCTCGCAAAAGTGGCTGAGTGAAATCTACAAGATTTCACTCAGTCACTTTTAGGCCAATGCTGCGTCAAAACCCTGCGCCTGCTTGAAGCAGGCGTAAGGCTTGACACAGCATTGGACAGATAGGGCACCCCCGAGCCTTGCTGGAGCTGCCTCGCGCTTGCGACGCAACTCCAGCAATGCGCCACATTTACGACACAATGCGACACGCATCTGTGCCGTTTTTGCCCCATGGTGCGCTGCATTGTAAATGCGGCGCACCATGGGTGGCGGAGCTGCGGCGCACAATAACTGGGGCATCGTTGGGGATGCGCCAGTTATTGTAAATCTGCCCCTTAACGTTTAGGGTCAAGCCCACCCACTCTTGAACAGTTCAAGTTTTTGAGAGTAATCCAAAACAAATATGAGAAGCTGAGAAGAAAACTGGAACATGAGTCATGCCTCTGCTTTTACTTAGGCATGCAAGCTCTTAACCGGGGGCCAGTTCCGCAGAGCAGGTGGGGTTCAGGCTGTGTGGGACCACTCTTGTTCTGTACCCTGATGTTTACTCAATCCTCACATGCATCTCATAACGTCTCAGACACGCATATTTCCCAAAAATTGGGCGAATTTACCCTAAAACCTTAAGATCCTAGAGCTATCCCCCAAAATATCCACAGATCTCTAAATATGTAATATTGTCCACTGCCAATTCCAACACTCTTGTTACCTAGAACTTCCAATCTGTCATCCACCCCATCAATCTTCCCTTTTGTAGAACACTCTGGTCCTCTGCTACCACACCCATTCTTGTCACCATCTCAATCCCTATTACCCTTTATTTAAATCATCTTCCACTTCCCTGTAATTTGCCCCTTCATTTAATCCCCTCGTCTGTCATACTTCTGTGCCTGTCACCATCTCATGCCTGAAAGACTCCCTCTTCCCGTTCAACTCCCCATCTCTATAACACTCACAATGCCTGTACCACTATTTTAACTGTCACTATCACATCCCTGTCACACCCCATCCCTATCACCATCAGCACTCATGTCAGCATCCATGTCACCATCATAGTCTCTGTCACCCTCCATTTCTCTTTCAGACTCCAGTCCCTGTCACCTTTCTGTCACCTTGCCAGTCCCCATCACCTGTGCATTCCCTGCCACCATCCCCACCCCTTCGCACTCCAAATCTCTGCCACACTCCCAGTCCCTTTCACCCTACTCAGCCCTCTCACCCTCGGTCCCCCCTCCCCCTCCCACACTTGTCACTCTCCTCACTCCTACCATCATGCAAAGAATTGGCACCCTGAAATAATGCTGCTGAATAATTGCGGTATACACTTTAGTGCACATCCCTCATTTAAAGTAAGCAATGGCACAATCATGGTAATTCTAAGATTATTTTGGGGATCCATTTCATGATGGTGCACACCACTGGTGCTATACTATGCCTTGCATGATAAGAGTGATTCCTTGCATCATTGACAAATAGTAGATATCACTCTCATGTGATATTAATTTATATGAATGTACTGCAAGATGTGTTCATCTGTGAAACAATGTTATTTGGAGATCAAATGTGCGTTTACTGGAGAAAAAAAATATCAGTATTTTAGGAAAACATAATTTTTATATCAAAACAGCATGTTTCTTTGGATAGATTATTATATTTATGCCAAATATAAATTTGGCATGCTACTGTTGCTTCGCAGGTTTATGAGTTATCACATTACAGGTATGTTTTAGCACCTTTTCTTTATATTCACAACCTTATACTTCAGAGGTAAACTACTTTCTTAATGATTTAATGTACCCAACCATAACATTATATATGTATATGCATATCTATCTATCTATCTATCTATCTATCTATCTATCTATCTATCTATCTATCTATCTATCTATCTATCTATCTTCACTTTAACATCGTAGGTTACAGGGCAGTTATAGTTAGGCTTGGATTTCACTTGCAAAACAACAGTTTATGGACAAAATGCAGAACAATGTCATACATTCACCCCAGTACAGAGATCTGGGCCTAAATCCATCGTTTTTTTGCACTCCACACCACCCCAGTTCAGACATGGCCATATGCAAATCAGCCTTGACCCTGTGCCTCATGGGAACAGTCCAGCCCGAACTGTCAAGCCATGTCTTTCCTGGACCGGAATCAAGCATCCTAGGACCGGTTTCTGGCTATCAATGCCTCTTGTTTATAAAGGGTCAGAGACCGATCAGAGCAGCAAATGAGGAGAAAGCAGTAAGTGCTACCTCGTTGGGTAAATGTATCATGCTTTTCCTGCACTACAGCTGCGTAAAGGCCCAGAAGAGTTGTCTTCAGTGACCCCGTGTGTCTGTAACTTTGCCACCGCGCCCATAGGTGCCGAGGTCCCTCGAGTGAGCTGTCCATCACAGTGGGGGAAAGGGTGGGAAGAGGTTGCATAGCCTAGTGTGTGTGGGGCCGGGTTTCTGTGCGAGTTCACATGCCTCTTGTTTATAAAGGGTAAGAGACCGATCAGAGCAGCAAATGAGGAGAAAGCAGTAAGTGCTACTTCGTTGGGTAAATGTATCGTGCTTTTCCTGCACTACAGCTGCGTAAAGGCCCAGAAGAGTTGTCTTCAGTGACCCCGTGTGTCTGTAACTTTGCCACCACGCCCATAGGCGCCGAGGTCCCTCGAGTGAGCTGTCCATCACAGTGGGGGAAAGGGCAGGAAGAGGTTGTATAGCCTAGTGTGTGTGGGGCCGGGCTTCTGTGCGAGTTCACATGCCTCTTGTTTATAAAGGGTCAAGACCGATCAGAGCAGCAAATGAGGAGAAAGCAGTAAGTGCTGGTCACTGGAAGTACAGGGGGATTGCGCTCGAGAAACTCGTGGATGCCTAGACCCCCATCACGGATTACAGCTAATTATAGACGGTAGATCTGGAGAGAAAGCACACCTGCCTAGCATCGACCGCGCTCACTAGATTCCTGGGCTGATTAATAATGTGTTACTGAATTTAAGTTTCAACTCGGGCACCTGCTTTATTTATTTAAGTGCTTCCTGCAGAGGTTTACTTTTTGTGACAGGAGCCTCATTGCCTAATTGTAACTATTCTCTGACCCTGCTTCGAGGGTCAGAGCAGGGTCAGAGAATAGTTGCAAGTAGGCAACGAGGCGCCGCTCAGGAAGCATTTACAGGGTTACAGCAGGTGCCAAGTTGAAGTTAATTTCATTGTAACCATTTTGTAAATGGTTACAAAGAAATTAGCTTCAACTTGGGCACCTGCTGTAACCCTGTAAGTGCTTCCTGAGCAAAATTCGTCCAGGCTCGCGGATTTGTGGATTTTGCCGCGATTGTATTGGTGTGTGAGTGGGCGAGTGTGTGGCTGTATGGGTGAGTGAGTGACTGTGTTTGTGGGTGACTGGGTGTGTCAGTGGTGTATGGGTTAGTGAGTTGGTATGTGAGAGATTGTATAGGTGACTGATGGGGTGTACCAGTGGCTGTATGAGTGAGTGAGTGGGTGCATAAGTGATGTATGGGTGAGTGAGTGGATGTGTGAGTGACTGTATGGGTGAGTGACTATGAGAGTGGCTGTATAGGTGAGTGCTTGTGTCAGTGGCCGTATAGGTGAGTGAGTACATTTGTTAGTATCTCTGAGTAAGTGAGTGGGTGCATGAGTAAGTGAATGGGTGAGTGAGTGGCTGTGTGTGGCTATAAGGGTGAGTGAGTAGTTGTGTGAGTAGCTGTCTGGGTTACTGACTTAGTTTGTGAGTGGTTGCATGGGAACGTGTTAGTATGTGTGTATGTCTGTATGACTGTATGTGTGAGTCGCTCTATGGGGCTGTGAGTGGGTGTGCGAGTGCCTGTGCAAGTTTGTGACTGGGTGTCTGAGTGCCTTTGTGGGTCTGTGAGTGGTTTTGTGGGAGTGAGCTTGCGATGTATTAAAGGTTTTGTGGGACTGTGAGTGGGTGTGTTAATGGCTCTGTGGATGATGTCATCAGTGATGTCATTTGAAATGTCATCAGTGTTATCATCAGTGATGTCACTGACTATGCTATGAGTGATGTAATATGTGAATTCATAAGCAGTGCATTGGGGGGCATAACTTATAGTTAGGTCCAGTAATTATAACTGGCATCAATTGCTAACTTTGGTTTAAAGCATTCTGGATTGCCAAGCCCCTAACCTCATGGTTATTCACTGTTGTGGCAATAACCTGGGCACACTGACTGGGGAAGGACAGGAAATCCTATTGAAATATACCTTTGCACAATTAATGACACTATTCCCACATACTGCTTTGTTGTACTCCAACATATGCCAAAGGCAGAAATGGAAGTGGTCAAATCAATTCTGTCCACAGAATGACAAAGCCAGGAAACATGTTAATAAAACAGTTTCTGCTTTAATAACATGGGCTCTATCTCCAACAGCTTACGTTTTGAGATGCATGGAATCTAAAGAAACGATGGAGATTTCTTCACAGACGAAGGCAACAGAGTGTTTCTCAGCAAAATGAACTCTGCACCCTGTCTTATGTGTACCTATCATATATGCATAGTCAACACAAAGGCTCTTCTCAGAGCCACTCTAATTCCCCAAAATGTCAATTTTCTTTAAATATATCTTTAAAATGTTTCTTTTTTTCAAAATTTGCAAATTAGTTGCACATATGCAAAACAAAAGCAAACACTCAATAGTTAACACATTTAAAATGCATAACTAAATAAGTTATTCTGTGCATCACACTAGATACCCCAGTATCCAAATGACTGTATAAGTGCATGTATGAGTCTCTGAGTGTGTTTGTGAGGGGGTCTATGAGTGTTTGAGTGGGTCTGTAAGTCAGTGCATAAGTGTCTCACTGGGTCTCTCAGACAGTCTGTGAGTGGGTGAATGATTGTCTGAGTAGGGCAGTGACTGGGTGCATAAGTGTCTGAGTGGGCCTATGAGTGAGTGTTAATGTCTGAGTGAGTTTGTGAGTGGACATGTAAGTGCCTGAGTGGGTCTGTGAGTGAGTACATGAGTCTCTGGCTGGGTCTATGAGTGAGTGTCAGAGTGTGGGACTGCATCTGTGAGCATGTGCATGAGTGACTGAGTATGTCAGTGATTGGATGCACGAGTGTCTGATTGAGCCCATGAGAGAGTGAGAGTGACTGAGTTTGTGAGTTGGTGCACGAGTGTCTGGATCTGTGAGGCAATGCATGATTATCTGAGTAGGTCTATGAGTGGGTGCCTTAGTTTCTGAGTGGGGATATGAGTGGGTCTGTGAGCATCTAAGTGAGACTGAGGGTGGGTGTGTGAATATATTTTCTTATTTTTTCCACCAATATTATCAAATTCATCATGAAGTTACACGGAGGGATACACTGAGCGTCACAGTGAATTCATGAATATTGCGCATGGCAAAAAAATATATTTTCCTCAATGTAAACAGCCCATAATATTTTATAGAAGCACACCTATATATCACGCAAGGGGGTCAGGGTACATCCAACCTGACCCCATATGCCACTTTCTATAATTTCTGTGTTGCCCCAGAGACTTTGCCGACAAACTAAAATGGTGGCCGTAACTTTCTGCTTGGGTTGTGGCCAGCCAATCATGACATTTCTGTTGGAGCGAGTATTCCCGAATTGTCGTGAAATATTTGCAAATTAGTTGTGATCATAGATATACAAACTTGGATTTCCTTTAATTCCTCATAAACTATGGAACGGATTTAAACAAGATAAATGAAAGCGTGATCTGTAAAGCAAAAGCTACCTTTCAGCCAAATGCAGTAAATATCCATCCAGTGGTTTGGGCTGTAGTCTTATTCAAGCTCCTATGGAAATTAACATGAGAAACACACTTACCCCCTCTTTTTCTGAGCCCCCACTTGATCGATCACCTCAAAACTATATATTAAAGAGTCCCAGGGGTGGGTAACCCGGGACATATCAGGAACAGGCCCTGAGGATGGGGATGGGGTTGCCCAGGGCCATTAATGGCTCACAGTCCCCCTCCCCTTACTCATTACAGCTGGGCCCTAGGGGATGGGGGTCCTTGGGCCAAAATCAGCCTGGGGAAGGGGCTGCATGTCCCCCTCCCTCTTCTTACCTATTGCCAGGCCCTGGGGTTGGGGTCCCCAGGTCCGAAATTGGCCCTTTTTTTAATAATGATGGGGTCATCAGGGTTGAAATCAGCCTAGGGAGGCGGGGGCCCATGTGTCCCCTCACCTCTATGAATATAAAAATCCTCCCCAAGGAGTCTGGCCCACCAGGGGATCCTCTGGGAAATTTGCGGCAACATTTTTTTTAAAAGCGTTTTTGAGCAACAGGTCTAGGGAATCAGAGTATTCCTAAGCCTGCCCCTTATGTTTTTCATTTCATTTTTTGTGGGACTCGGGCCAAGTTCTGAGTCCCAAGATGGCTGTCACCACTTCCTGGTTGAAGTGGTAGTAGTCAATCTGATCTCACAGTGATAACTGTTGGATTTACGGACCCTCCACGTCCCTAGAGATACATAAATCTTTTTTTATTAATTACGTAAAACAACTGAACATATTAACAACTAATTACAAAATGTACTCTTTCTGGACCAAGGGACAACACTGGTTGAAGTGTTATTTGCTGAATTAATATTGTTTTTGAAATGCTTGTTTACAATATATTGAATGGACTTTTCAAGTATAGGAGACTGATTTTTAAAATGAAGACGTACTTCTTAGTATTGCTTCTTCAGTTCATTTTAACATGATAACCCCCTCCCCCTTTTTTGTCACAATCCTATTTGTCCTTAAACGAAGGCTGCATAGTGACTATATGCATGATAACTGTATCCCCATTCTATATTGTCAGTGCCGCCTTCAGTGACACCTCTACTCTGTCATCTTTCATGGCCTCAGAGAATCTGAAGACTAAACTCTTAAGGAAACAAGGACAGAACGTGTTGGTTAAACTTAGAAAAAGTAATCTTCTGTCACTGACACGCAGAGCTTTACTTCTTTTGTCCACCTAGAAAACAATGTTTTAAAAAAAATTAAATTGAGAGATGTATAATTTTAAACATTCAATGTATTGGTACTGAGAACTATCTCAAGTAGCCTTCCCTACAACCTGCCGCACATCCAAATATACTGCCTCACTGAACTAGGACAGGAGGAAACAGTAAGATATTGAACGGGCAGAAAAACAAAGTAAACAAGCATTAAAAATGCAATAGGTCTCACGATTGTTTCAGTTAGAGCTATTGCCATTGTAAATGACAATGTTTTTTACTCATGTGTTAACAGGAACATTTTGAGAAACTGAGTGAATACTTAGAGGTAAATTTGCTAGAGAAATTTACAAGATGCTTCATTGGAAACTAATGTAAGAAAAAAAGCTTTGGTACAATCATCAAACTTATGTATTCTGAACTCTGCTGTAAATCAGAACTCCAGCAAAATGAATGCACTGAAATGTATCTAGCCTCATCCTGATAAGAATACTAGTTGTTTATTATTAGTTAATAAAAACTATAAATGGGTACATAAGAAAACTAACCTAAACAGAGTAACGTTAAAAACTATACCTTCACCTAGAAAGAGCACGAGAATATATTTTTTTAAGTGACATCAATAAAATCCTTGCAAGCTCAGAATCTTGCACAATGATAAGTGTATGGATGAAGCCCATCTCCCAAGGACTGTCACAAATTTTAGATTTTCTTCTCCTGCAGGACCCTGACCTCGCCACCACAAAAAATAAGCATTTGCATTTTAAATGTTCATTCGACACAAAACATGTCGTTCCTTCACATATCTACAGTGTTCACAATTTCACACCGAATGCTAATTTGGCATAATTGTTAAGATTGTGAAAGTCCGACCCAAACCTTCATCGAAATTCTTTGTATGGGATGGGGGGTGTGGTGACGGTCTAGCGTTCCGCATGCCGGAACCGGTAGGGCGGGATAGGAAGCGGAAGGCGGCCATTTTAGGTTGTTGGCACCGACCGCGTAGGAGAGTGGATGTGGTTCCCGACGCTCCGGTAATAAAGAAAACTCAAACGTGATTAAGTCTCTGTGTGGTGAATTTGAACTTCTACAATGGCGACGAGGTCTGGGATATGAACTCCGGCCCCACCCACCGGCGGAATCATACATCGAATCGAACGGAGCCTACATACAAACCAGAGCGTGGCAGTGGACATGAGGCAGTCCCCGCACAGGACATCGCGCACAAGCCAAACAAGACAGCCACATAAACCATAAAGGTACGCCCTACCACAAGCGATACCACAGGGGAAGGGCTGCAGTCTTGAGGCCATAGCGGAACAGCAGGGCAGGGGCACCATTGCTCCTGGGAGCCCGACTCGAGACGCAGCACGCTGACCTCTGATCAGAGGCCCACGCAGCACGCTGGCGGCGCGGCATCAACGCGGGGAAGGGTCAGACACAAAACAAAGGGGCAGTCTACAAGAACGCTCAGCCATTGAAGAAGCAGCAAACAGCAGAACAACCGACAGTGAGCAGAGTGACGAAGACACAGACACGCAACCACCACCAGGGAGCCCGCCAGGCAAGCGCATTCCGGATCAAGCAGGCCCCAGAGGCGGCAACAAGATGGCTGCCCAATCCACCTCCCTCACTCAAATGGTGCCATTTGTTTCGAAAAGTGGGGAACCAGAAATGCAGTGGGAAGACTGGAAAAGATACTTCCTCAACTATTTGGAAGCCTTGGAGGAGGAGGGTGAAGCACCGTTCTCGAGCCAGAGGAGAAAGAAGATACTACTGCACAATTTGGGTCCAGAGGGGATTAGAGTGTACGATACCATAGTCAAGGGCACGAAAGACGCAGCAGACACGGATGTGTTTGGTCATGCATTAGCTGACCTCGACGCGCACTACAGACCAGTGGTATGCGTAGCGATTGACAGACACAACTTCTTCCAGAGGAAGCAGAAGAATGGAGAGTCGGTGGACGAATATGTGGTGGCACTACAGAAATTAGCCATGAAGTGTAAGTTTGGCACGTTACATGACGACTTAATAAGAGACCAGATCATTATGCACACGTCCAGCACTCATATCCAGGAGAAACTGTGGGTCAACGGGAAGGCCCCCCTAAAAGAAGTCTGGGCCTTAGTGAAGAAGGCGGAGATGTCGAAGCGATGTGCGCAAGCTGCCAGAAAGGAGACAGGAGGAACACAAACCGTCTGCAAAATCATGACGCCGACAAAAAGTGAAAGGGCGAAGCCGAGAGACCAACAAAGGGGCCAGGACGTTATGCGGACCTCCCATACCAGCCACACAGACCAGAGGACAAGCAGAGGTGGACGCCCGAGCTGTTACAGGTGTGGAAGCACGTCGCACTTAGGTAACGACAAGGCGTGCCCGGCCTTTAGGGCGAAGTGTTCATTCTGCAGAGTGTTCGGGCACTATAAGAAAGTGTGCTGCAGAAAACCCAAGGGAGCCATGATCAAATACGTGGACCAAGAGCAACGAGAAGAAGCAGGGAGCCACGAGGAGGAAGAGGACGTAGAGGAGATCCTCTACATCGATGTACAAGTACTGGAAATGGAAGGTGTAGAAACAGACAAACCTAAGCTGGACATGCACATAGGAGGGGTGCCCATAGAGATGATCGCCGACAGTGGTGCACCCATTACCATAATTCAGAGAGAGGTATGGGAAGAGAAGTTTGGGTCACAAAGAGAAGACGAATTGCATCCGATGGACTTGAGATCGGTAACGTACACGGGGCAAAGGATTCCGATGTTAGGGTACTGCCCGTTACTGTTCTAATTCAGAGGCCGCCAAGCAAATTGCAAATTGTACATTGCCGAAAAGGGGCCATCAGTGCTCAGCTCGAAGGACCAAGGGGCGCTGGGAATACTGTTGAATCCAGGTGGAGTGGAGAAAATCTTGCTCATGGACATTGAGGGAAAGGACAACAGTGAATCCTGGTGCAAGGCGTACCCCAAAGTGTTTAGTGGACAAATTGGGGAACTGACCAAGTACAAACACCTCATCAAACTGAAGGAGGGAGCGAAACCAGTGGTCCACAAAGTAAGGAATATTCCCTTCCGGAGTAGAGAAGCGGTGCAGGCAGAACTCAATAGACTGGAAGGAGAGGGGGTGATAAGGGCTATCGAGAGCGCAGAGTGGCTTTCGCCCTTGGTGGTAGCACAAAAGCCAAATGGAAAAGTGAGACTGTGTGTCGATCTCAGAGAGCTCAACAAAAACATCATAGTCGACCAGTTTCCCCTACCCCACATCAGTGAGATGTTGGCAAAATCTAAAGGCATACAGTGGTTTTCCACGATAGGCTTGTCATCTGCCTACCACCAAATTAAGTTACAACCATCATGCAGCCACCTCACATCGTTCATCACACCCTTTGGCTGTTACGAGTTCGTAAGAATGCCGTTTGGCCTGGCCTCTGCGGCCGCGGTATTCCAGTAGCTTATGCACAAGCTCTTCCGGAAGGTGGTGGGAGTCCAGTTTTTCCAGGACGACATTCTGGTCATGGGAGAGACCAAACGAGAGCACAATGAAAAGCTGCATACAGTACTTAGAACATTGCGAGAAAATGGATTAACAGCAGAGTGGTCAAAATGCAAAATTGGGGTGCAGTCAGTCACATACCTTGGACATGAAGTGAGTGGAAAGGGAATAGAACTAAAAAGGACCAACATGCAAGCCATCTTAGATGCACCCACCCCAAGTAAGAAGGAAGACGTCAAATCATTCCTCGGAATGGCTGAATTTTATAGCAAATTTATTCCCCACTTCGCCACAAAGACACATTACATGCGCCAACTTCTGAAGGAAAGGAATGGATTTCAGTGGAATCAGGAAGAACAAGAGGAGTTTGACACTTTGAAAAGAGAGATGAGTGAGGCCATACCTCTGAAGGGGTTTGACCCAGAAGAGGAGTCCATTCTGACGACTGATGAGAGTGACCGTGGTCTGGGAGCAGTGCTAATGCAGCGGTCAGAGAAAGGGGAGATGTCGACGGTTAGCTTTGCTTCAAGGTCTTTGGCGCCCAACGAAGAAAAGTTTAGCGTCATAGAAAAAGAAATACTAGCAGTGGTATGGGCCATGGAGAGGTTCAGGCAGTATCTTTGGGGAGCAAGATTCTTGGTGAAGACAGACCACAAACCTCTAGTCAAGGTGTTAACATCAAGTGGGCATGCGCATGCCACCCCGAGGATTGCCAAAATGACACTACGCCTATTGGACTTCGTGTATGAAGTGGAACACATACCGGGACCGCAGAACAAAGTAGCCGATTTTCTGAGTCGAACAGCCGCCATGGAGGACGCAGACAAGCAAGAGTGCCCAAGGTGGGAAGGATATGTGGTAGCCACCATTCAGGACATGGAAAGGGTAATCAGCGCACAAGAATGGGAGGAAGCCTACAAAGCAGATGATGACCTGGAAGCAATTAAGGGATATGTAGTCCATGGGTGGCCAGAAAAGAGACACCTCAAAGATGCTCTAAGACGGTACTGGGAGGTCAGAGAGGAACTGTCACTAGCAGAGAATCCCATATTCCTCCTGAGGGGAGACAAAGTGGTTCCACCGCAAGGCATAATCGAACACTTGATGGTACTACTACACGAAGGGCACCAGGGTATCACCAAAACCAAGGCTCTGGCCAGGCAAGCGTACTGGTGGCCGGCCATCGATGCCCAAGTGGAAGGACATGTGAGATTATGTGAGGCGTGTGCCAAGGCGGACAAATCCCAGAGCATGTTGAGACCACCCTTAGGGAAATTCCCTGTACCCGAAGGGCCGTGGGAAATGGTGTCTGTGGACATATTGGGACCCATCCTCAACATGGAAGGAGTACAAAAGTATGCCATCGTCCTCATTGACAAGTATTCCAAATGGCCAGAGGTAGAAGTAAGAGAGAATGTAGATACAGACGCAGTGGTGAACTTCCTGCGCAACAGATTCGTCAGGGAAGAAATCCCAAAAGTCATCCCGTGCGACAATGGACCGCAGTTCATCTCAGCGAAATGGGAGGCGTTTACATCCAGGAATGGCATAGAAGTCAAGATCACCCCCATTTACCACCCGTCGGGAAACGGACAGGTTGAACGCTTCAATCGGGTGATAATGGGCACCATTCAAGCGGCCATTAATGATGAACTGGACTGGGAGAGGGGGTTACTAAAGATGATATGGGCCTACCGTATCACCCCGGGGAGCAACGGGTACAGTCCCTTCAAGGTACTGAGGGGAAGAGATGCCTTCACAAAGGACAACATGGCATGGATGAAGATGGTGGTGCAAAGTAAATGGTCACCGGCGGTGATCAGGAAGAACCTGGAGAAAGCACAGGAGGTGTACACTGAACATTTTAATAAAAGGCACAAGGTACAAGGAGTGGAGCTGGAGAAGGGCGACTGGGTAAGGGTGAAATTGGCTATCCTAAAAAGGAAAGGAGAGAGCAAGTTCTCACCACCCCTACGAGTAATTGAGCCTTATCCCCGATCGGCCCTACTCAGTGATGGAAAGGTGTGGTCGCAGGACAGGATGGCTAAATGCAGCAAGATCCTGAAGTGGGGAGAAGATACGGAGGAAAGTACAGAGTATGTGGAAGAGGAAGAAGAAGGAAGTAGCAGAAAGTACAGAGAGAAAGTAGAAGAAGGTACGCAGCAAGTGAGAGTGGGGAGTGAAGAAGCAAAGGAAGGAGATATAGTGGAAGAAAGAGAGAGAGGCGGGAGCAAGGAAGGATCGGACAAGGACATGGTGAGAATGGACTTGAAAGGCACAAGTGAGAGGCGAGACATTAAGGAACAGAGCGATGAAAGAGGAGATGGAGTGACAAAGACGAGAGCGGGGAGAATAGTTAAGGTCCCGGTGAGGTTCAAGGACTTTGAAATGAACAGCAAGTAAGGACTTGAAATTATGGTTGTCATTGCATAAAGGGGGAGATATGTGGTGATGGTCTAGCGTTACGCATGCCGGAACCGGTAGGGCGGGACAGGAAGCGGAAGGCGGCCATTTTAGGTTGTTGGCGCCGACCGCGTAGGAGAGTGGATGTGGTTCCCGGCGCTCCGGTAATAAAGAAAACTCAAACGTGATTAAGTCTCCGTGTGGTGAATTTGAACTTCTACAGGGGGTAGAGTGTTCTGTGAACGGGTGGTTAGCGTGGTTTGCAGTTTTCTTTAACTAAATGATTGTAAGTTTTTAAAAGATTAAAGTAGCTAAAAAGTCCTTCTCGGCGGAGGGTACTGCGGAGTTATTAAAAAACAGAGACACGTTTAATGTGTCCGACTGGAAAATAACGTATTCACTGCATATACCAGAAATATGAGAGAGAGGACACAATTAAAATGAGTTCATCCGCCACCCTCCAAAAAAAAATAGCATTGGCCGCTATGGTGGGAAACCTAATTAATGCTGTACCGAAAGTGTCATTTTAGTGCGAGAGGCCTTTCTGCAATGTTTTATTAGGGTTTATAACCTGGAGCGTAAACTAATACAACCCTGGACACACAGCTTTAAGTCCAGGCTCAGGTATCACTGTGATGTTCAGGCTCCTCAGGAAGGAGGGTGAAAAAGGGGGGAGATGTCCTGTGGGCCCTTTGGTAAATTCCCCTCCCTGACCCTTCCTTCTCGCCCCCTTCACCCCCTGAACTCCCCACTTTTCCTCCCTTGCCCCACCCCACTCCATGCGGGAGGGGCCCTTACCTGGAACAGAAGAGCAGTCCAGTTAGCCTCCATGGCGCGCTGCTGTAGTTATTAAAAAAAAAAAATCTTCCCCCGTCAGAGTGTACCGGAGCCTACAACAAAGTGCCCAACATAGCAGCGCCACAACTTCCGGTAACCTCAGTGGTCATTGGGACCACTCCCTGTCCTTAAAAAATATTTAGAGACAGTCACAAAGTGGAAGAGGTCCCCTCGAGAGCCCTTCCAAATAGCGACTGCATTACCACCCTCTTCAAGACGGTGGTAATTTGCAAGTGTTTTTAGACCGCAATTGCAGTCACAAAACATTCACACATAGCATTGCGTATGAAATTAGGAAGGGATTGCCCCTTCCTAATTGCGACTCGCAATTCCTAAATAGAGAGTTGCAAATGAATTGTGACTCGCTATTTTGGAATTGTACATGGCCAACAGTGATTTTGCATGAGCAAATGGGTTCGCAAACCCGTTTGCGCATGCAAAATCACGTCGTACATCTGGCCCTTGGTGTACTCTTTTCTAGCTAAATCTTTTGATTGTAATTTGCTGTGTTTTAATTGAATGATGATCTACGTAAGCTCAAATTTTTGAATTAATCAACATTATTTCTCTATTTTAGTGACGCTGACATAGTAGAGAATGGGATAACCAGCTGTGGCCAGGAACACTTGGAATCATCAAATGAAGCCACTTCCGCTCCTCAAGATAGCTATGAGGCACTAAATAAGAGAACTTCTGTCATCCAGGATAGTTTGGTGGCTTTGGATGAAAGAACTCCACCAGTCCAGGCTAACTCAGGAGCACAGAATGAAAGAAGTCCACCTTCCCAGAAAAGCTCAGGGGGTTTGAATGAAGAACCCTTCACCATCGTTGAAAGCTTAGAGGTAGGAAGTACAAGAACTCCTACTAATCAAGGTAGCTTGAGGACATCAAAGGAAGGTATCATTGTTCACAATGTGCCGTGCCCCTCCCAGGAGTCCAACGCTCATGAAACACAGGAAAAGCTTTTGAGACAGTGGTTTAACAGCCTTCCTCAGAGACTAGTTGTACCATTTCCCAAGGTACTTTGCCGACCTTCTCGTCTGCGTTGGGTTAAACCTTGCTGTACTCGGTCATGTAACGACTGCTTGGAAAACAACACTTTCTTCCAGTACCAACTGTAACCAACAGTAGGTCAGTTTATTTCTCTGTGAAGCCCCTGAATAATTACGTTTCTGTTTCAAGTTCTGTGCACATACTCTAATCAATAAATAATGACTATTAGTGATTGTCTCATTTTTAGCAATGATTAATTTTTCATGGAGACAATTACAGCAGTTCGGCAACAATTTGAGAGGTGAGATGTAATAAGATAAAAATAATTATGAAGTTCATATAGATTATCTGTCCATATCTTACACTAATTAAAAATCCTTGATATAACATGAAAAGACTGAACTCCAATTTGGGGCTTGGTTCACAAAGATTATGGAAAAAGTATTTAGTTTACTCAAGAAGTAAGGTATGCCTGTTCATGTGAGTTAGTTACAACTATATCCTAATTCCAGGGGCGGCTAGTGACATTTGAAAGTGGTGAGGCGTAAACTAATTTGCATATTGCACCGCAGCGAGCGAGCGCAGCAAGCGAGCCGGAACCACCTTGCATCCATCCATTCATCATTCATGCATCCACCCATCCATCCACCCACCCACCCATCCTGCATCCATACATCATTCATTCATGCATCCACCCATCCATCCATCCACCCATCCACCCATCCATCATCCATCCTGCATCCATTAATGCATCCACCCATCCATCCATCCATCCATCCTGCATCCATCATTCATTCATGCATCCACCCATCCATCCACCCACCCATCCATCCTGCATCCATCCTGCATTCATCATTCATTCATGCATCCACCCACCCATCCATCCTGCATCCATCTTTCATTCATGCATCCACCCACCCATCCATCCTGCATCCATCCTGCATCCATCATTCATTCATGCATCCACCCATCCATCCTGCATCCATCCTGCATCCATCCACCCATCCATCCATCCACCCATCCATCCTGCATCCATCATTCATTCATGCACCCATCCATCCATCCATCCACCCATCCATCCTGCATCCATCATTCATTCATGCATCCACCCATCCATCCACTCATCCATCCTGCATCCATCATTCATAAAGGGGTGGGGATCGTGGGGAATAAACATTGCATGTAACACTGACAAACACAAATGTTGCAGAAGGGCAGCAAAACGAGTGTAAATGAGGGAAGCAAAACGAGTCTAATTGACGGCAGAAGGGCAGCAAAACGAGTTGCAGAAGGGCAGCAAAACGAGTGTAAATGAGGGCAGAAGGGCAGCAAAACGAGTTGCAGAAGGGCAGCAAAACGAGTGTTAATGAGGGCAGAAGGGCGGCAAAACGAGTGTAAATGAGGGCAGAAGGGCAACAAAACGAGTGTAAATGAGGGCAGAAGGGCCAGCAAAACGAGTCTAAATAAGGGCAGCAAAACGAGTCATTGGCAGTTAGATGGCCGACAAAGCTACACTCATTTGTAGCAGCGCGCCAAAAACAGCATTCCAAGCGCGTGCATAACGACGTTACTTCCTATAGTGTTTCTTTAATGAGTTAATCAGGTATTTACTTTTCTATCACCACATTTCATAAGCAAACCTGTGCTGCCTAACTGGCGATTGCTACTGCGGCATAATTGAATAAATAAAAATCACTCGGCATCTATATTTCTCAAGGTCGGATTTCACTTTCCGTGTACACTACACTACTACAGTGAACCCGTTTAGTAAACAATGTTCCTTCATAGCACTCTGATCATACCTGAGCTGGTGTGAACGCCGGGTCTCCCTGGCCGAGCGGTTCCTTCGGGACTTGACTGTCGCAGTGTCGCCCTCTCAAATATTCCTTCCTGGGTCCGGTCAGGTCAGGTCTGAGGTCAAGTCTTCCATCAAACGAACCCCATAAACAAACAGAGGCCGCAGTACGAGGGAGGGAGAGAGCTCTGGCCCCCCAGACAGGGGGTTATGTACCCGGGCTAGGTATTGACCAGCCAATCCTGGTGCTGTATGGTGCCCCCCCAGCCAGGATTGGCTGGGGGGCACCATAACTGCTCGCCCAGTCGCCCTGTACAACCCCGGGGGCTGCCGCCCGCCCCCATGTCCTCTCTCTAAAGGGAAAATCAGGGGGGAAACAATCTGCGCATGCGCGGGCATGTTTGTGCCCAAAAGTCGACATGCGCAGCTTTAGCAGGCCCATCAGGCCCCCACCCCCCCCCCCCCTGCGCACTCCGGGAAAGTCAGGTGTCTCCCAGATTCCCGGACGGAAGGTAGCGCGATTTTTTTAAAAAATTGTATGTAGTTTAGTGGCGACGCGGTGGGTCCATGGGGCTTAGTGGGGCTACGCCCCTACGCCCCAATGGACGCACCGCGCCTGCCTAATTCACTGAAATTTCTTTTCCTACCTAAATTAAGGATGCATAATTTATGCTCTGTTCCCGGACTTCATTGGTCTTCACATTGGACTCTGGTTTTTGCCTTTCTGCATCTATACTAGTGCGGTGGATACTTTACTTCTTGGGTTTGAAAATTGTGATATTGTACTTTTATCTCTATTGTGTCCATAAAAAATCTTATTTCCATGGGCATCATGCCTTTCAAAACACATCATATGATTTTTGGCTTGATTGCTGTTCACAGTCTACCCACAATCTACCCACAATTAATTTATAAGGCCCGGTCACAGAGATACATCATAGGGCAGTACTATTCAAAATCAAATTAATTTTTGGCAGATTTCAATTATTTCAAACTAATGGTGACCAGCTATTTCCATTACCACACTCCATTGATTACTTCCCAAAATATGGGTTCAACATACTTCATTGTGCATGGGATGCATGATCACATAGTTCTTTAGTCTCTCTTTAAATCCCCATTATCGGAGCTATTCACAAAGATAGCTTATACATGTAAGTTATATTTATACGTTTATGCTTACATGTTGGGGTAACTTTACTACTTTTGGCTATTCACCATTTAGAAGTGTAAAATTACCTAAAAATGTAGAAATATATTTCCAGCCTGTGGAAGAGGGCGGAGGAGCCAAATTTACAAGTGTTAGGGCCCCAATATAATGGCGAGCAGATCACAACCGCTGGGCCTGCAGTGCTCACCGCCCGCCATATGTCCCTGGTTCTCCCCCCGCCATATTAGTATGGCGGGGGCACTGGGGCGGACGGAAAGACCATCTGCCCCTTTTCCGCCGGTCGAACTCTCCAACGGGGGCGGAAAAGGAACTCAATATGGTGGCGGTGTCTGCAAGACACCGCCATCCATATTATGATGTCAGGGGAACATCACTTTTCCATGGCGGCGATGCTGCCATGGAAAGGCATGAAGTTCTTGCTAGTAGGGGCCCGTTGCGGGCCCCCAGGTGTTGGGGGGTTGGGGGTGCACATGGGGGCTGCCTATGGACCCCCCTACATTTGCATGCACAAGGTGTCAGGCACCGGGCAGTGCCTGTCACGTTGTGCATGCAAATGCACACATGCATTTTTTACAGCACCGCCCGCAGCAATGTAAAAAATGTGAGATGCGACCGCCATGGTGGCAGTCACATCCGTATTGACATGGCAGGACTGCCACACCTATGGCGGGCGGTCCCATTTGCCGTTGCGGTGGCGGGCAAACTTTGTCTGCCTGCCACCGTAATGATGCCCTGAGTTAATATTTCCAAAAAGGAGCAGTAGTAAGTCCAGCACCACACATGGCGAACCGCTGATACTGCAAAACTTTCCAGTAGAAAATAATAGAGGCATGGATTTGAAATAATACCCGAAAGGAAATAATGTTTCATTTAATTCATTTATTTTGACTTTTTAAATGTAGGTATACAATAAATTTAATGTTATGAAATGCAAACATTATTAAAACAAATTGATTTATTTTAAATTGATCCTACACATACTTTCTGTAATTCATAATAAATAATAAAAAACAATTTTACTTTAAGTAGATTGAAGTTCTCCCTATGGTAAGGTATAGGGAAAAGTAAAACAAAATGAATTATGCTTGAAAAAAGTTGTACACATATTTTTATTTTTAACACAGATGAATTCTACATATAGATTTTTAATGTGGAACACAATAAAAATGCTACAGAACTACTATCCTCCTTAAATGACAAATGTAATTATTGGGAACATATTACATTACATTCTATTTTTTAAGTTTGCATTTTAAAAAATCCTACTAAAAGATATTGCTTTGTTATGTATTAAAAATATTAAAAATTATGTATGCACTTAATTAAAAGTAACTTTTTTATATTTTAATAGACATTAAAACTTACTAATTTTTACATTAAACATGTATTAAACTATTATAGTACAAAATAAAGATGATTTATTTTTAGATTATTCTGTATTCTTTTATTTATATTTTTAAATAGTGTAAACAATTTAATGTATTTAACATTATTTCCTATGGACTGTTATTTGAAAATCCCTGCCTCCGTTATTTTCTATGGGAGGGTGGTGTAAAACCAGTGGTTTGGCATGTGTTGGGCTGGACTTACTTAAGCCCTGAGCTGTTTGGGCCCTTTTCAGCTGTGCTAACTTTAGAAGTACAGTGTGTACATAGAAATAGACTTACTCTTTTGTAGGTGGTTGCATGTCCCTCCCTATAACCCTACTTAACCCATCCCCAAACCCTTCCTTAGTCCTCCCAAACCCCTTCCCATTTAGTAGTAAGTGTACCTCTTTTTCCAGATACTCCCCCTGGTCTTTCACACATTTAGTACTAAGTAGTGAAGTTATTCAGTGAGGATTTCCTCATAGAAAACATAGGAGAGATGGAGATGGAGAGTTACACGTCTAGAGTTGTGAATTGCATTTTATAGTAAGTAGTACTACTGTAGTATCACTTTGCCTACTACAAAATGCAGTTTGAGAAGCGAGCCCTATATACATATTTGGCTATTTTTAAAGGTAATTTGACTAAGAGGTATCTTTAAAAGTAATCTACACATGTTTTAACCCAATATTTTAAAATAAATAAATTGCAAAAATAATGTTACTCCTGGGGTCATACAATACTCGTCATGGGGAAATCTACCTAAGAAGCCAATACCCTAGATGAGGACTTAATTCTTATCTTCCAGTTTGACTAGATATCTGGAGATATATTCAGCTGTTTTGAGTTAAATTTAGTTTGTAGAACGCAAACAAATAGCCAAGGAAGAGCGTCCTGTCACTATGGGAAAAGGCAGTAGTAGAGAATGCTAACTGAGTAAACATCTTTTTATTTTTTTCCTAAATGACAATAGCTGGTTTCTAAAACAGATTTCAGTAGAAATGTGTTCCAAAACTTTGCAGAATGTTACAAAAAGGAGCTTCTACCATTTGTTTCTGAAAAAGTAATACATAAATACTATTTCATAAAACTGGATCCATGGAGAGTTCAATTTACATGAGTAATCTCACAAATAGTATTCAGCTGAATATTATTCAAGCTTTGGTCTAGGAAAGACACTATGAGAAACAATGGCTAAGATGGAAGATTCCAAAATAACAAGTTACCAATAATTATTTAAACATGCATTGTTTAGGCTGTAGGCTGACTCCTGTTAGCCTGCTCTTGCCCTTTGCATGTTGAATGGTGGGCAGTATCCCAAAAAAGGTACCAATGCAGCACTACCTAGCCTTGGGCACCCAGGAAGGCCTTAGGACACCCTTCTCCCTATCCATTTCAGAATTTCTTTCAAGCTCCTCTGCATTGCCCACAGGGCAGTTTTTGGATTGGGCTCTGAAGGTATCAGGTCTCTTGTCAGCTGCTACATTCCCAACAGAAACCTTCGCTCGGCCTCTAGAAATCTGCTTTTGGTTCCCAGATTTAAAAAGGCGAAGTGGGGAGGAAGAGCCTTCTCCACCTTGGCCCCTAAGCTATGGAATTCCCTCCCACCTGAACTCTCTAGTCAACCCTCACTGGGGATTTTCCGCAAACTTTTAAAAACCTGGCTCTTCTTTCAGGATTACTAATGTCCTGTCATCCGCTTCTCTGAGACTGCATGTTTGTGTGTGTCTTGCGCCTTGATGCCCTCTGGGTTAAGTTTGCGCACTATAAATTCCCCATTCATTCATTCATTCTCCGACAGCTCCTCTGTTCTTTATCATGATTTAAAAAAATATTTGCATTATGAAATCGAAGATGTTTCTCTAAGATTTGGTATTTCAAAAAGGTTCTAATTCTAAATTCAATCCAATCTTTCTTTATTCAGCAAATGTTGCATAAAGGTTCACATAAATACAATTTACATAAAAATACCTTTAAAAACCATAAAACCAATACAATAAAAAGGGTAAAAGCTATTGTAAGGCCATTCTGAACAGTTATTAGTCAAAAGACATAACTTGTTTTCGGATTTCATAAAACACGCTGCTGCCATACGCCTTATACAACTGAATTCTAGTAAAAATAACTTTAAAAACCATAAAACCAATACAATTAAAAGGGTAAAAGCTATTGTAAGGCCATTCTGAACAGTGATTAGTCAATAGACATAACTTGTTTTTGGATTACATAAAACACTCTGCTGCCATACGCCTTATACAACTGAATTCTAGTAAAAAAGTTAGCACCTCGTTAGGAATGGCCATTAAGTTTGAAGGTTTAACATGAAGCATTTGTCTAGGTCACATTGCTAGCAGCAGCGGTGGGCAGTGCAATGCAGTATTCAGGACCCTACACTGCCCTGTCTGATTCTCCATACTCCCATTAAGAAGCGAGACAGAGCAAACACAATCAGGGGTGAGGTATTTTATCTGAGGATTCTGGAGACAACCATAAAATCTGTGATCCCCATGCTCCGACAGAGCTGTAGTATCCACTCCTTCCTGTGATTGTAATTATGCTTGCAGAAGATATGTGATTAATACATTCCTTGATCTAAGGGCAAAAGGACAGGATAGGTCTGGGTTAGTATCATGTTGCCCCCATTTAGCAGTAAAGGGGCGCAACAATAGGGTTCCAAATCAAAATGTAATGTACTAAGTTTTTGCCAAAGGGGATTCGGTGGACTCCATACATTCCACCAGAAGGTAAGAATCTTTGAATTATAGGAAATCTAGTGTCAGAGTTCCCGAACTCATGTTCCTGCTCAATTCTCCATCCATGTAAATCCAATTGGGCACACCAGAAATGGCTTCCGAGTTAGTCCATAAATGTTTGCATCCCAATTTTGCCAAGTAAGTCTTAATGAGCACTAACCGGGGAATCTTAGAAACTCCAGGCTGCCGGGGCAGCTCCTAAAAGCCCCCTCGATACAGTGCAAGGTCTACTGAAGCCCATAGACGTCTCCAATAGAGCAGAGGTCTGAGGCCTCTTTATGAGCGATGGACCTGTGGCCTAAACCCATCTGCAATGGCAGATCGCAAAAATTGGTTCTCACTCACCTCAAATGTTGTCGTCCTCTCATGTCCCCAGTGTTCTACCCCGTACAAGGACCTCCTGTAGCTTGTATGTTGAAGGTTTGGATGGTCGGAGATCCTGGTCAGAAGCTAGGACCCTTTAAACCCCTCAGGATACCCCCTGGTTTTTCCCAATTCCGAATCGGGAAAAACCACTCCGAATAGCCGTTCGGAGCGTTTTTCCCGTACGAATCGTACCCTTCAATGTCCCCCGTACGTATGAAGAAGTACGATTCGTACCAGGAGCTGGACTCCGTACGAATCGTACATAGACCGTACAAATCAAATCCCCGTACGAATCTCCCTCGGAACCCGCTGTACGCGACATCTGTACGGTTCGCGGCTGCTTTTTCCAACCCGGCAAGTACGATTTGTGTCGGGTACGCACCGTACGACCCTTTTTCTACAGGAGCTGAAAACAGCCGTAAAAGCAGAGTTCGCCCCGAAACAGGTACGGAACTGCCCCCCCAGGTATGGTGTGTACACCCCATGATTGCAGGGGTACGGTGCGTACCCCTGCGATAACGGGGTGTACGCACCGTACCCCACGATCTTGGGGTGTACACACCGTACCCCTTGTTCGCTGGGTGTACGGTGCGTACACCCTGCGATCGCGGGGTACTGTGTGTACATCCCAAGATTGCAGGGGTACGCACCGTACCCCTGCTATCATGGGGTGGACGCACCGTACGGTGTGTAAGTGAGCTTTTTCATACGAATCACCCTTACCTGACATGGACCGTACGAATTGCATCCTCATACCCCGGTCCGGATCGTACTCGTCGGGTCGAACGGCATGTGCACGAGTCATACGGTTCACTATTTCAGCCTTGCAATATGTACGGATAGGGACGATTCAGACGGACTGACGGAATACGGATCGTACTACGCGATTCAGACGGACGGGTACAAATCGTACGGCGATGGCTCAGGATGAAAATCGTACGGACGTTTTTTTTCCAGGATCGGAATCGGCCCCAAAATGTTCAAGCTTTAACTTGCTCTTATGGGTCTTGGCAGACCAGCCAAAATTCTCCATTAAGGTGAGGCTGAAATACTCCAAGGTACAGACACTGTCAAGGGGAACACTATTCAGAGATGGGTTAGGGCGTGTTGTATTTCTGGGATTAAAAACCATATACTTCGTTTTTGGAAGGTTGAACTCAAGTCCTCGCTGCTCGCAGAAGACACCAAACTGGTCTAGGAGATTCTAAATACCCATGGGCGATTTGGATACCAATAGGGTATAATCTGCGTGCAGAAGTGCAGGGATCTTCATATCTGCTAGACTCAAGGCAATTCTAAATCGATATTTTAGTTATCATTTTTTTCAAATCACCTAAATATGCCAGGACTCAAATTTTACCCCAAAATCATATACAAATATTTTAAATAAAACTTTATATTTTTCAGATGGAGTTTGTATCAAGTGGCAGAAACAGATGTCCCAAGGGCCCTTATCTAAAACTTGTCCGCCATGCTTCAAACAAAGGGTTCTGCTGCAACACCTTGAACTACCTTTGCTTAGAAGGCAATGTGTAGAGGAGTAAACAAAAAGCACTTGTTATGATGACTGTATTTGCATATTCTTGAAGCGACCACACTGTATTGAGGACTCTTGATGCCTTGGTAGACGTTTGTTAACCACATGTGCGCTGCTGTTCTTCTGCTGTCATGCTGACTTTTTAAAAAACCCATTGTTCATGACGAGCTGGGCTCGTCATCAGTGTTTGAGGAGGCTACACCATGACGAGCCCAGCTCGTCATCAGCCTCGAAGGGGTTAATTGATTGATACTGTAATTCACTTCAAGTGCAAATTCTTTAACCCTATTTCATTTACTGGTTACTACCAATTGTGTACCCATCTCTCCTGCAGTTGATAGGTCTAAGCTACTTTAGCCACGAATGGTGACACAATACTTACATGGAACAGAACAATTTTATTTGTGAGCAAGGCATTGTCCACTTTTGGACTAGAGGCCTGAAACATTGGTATTCCACACTGCCAGACCTTGGAATTGAATAATTATATTTATTTGCGAACAATGGTGTGCTACTGTTTCTAATGTCGCAACACTGATTCTTCTATGTCCAGTTATTTCCTCACTTCACAAGGTAACTAATTACTGCTCCCACTGAGACTAATTCTGAGGCAGACTATCACGTTCACCAAAATTAAAGCTGCACTCATGAATCTACCTACATAGTAGACAAGCTGGATTATCCTCTTCCTTAATGGTGAGCTGTAGTAAGATATTTGCAATCACCTGAAATGTAAAAATTTGACTCATAGACAAATGATGTTTCCCTATCTGATAAGTGTATGACTTAACTTGCTAGGGCATGATCTTTTAGGATCCTTTCACAAGTCAAATTTCTTCTGCAAGTTTCTTCGATACTGCCTTTTTGATTTTTAAATGTACTTACACTATTAAATCTAGCTCATTCCTTCCCAGATATACCATTTTAGTTATTACTCGACAAATTTTTCAGGCACATGCACACTTGCCTTTTTGGATCCTTCTCTTAGTAACCCTCCTTTATCAATTGTGTGCATAGCTGTACGATTAATAACACCCTAGTACTGCCCTTTCATAAGTCTCGGACTTTAGGTTCATATTTTACCCTTTCCCCTAGATGTGGCTTCAGGTCTCAGTTGCACTATAGTTCCAACAGAATACCAATGAACGTGCAGTCATGGCTATACAATTATCCTGTTTTGTGGTGTGTGTGAGAATGAGCCATCTCATTGCCCTGAATCAAACCGGCGGCATCTCAACCAATGCATTTGGAGTTTGCTGCCTGGCTGGCTGTGTACCGATGGCGGTCATGCAGCAGCGGCATGCTTTTACTCAGAGAGAGTCTTAGGGCAATGCCGTTGCATTGCAGTGCCTATACGGTTGTGCACGTCCTGTTGCTATGTACTATGCTGTGCATGGCATACAGTGCACACACTACAGTGCAGGCATAGGGGGCGCAACATGTGTGCCCAGGCACAATGCCCAAATGGGCTAAAATGCTCAAGCCATGTTTGGGGCTCCAACCCTTCTTTCATGGCAGGGTCCCCGCTATGAAAAGATTGGTGGAAAGGCAGGTTGTTATTAGATCGGGGTGTCGGCATCAGCACAGCCTCCATTCTTTACTGCTTTTCCCCACTACTGCCGCTGTGGGATCCAAGATCCTGGCGGTGCATCGGTCTTGTGGCTGTCCAACTGCCATGGTTGTAAGCAGGCGGTCGTGGGACCACCACTGTGGGTACAACAGTCATGGGACCACCATACTCGCAATCAGGCCATAATTGTTTCAAGGAATTGTGACATCCAAAACTGGGGAGGAGACCATATTTAATGAATGGTCTAAAAATCTCTGCTGTTTTTCTGTATCCTAATCCTACACCCTGGAAACTGATATGAGTAAGACATTTTGTGCATGCTTCCTTAGAGTAGAGTTTAGGGATTCTCCTTGAATCACATATGCATTCAACAATTCCTGACATCACAGTTAGCCGGGGGGGGGGGGGGGGGGGGGGTTGGAAAAAGTCTATTTGAGCGTATAGCCCTTTCTCCTGCTCCTATTCTTGACTGCCTGACTGTGGTATATATGGTATTATTCACATACCAAGCACCTCAATGGTTTGCCACTTCAGCCGTACAAAGCCTTAAAGTTTAAAACTGGACCAATCTGGCTCCCTGTTCAAAACCACTTCTATCAGCTCTTGTCATGATAGATGCTAGCAGAGCAGCAATCCACACTAAGAATTTCCTGGGCAAGGAGAGACATGCAGGAGAAAAGAAGTAATGCAGCCTGCATTTAGAACAGGGGAGTGTGCATGACTGTTTTGGGCAGCCCGACAGGACCGACCAAACAGTCATTGCGCACAGAAGTGTTCTATCACTCCTCCCCTGCTCTGCACCCCTGCACCGCACCCTCACACATGCTGCCGCAGCAGGAGGCCGAGATAAAATGATAATAACATTCCATTATTATCATTTTATTTTTTCCTTTCTTTTGCTGCTTCCTGGCAGAGGGGCGACGCTTCTCGACCTTCGCAGAGGATCCGCCACTGCCTTCTCCAAGCCCTCCTGATGTGAGTGCCAGCAAAGAATATCTGGAGCAGGGGTGTGGGAAAACAGTGACATGCAGTTAAGCGGCATACCAGGTCAATCTTCAGCTCCCCGGTGCAGGATCAAATAGCTTGGTAGGTGCTGCAACATATCAGGCTGCAGATCGTTACTGTTTGATCATTATCATTTAATAAATCCTGAAATACCTCTGAAGAAAAACTAGGTTAGGAATTGTGTCCCTAATTAAACGCATGTTACAATGCCCTAGTTAAGGCTTAAGTTAAAGTGGGGTTTCAAAATTGTGCGTCTTGTGGCATTAACAACAAAAACAGTTCCTCGCAGATATATTTTTGATTCTTTAGCAAAAGAGATCTAATTTCCAGTTGTTTTCTTTTTTCCTTTAATGTTGCAGTTGTACCCATGTTCAATGGGTTCCATGTGACAATTATTGATTAAATAATTCAAAGTGTTTTAATGTACAAAATATAGTTAGTAATAAAATTGTTTATATATCACGTGGAATTGACCGCAATTTAATCCCAGAAAGTGTACTTGTAAAAATCACACCTTTGCCTTTCGACCCATTTCTCCCCATACCTCATCCTCCCTTGCATGTGGCCAGTGCACCAGGTATTCCTGCTGATCAAAGTTTCATCCCAATCCATCCTAAATCATTAACATTCAAGTCCATCATCTCTGCCAATTGACCAGGAGTGGGCACAAAAAAATAGTGGAACCAGATAAGTCAGCCACATTGTGGGCTCCCTTGGTCCATTAAAGTGAAAGTGGGTGCAGGTGAGCACTGGCACACTGATGGGAGGGCCAGAAAGAAGGTAAAGAGCATGTGAGGCAACAGCCTGATTGAGCTCGACTAGAGTTTGTAGATTGTGAAAACAGCCACCAGTGTCGACAAACAATCATATAAAGTGAAATAAACCTTAGATTCTCTGAAAATTTACCAAGGTGAATCTTGAAAAAATGTATGTGGCTTTCATTTTTAAAAAAAAGTAGTGACAAAGAAGTTGTACAGAAAAGTTTTTGAGAAAGGTTGCAATCTTCAAAAGTATAGTTAAAGAATAATAGGGTACAAATAAAACTGATTTTTCAGAAACGTTTAAGTGCTCGAAATATGAATAAATTAACTGCAAAATATTTAAGGAAGGTAACCACAATAAAGGACGGGCAAAGAGGTTTGATAATGGTATTCGGAAAATAGAAGTTTGCAGAGAAAGAGATTGTGAAGGGAATCCACTTGGCAGCACAACAGAAAGGAAGGCAGAATCAAAGTGGTGGAGGATCTTGGTGTAGATGGTGATAGAGGAGTTTACAAGGAGCCAGGAGGGGAGTTCAGATGTTTCCTCATAAAAGATATAAGACAAGCAGATCAGTTAGTGAGTGCAGAGAAAAGAAAAGAAATCACATTTATTTAGGTGTATGGGGATTCAGTTTCCCTCCATAATCAAGTTTAAATGCTTTTCCGATTGGAAAAACAGTAACCTACACATATATCAATGGACGGTAGTTGTGTTTTAAAAACTTTGCAGAGCTTTTTCAAATAGAAACTGTGAACTTTTAAAATGTGGTTTCTTAGTATTTTTATATGCAATCTGTACTTCACACTACTTTTTTGTCTACACGATTTTTGGTTCTACATTTATATTGTTTACGCTTTTATAGCTATTTAATTATTTCTACAATGTTCATACATTATAAAACATTTTAATATTTAAACTATTTCTATTGGTCTTTGTGTAAAAAAAACCACAAACTATTTGGCACATCAGCACAACCCGGGATATCTTCAAGAGAAGGATGAGGTAAAATATTGGTAAATAGGCACGGCAGTGTCATTAAGCAGATTAAGATAGAGTACTTGAATGTGGTGAAATTGCAGTTGGCAAGGGTTTGGGCTGGCCCAGTGAGTGATGGAGAGAAAAGTCAAGAGAGCAAGAGTGGAAGTAGAAATGTTGGCAGACAAATGCTAAGTGGAAAGAGCACAGATATACTGCATACCTGGTAGTTTTATAGAGTATTGCCCAAAAAGCATATGGTGGCAGGACTATTTTTTAAGTCTAACTACAGACAACCGTAGCTGTTATCAATTCTTTAAAACGGTACAATAAGAAATAGTACAGAGAGTGGGCTTTAGGTCAGCATCCATATGATACTACTATCGTATATGTTTTTCCTAGTTTGAAATTGTATGGATAGACTGTCCATCAAGCCCATGGCATTCCAAAGATAGTTATATTGTCCCATTTATTTTCCCACTAGTTTTTGGTGATTAGATGAAGTAGGCCTTTTGTTAGACTACACATGTAGCATGACATCTAGCTTCTAATTGACAGCCAGTGTTCTATGATGTATGTACCTTGTGAACATAATGGCCTTTTAATTCCTGTTATAGCTTTTCTTGTATAGGAAATGCTTGTCGTTTGGATGTCTTAACCCTGCCTTAAAATTACGGAGCTATCCACTAATTACCCTCATTAGTTTTACATTGCAGTCTTGAAAACATTTTCCTGTACTTACAGCTTTTTTGTTCACAAAGAAATGCGCACACAGGATTGTTTTTAGGATGATACAAAACTATGAGCCAGTTGTCAAAATGATCTACTATACAATATTTTCCTGTGCATGCCTTTTACATTCACCACTTACAACATAAACTTCATCTTGTGACTTCCTTTCATAACACTCTTCTGCGTAACTTTGCTAATGTGGTCAGTTCAGAAAGAGAACCCGACTGTCAGTTTCCAAGACGGTTGTAAACCAAGATGTTATTTCACTATGGAATTTTCGCTCCAGGATAGCGGTGGGCAATGCATACATAGTTTCTCAACACTTCACTAACAAAACGTTACACCTTTTTGGTTTTGCCAGTGCTTATTATGCATAAGGGCGACTTCACACTTCGTTTATACAGTGATTTTCCCTTTTCTCCCAGTTGATGTTGATATCTTGTTTAGGAAATTCCCTAGGACCCCTATATACTTAAGAGATGCTTCTGTTGTGTGGTATGAAATCTTATCTTCGATGTTGTGGTATTAGCATATTATGTTTCACAATTGAATACTTATTGTGGTTGACAAACTGCCACCCTTTTGTAATTTCCAACTGTTAGAATGATCAAAATGATGTTTAAAATCTTGTTTCAATAGTACCCTATACATACTCAGTAAAAAAAACGTGGGTTCAATGCTAGCATTCTTCTTTCCGCAGTGATAGCACAACTCATTATTTCAGAGGTGGGCCATGTGTAGTTTTCTGGGACACCACAATCTTCGATGAAGATTGAAGTATGTTTGCTTGGTTCAAATATCCATCTAAATACATTTGCACATCAACTTTTATTTAAATATAGCAACTATTATTTTTAGTTTAAAAACACCTACCCTCCAGTGGGCTTAAGACCATTAAACTGGGCATAACAAACAAGTAAGTGGAAGTGCAATTGTAAGCTTTTAGGTGCCCATTCACAAACCTAATTTTGTAGTAGGTCCCTACGCTAAAGTGCAGGGAAAAGTAAACAAAAAATTATGACACTTGAAAAAAAATATGTTAAATTATAATGTGTTATTTTTATTTTTATTTTAAATGTGGTACAAAATTTAAAAAAATACTAAATCACTATTAATATAATTTTGAATTACATATTTAATTTAAATATGAAAAAATATATAAATGTATTTTTAAAAATGTATTTAAAAAATCAAACCTAAGGTAAAATGCTTGTATTTACTTATTATGTATTAAAGGTTACAAAAATGTACATATAGAATTAATTGAAATTCATCATTTTTTAAAATGACATTTACATTATTAAATTTAAAAATATGAAAATATATTAATAAATAACGTTTATTCTTAAAATATATATATATATACACATATATATAATTATATATATATAAATTCAATTTCGTTTATGCATACCATTAAAAAGTTTTTACAAAAATGTAATTTAACATCATTTCCTATGGAGTTCTATTATAAATCCCTGTCTCCATGTTTTTCTATGGGAGGGTGTTGCAGTAAAAGTGTTTGGCCATGTGGGGTGCTGGACTTACTACTGTTCCTTTTAGCTGTAGCAATTTAACACTCTTAAATTTGGCACCACATCCGCTCATATGGAAATCTACACTTCGGGGTAACTTTAGACTTGTAAAAAGTGAATAGCCTAAAGTAGTAAAGTTACTCAAAAGTTAAAAGTAAACTCACACAGGTAGAATTACTTGTGCAAGTTTACCTTTTTGAATAGGCCCCTAAATGTCTGCAGATGAAAAGTGCATATGATCCACTTATTAAATGTGTGAATGAGAACGGGAATGAGGCAACTCATACACTGAAAAAACCTCAGTGAAAAACTGTCTCAAACGCAATAATGATTCAGAAAAGGGGGTGGTGATGAACAGAGTGTCTGAATTAAGCAGACCACTCTTACCCAGTCCAAAGATCAGGGCTTGATCCATCACCGTTTTTTAGCTCACTGCACCATCCCAGCTCAGAACTTGTCTATATGCAAATTAGTCTGACCCTGGCCCAGTGCATCATGGGACAGGGCAGACCAAACTACCAAGCCAATTCTTATACTGGGAAGGAAACAAGCTACCGGGGACCGGTTTCTGGCATTTCAGCCGTCTTCGGCCCGGCTTGCTTGAATCCTGATGGTGCAATGAGCTAGGGACTCACATCTGAGTATACCCTTCCACGCTTATGGTGGACAAAAATGATTCAGAAAAGGGGGTGGTGATGAACAGAGTGTCTGAATTAAGCAGACCACTCTTACCCAGTCCAAAGATCAGGGCTTGATCCATCACCGTTTTTTAACAGGCAGTGAGATAAATAATGGTGATGGATCAAGCCCTGATCGTTTTTGGCCACTATAGGTGTGGCAGGGTATACTCAGACATAAGTCCCTTTCTCACTGCTCCATCAAGATTCAAGCAAGCCGGGCCGAAGACGGCTGAAATGCCAGAAACCGGTCCCCGGTAGCTTGTCTCCTTTCTGGTGAAGAATTGGCTTGGTAGTTTAGTCTGCCCTGTTCCCATGATGCACTGGGCCAGGGACAGACTGATTTGCATATAGCCAGGTTCTGAGCTGGGATGGGGCAGTGAGATAAATAACGGTGATGGATCAAGCCCTGATCTTTGGACTGGGTAAGAGTGGTCTGCTTAATTCAGACACTCTGTTCATCACCACCCCCTTTTCTGAATCGTTTTTGGCCACTATAGGTGTGGCAGGGTATACTCAGACATGAGTCCCTTTCTCACTGCTCCATCAGGATTCAAGCAAGCCGGGCCGAAGACGGCTGAAATGTCAGAAACCGGTCCCCGGTAGCTTGTCTCCTTTCTGGTGAAGAATTGGCTTGGTAGTTTAGTCTGCCCTGTTCCCATGATGCACTGGGCCAGGGACAGACTGATTTGCATATAGCCAGGTTCTGAGCTGGGATGGGGCAGTGAGATAAATAACGGTGATGGATCAAGCCCTGATCTTTGGACTGGGTAAGAGTGGTCTGCTTAATTCAGACACTCTGTTCATCACCACCCCCTTTTCTGAATCGTTTTTGGCCACTATAGGTGTGGCAGGGTATACTCAGACATGAGTCCCTTTCTCACTGCTCCATCAGGATTCAAGCAAGCCGGGCCGAAGACGGCTGAAATGCCAGAAACCGGTACCCGGTAGCTTGTCTCCTTTCTGGTGAAGAATTGGCTTGGTAGTTTAGTCTGCCCTGTTCCCATGATGCACTGGGCCAGGGACAGACTGATTTGCATATAGCCAGGTTCTGAGCTGGGATGGGGCAGTGAGATAAATAACGGTGATGGATCAAGCCCTGATCTTTGGACTGGGTAAGAGTGGTCTGCTTAATTCAGACACTCTGTTCATCACCACCCCCTTTTCTGAATCGTTTTTGGCCACTATAGGTGTGGCAGGGTATACTCAGACATGAGTCCCTTTCTCACTGCTCCATCAGGATTCAAGCAAGCCGGGCCGAAGACGGCTGAAATGCCAGAAACCGGTCCCCGGTAGCTTGTCTCCTTTCTGGTGAAGAATTGGCTTGGTAGTTTAGTCTGCCCTGTTCCCATGATGCACTGGGCCAGGGACAGACTGATTTGCATATAGCCAGGTTCTGAGCTGGGATGGGGCAGTGAGATAAATAACGGTGATGGATCAAGCCCTGATCTTTGGACTGGGTAAGAGTGGTCTGCTTAATTCAGACACTCTGTTCATCACCACCCCCTTTTCTGAATCGTTTTTGGCCACTATAGGTGTGGCAGGGTATACTCAGACATGAGTCCCTTTCTCACTGCTCCATCAGGATTCAAGCAAGCCGGGCCGAAGACGGCTGAAATGCCAGAAACCGGTCCCCGGTAGCTTGTCTCCTTTCTGGTGAAGAATTGGCTTGGTAGTTTAGTCTGCCCTGTTCCCATGATGCACTGGGCCAGGGACAGACTGATTTGCATATAGCCAGGTTCTGAGCTGGGATGGGGCAGTGAGATAAATAACGGTGATGGATCAAGCCCTGAACTTTGGACTGGGTAAGAGTGGTCTGCTTAATTCAGACACTCTGTTCATCACCACCCCCTTTTCTGAATCAAACGCAATAAGCCAATTAAATTTGCCAGGTATGAATTCCATCACATACAACATATGCCCTAACTTGTGCCACCCACCATGTCATTCTCTTGTTTGCTCTTTTCTTTGTTTCTGTAGCTTTTGAAAATTGGTGTTTTGAGCATATGGTAGATGCAAATTTTGGCATGTGTTTTGTACATTTGTAACCGTAGCTGGTAGATTTTAAGATTTTTTTCGCATTTGAATCAGAACCAATATGGGGATGGGAGGCAAGATGGCGGAAGGGATGGGAGGCAAGATGGCGGAAGGGGATGGGAGGCAAGATGGCGGAAGGGGATGGGAGGCAAGATGGCGGAAGGGGATGGGAGGCAAGATGGCGGAAGGGGATGGGAGGCAAGATGGCGGAAGGGGATGGGAGGCAAGATGGCGGAACGGGATGGGAGGCAAGATGGCGGAAGGGGATGGGAGGCAAGATGGCGGCCTAGAAGCTAGGCTGATTGCAGCACTCTACTGAGCTCCGTTACTGATGCTGATGATTTACTGAAACCGCTTAGTAATGGATTCTACACAAGCTCAAAAAGAATGCATCTACAGAGAGGAGGCTTGAAGGCTTGAAGAAAGAGAAAATATATGATAAGCAGAGAGGGGGAAAGACGCTGATATCCTGGTTGAAGATAGCGGAATAAACCTGGAGCCACGGAAAAGAAAATGCCGATCGCTGAGCCGTAATTGACACGGTTGGGATGCGAGCGAGATACAGTTGCAGGTTTTCTGCTGGAAAAGCTCTCGGCGTTGTGAGAACAAAGAGCCGCTTACCGAAAATGTAACTGTCATGTTTGAACTACAAAGCGGGATACAGTTGCAAGTTCCAGCGGGAAAGTTCCCGGCACCGTTAAAAGGAAAGCGCCGACTACTGCCGCTCACTTTTTACATCAAGATTGAAAGGGAGATATAGTTGCAGGTTCCTGCTGTAACATATTAAACAATGAGATACTGCTACAATGTGCTAAAAACCCTCAAACGCTGTGAGATACTGGATACACTCACCTTCTGGTGGAACCCGGCTCCTCTACGCGGCGGCGTTTCCAGGGAAACAGGGTGTACACAGACAGTAGCAGTCCTACGGAAGCCGAGTCAGCCTCAAAATTCAACGTGGCAGAACGCCAGCTCCTCTCTACACGGCTCTGCTCGGTGTTTGGGGATGGTTTCGCAGTGTAAAACGCCAGGGGAGAAGGACACAGCGATGCCGCCAAAAAGTGCCTCAGCTGCAGCCACCAGAGCCAGAATTGCAAAAGCGGCGAGGGTGCTACGAAAGGAGGCAGAGAGACAACAGCGAGAAGGACTGATCGATGATGAAGACCAGCTACAGGTAAAGATGGGGAAATCTAAAAAACAAGCTATGGGATCTCCTTCAGGGTCTTCAAGACAGGAAATTTTAGCGACCCGTAGAAGAATAAATAGTGCAGGAGGGAGAACTGTGCACGAGCTAATGTTTAGAAAATCCCCAAATCAGAATACTCCACAACTAGAGACTAATCTTGAAACTGAGACTGTATCTGCTTCAGTATTGAATGGGGATCAGAGTCTTGCAACTGATGGACTACAGAATGCCGCTTCTGATCCAGAGGTGGGAACATCTAGTACCATTATTAATCCCGAAAACCCCGAGAGTATAGCAATTATTCACGCTCAGAATGTGGAAATTTCTAATACAAATAACAGTCTAATTGATGAGGTCTTAAATATCTACTTAAATATTAACTCATCAGATCAACCTAAAGTAATAATGCTGGATGAAGAAAAACAGGTTGGGACTGACCGAACAACGTCATTCTCGGGGCCTGGGGGCAATATTTTAGGAATGCAAAAGGAACAAACTAACTCTGTGACTGAAGAGCCTCCACCCTCAATAAATGATAACCGGATTATTCCTAATGTAATAGTGACAACTCCGGCACTAGACAAAACAACTACAACAACAACTAATACTGCGGAGGAGATATCTAACGCACCTAAATCACTTCAACATGCAATTTCTAATCAAACCATAGTAAATAAAGAAACCAACGCTTCGATGTCAAATATCACTTTACAATTGCCTACACAACCAGGACAACCAGGACAGCCACAAGAGGGAGAAAAAGACCTTACTGAGTTCTATTCTTTTTCCGATGACACTGAAGAGGTTGATGTTGACAATTTAGGAGAATGGTCTGAGAGCTCTGAATCTTTTGAACATGAATCAGAAATAGAGATATATTCTTCAGAAGACAGTTATGATGAGGGGAGACAGATATCTAACACGGTGAAAACTAAATCCAAAGGTACTACAAAGTCTATGTTAAAGAAAGTAACAGCAGGTCAACTTGAATATAATCAGGCGTCTTTCTCAGACATCCCAGGGGGATCAGAGGTAACCCCCTCTGCACTAGAGACCATCCTCCAGGCTATAGCAGCTCACAGAGAAGAAACTGCATAGGATAGCAAAAGATCTCGCATAGCCTTGAGTAAAATGCAAGGGATTGTAAAGAAATTATCTAAGACATGCACAAGGATTGGAGAGCGGGTAACCGAGATGGAACAAAGGGTTATGGCAGCAGAGAAAGATTCTTCTGAAAATTGTCAGAAAATTAAATTACAGGAAACTGAACTGGTGGACATTAAATGGAAGCTCGAGGAGTTCGAAAATAGGCAACGACGCAATAATCTTCGCATCCTGGGAATTCCAGAGAAAGCTGAGGGAGAGAACATACGAGCTTTCATTATAAAACTTTTCAGTGAAGCAATGCCTGAACTACAGAGTTGGAACTGGGAAGTTGAAATCCAAAGGGTACATCGTTTCCCTTTTAATCTGCCAGTAAAACCAGGACCATACCCTAGAGCTGTTCTAGTGTATTTTGGTAATTTCTTACTTAGGCAGGCGATAGCAGATAAAGCGAGACCAGATCGGAAGATAGCTTGTAATGGTTTTTCTTTCTTTGTGAGACCTGATTTTTGTCACGCAACGGTCGAAAGGCGTTGGAGGTTACGAATGCTTATCAAATCGTTTCAAGAGAAAGGCGCTCAGGCCTACTTGAACAACCCAGCGACTCTTAAGATTGTCCACCAAGGACAGACTAAGTTCTTCCAGTCGGAGATAAAGGCAAAAGCATACTTAGACGAAATTTCTTAGAATCTAATTCACCTGGGTTATAACACTTTAATAATCCATAGGGAGAAATGTCTCCTTCTTTATGTCTCTGACATTATGTTTGACAGGGAAATTAAAGATGCTTTTGCTTCTATTTTTGGGAAGATAGTATACAAAATAGGAAAGGTCTAATCAAAGGATATATGATATATGCTGTATATAAAGGCTTTCTTTGAGATATACTTGAATGTGTTGTAGAATCCTTGTAAGAATTTTTTTTTTTTTTTGCTTTTTTTTTTTTTTAGCTCAGTAGAAGTGCAGCAACTTCATCACACAGACTCTGGGTGAGTCTGGAAGCCTCTGCAAGAAGGGAGGAAGCGGAGAAGGGGTGGGCAAGAGGGAGGGGCGACGCAGAGGGAGGGGGGAAGGGAAGGGGAAAATGGGAGAAAGAGGGGGAAAAAAAAAATCAGGCATATTAGCAGGAACAGAGATAAGTTTGGAAAACATAAAGCAGGGTATGTATATGGAATATCTTTTGAGCAACATTAATCGACAAAACTACCATATCAATAATGGGTAAGCTTAATATACAAACCTGGAATATAGGAGGATTATTGACTAGAGATAAAAGAGCACGACTTGAAGAATTATTAAAACTATATCCCGTAGACATTTTATGCTTACAGGAAACCCATATTCCATGGAGTAAAAGAGCATTATTAAGACTGAGGGGATACCATCTGATAGCAGCCTCAACTCAAACGACAAATATAAGGGGGATTGCAATACTGGCCAAGAGTTGTTATGGACAAGGAATACGCTGTGCATCAGATCCATATGGAAGATGGACAATTGCCAAATTAGCTAACGGAATTACGATATGTACTGTTTATGGATCCAATCAGGATGATCCTATAACTTTTGAAAAATTGGAAACAGAATTAGCCATTTGGCAAGGCCCATTGATTTTTTGCGGCGATCTCAACATTTCTTTAACACCACCCTTATCACCGCAGGTAATTGGACTGAAATATATTGGTCAGAAACCAAAGGTTTATCAGGCTATTAGTAACTTAATTTGTAGCCTAGGGCTAACCGATATTTGGATACAAAATAACCCTGCAGACTCTGGCTACACGTATTATTCACACCCCCATCAAAAATATGTACGGTTAGACTATATTTTTATATCTAAAGATTTAACTTCCTCTGCGCAAATAAAGAAACTTCCGAAAACACTATCAGATCATAATCCCTTACTATTATCAATTGATTATCAAACTAAATATAACCAAAAAACTACATGGTCTTTCGATAGGAAACTATTATGCAATAGAGAATATATTGACTTTATTAAAGCCTGGACAGAAGAATTTTTTTGCATGAATCGATTTAGTGCTTCAAGGAATATTGTTTGGGATACTTATAAAGCTGCTCTAAGAGGGGAAACTATTAAGTATCAAACTAAAATTAGGAATGGGGAAAAACAGGAATTTGGAGTGAAAATAACTGCTCTAGCTAAAGCCGAAGAAGAGCATACCAGTAAAATTAGGCAAAAACAAGACACAAGCCAGGCGATGATGCAGATAGCAGTATTAAAGTCAGAATTAAATTCTAAACTAAGTCAAAAGGCTGCTGAGACATATCAATCGCATAGGAAACAAGTTTACGAAAGCGGAGAGAAAGTGGGCAGACAGCTGGCACTAAGTACACGGCAGAAAATTGCAAAAAGGGATATAGCTACTATAACGGAAAATGGGCAGACATTTACTCATGCAGCTGGAATTAATGTCCAGTTTCAAGGGTACTACCAGAAATTATATACAGAGGACATTAACAGATCTGAGGAAGAAATAGAAACTTTTATAAATAATTTTCTTAGTAATTTCGAGGCTATGGAAACATTGGACACTGATACAAGGGAAGACCTCGAAAAAGAAATAACAATTGCAGAAGTCAGGATTGCACTATCATTATTAACTACTGGCAAAGCAGCAGGTCCAGACAAGATACCGATTGAGCTATTTAAGATACTTAGCCATCAGTTAATACCGATCCTACATGATTTATTTCTTGGAATACAACATAATGGGGTACCTCCAACTTCTTGGGAGGAAGCTAACATAATCGTCTTTCCAAAAAAGGGAAAATCCCCAGAGCTTCTCACATCATATCGTCCTATATCCCTTATTAATTCGGATTCCAAATTGTATGCAAAGGTCTTAGCACTCAGACTCAGTGGGGTCATAGAACAGCTCGCCTCCCCATGGCAACATGGTTTTATCCCTGGAAAGGGAACCACCGAACACATCCGTAGGGCAATTGCTTTATTTGATACCATGACAGCTAAGGGGGAGCGAATGTCTATGATTTTACTGGATGCTGAGAAAGCTTTCGATCGTGTCACCTGGAAATTTTTATGGGGAGTTATGGCACGCAATAATTTTGGCCCCAAATTTATTAACTCAATAAAATCAATGTCCGCCCCAAAGCGAAAGTCCTCGCAGCCGGATTCTTTTCTGAATCTATCAATATAACAAGAGGTACTAGACAAGGCTGTCCATGCTCACCCTTGTTATTTGCCTTATATATCAATCCGCTTATTTTGAAATTATTAGAGAACACTGTTATTAAACCAACTGTTAGTCATCAGTTTGAAACAAAAGTACTGGCATACGCTGATGATATCGCGATAGTCACACCCGATCCTACAGAAGCTATACATGAAATAGAGGCTATTACGTCGGAATTTGGGACTTACTCTGGATACTCCCTTAACAAAGGAAAGACGATTATAATAAGCACACCCGACACAGTTTGTACTGATCCACGAAGAGCTGAAAAATCTACTTATCTGGGCATTGAACTTTGTGCAAACACTAAAACAATCTCACAAATTAATTTTGATCCGCTCCTGAAAAAAATTGAGAACGATTTTAAAAGGGTCAATAGCCTTCATCTGTCTATTATAGGTAGAGTTAATTATGTTAAAATGAACACACTACCTAGATGTCTCTACTTATTTAGAGCAATACCGTTAGCCATTAAAAATGAGACTTTAATAGCAATTAACTCACTTATATCTAAGTTTGTGTGGCAGAATGGAAAAATTAGGAGATCTATTGAATTATTGTCTCTCCCTATTGAGAAAGGCGGCCTTACTATACCTAATATGGAACTATATTATTGGGCAGCACAACTAAAACAGCTTATGCCGCTGCTTAGAGGGTGTAGCGAATGGAATTTAGAGGGTCATGTTGAAATACCGTCAATATATGAACTTATAGTCGGGCAGGAGGCAAAAGGCTTATTATTGCGAAAAACTGAGACAAGAAACTACAAATCTTTTAAAGGTGAAATTATGATCAGCGCTTGGAAAATTTGGAGTAAAATTGTTAAATACAGTAAAATTGAGAAAATTAATCGTTATACACCACTTCTTTACTCTAACTCTGTTCAAGTGCAGGACTCAGACGCCTTCTTAAGACATTGGGCTAAGATAGGAATTAAGACAATTGGTGATTTTCTAATAAAAGATTACGACACAACTTTTCAAGATTTAAAACTTAAATATAATTTACCGAATGGAGATTTTCTGAAGTTTGCACAGATATTTGCCACACTAAAAGCTAAGGAATCACTAATTTGCCTTCTTAAGACATTGGGCTAAGATAGGAATTAAGACAATTGGTGATTTTCTAATAAAAGATTACGACACAACTTTTCAAGATTTAAAACTTAAATATAATTTACCGAATGGAGATTTTCTGAAGTTTGCACAGATATTTGCCACACTAAAAGCTAAGGAATCACTAATTTGCCTACATAAATATGAAATTATGGATGTAATTGCTAGAACAAATACTAGAATTGGAACTGTATATAATATTCTTTTAAGCATGAAGAAAGATGATCTTGATAAAATGGAAAAAAAATGGTGCTTAAAATTGAATAACCCAAACATGGATTTAGACCAGGTGTTAGATATGAGTCAAAAGTTATTGATGGCTAGTAATCTTAAGGCACAACTGTACAAAACTATCTTTGACCTTTACTTTACTCCTGCTAAACTATTTACATGGGGTAAACGAGAGAATGATCTATGCCCAAGATGTACTCAAGGGCCGGCAACTCTTATCCATATGTTTTATACTTGTCCTAGTTTGTCATTAGTTAAAACCATGATAAACTCCTTTTGGGAGGAAATCTTTGGACACACTATACCAGAATCGGAAACCCTATTTCTCTTTGGCCATGACCTTACCTTAAAGCTGGGAAAATCTGAAGAAAGATTAGTTTTTATTGGTATGGCTGTATTCAGGATACTTCTATCTGCGAGATGGAAAGACGCAGAGCCTCCAAGTTTCCAGATGTGGCTAGCACGCTTTTTGGCAGCTTACAGATATGAATCTGCAATATTTAAAACAAGAGGGATACGATCTAAAGTACGAGGAGATGCGCTTTGGTGCCCAATAACTGAATGGAAGGATCGCATTCTCCCTAGTGGTATTGGGTGATTTTTGATCATATCGATAATTGATTTAAAGTGTGTTTATACTGTTGTATAATCTATTATCTATAATTAACCAAACTGCCATTTATGTTGAGTGTATGTATCACAAACCCTGCGATTCATTTACTTATAATAATGTATTATCTGAGTTAACTTGAATTGATGTATTGTTGTAATGATGTCCTACTTATTATGCCTGAATAATAAAAAAAATAAAAAATAAAAAAATGAATCAGAACCAATATTTAGTTTTAAACTGCGTTTTGTTTCAATAAGGATATTCTTAATTTCCCAACCCTACAGTGCACAACCTTTGGAAATGCGCAGTGGGAGCTGGGCGGAGAGCCTGTGGCTAGGCCTTCTGCTCAATCCCTGCTTTCAACCAACCGCACTGCACAAGCCCTTCAGATGAGGGGTAAGAAGCAGAGCCTTCTTTCAACGCAATCCCTCCCTCGCGGCTGAGGTTGGACACCGGGCCAGGCCTGTGGCCTAGCCCTCTGCCCAGCCCCCGGCATCAACTCACACTCTTTGCACCCAGCCCAATCTCTCTGCCTTACATGTTCTTTGTTTTTTTCTTTTTTGATCCTTTTGTGAAACTCTGGAGTTGTATGTGACCTGCGATTTTAAAGTGTCTACTTTGCGTGGTTGGAAACTTCTTTTTTTTTAATGGCACTTTCCTTTTGATTCTAGTCACATGGTTTTTCTGCATTTTTTCCTGGTATAATAGTACCTGCGTCTTCAGTGCGTCTGAATTCCATTTGCACTCCCCTATGGTCGGACAACTATTTACACCGTGCAAAACGCCCATGTTGGCTGACTTGTGCAATTTTTTTAATTGCCGAAAATCAGAGCCCTTCTTCCGCCAATCGCCACGCATATCCCTCTCATGCAACAACATGCGCCACCTACCCCTACACCAGCTGCTCTGAGCCATCCCCGGCTCCAGGAACTTTTATTTGGGTAGGCCAAGGGTGCTTTTGAGGGGACCACTGCAGCAGTCACGGCTGGCATGACGGGGGAGGGGTGGGAGACTAGGGGGGTGTCGCGCTGGGGTTTAATTTAATAATATTCATTTTCATTAATCAGCATAGAGAAGGACAGAATGTGCATGACTGGTTTGGGCAGCCCCAGCGCACCGACCAAATAGTCTTTACGCACTCAGGAGTGGGCACACCACTCCTCCCTTGCCCTGCTCTCAGAGCATGCCCCACCCACCGGCAACCAAACATAAAATGGTAATAACTGAAAGCAGTGGGGTAACGCTCCTCCGCCCTAGTGTAGGAGCCGCCCCTGCACTGCGGGCCCAATTTGTTGCTTCTGAGGTAGCCTACAAGCCCTAAATTACATCATATCCACTTGCAGTCACCATGATACCACAGATTGATTCTGTGTGTATACAGAGCATGTGGAGAGTTATTTGAAAGTAAGAGCAATGTCTGGACCTAACTGCAAACCCTCGAATTCCAGCAGGCCAGGCTTCAATACAAGTACTTCAATACCAAACATATTATCATAGTTCAAGATTAAGGAAGTCACTATTACCACACGAAAGCCTTGACATCATTGTATTAGAAAGGCTGGCTATTTAATTGTTGCAATGTGTCCAACACGTATTTCTCTGCACAAATTTAACTTGATACTTTTTACTTTCTTATCATTCTTTCGCGATGTACTTTCAAAGATACAAATTCTTGAAAAACAGTAAAGCATTTGAAAAAAGAGAAATTAGTATTTTATGAAAACTGCCAGCAGTGTTCACACCAACCATTTCAAAACTAGCAGTCCAGTCATGGAGGTAACCTTTTTTTTTCTTTGAAAACTCTCTCATAAACTCATCAATACATAGGTTTCCCTGAGCTCCTTTCTCATGTGTTAAAATAGTCAAATTATGAAAGATAAAGCATCAATCTGTAATGCAATACAGGAGAATGAGACACCCATCTAGTTGCTGAATTGCACAATGTGAAACTAAAAATCCTAGGATCAATCCAGGCTTCCATAAGTGACCAAATTGTGTGATCCTAGCCAAACCTTTATTTCCCTGAGCCTCCTTTATTCATCATCACATAAGAGGGCACCTTCAAATACATGTGTTCTAGATGTGCACTATACAAAACACATTTTCTGTTAGAACAAGCCCGAGCACTCATACTTCATTTGATGTATGAGTGCTCAGGCTTGTTCTCACTTGTAAGGTAGATCCCTAGGGGTCATATAACGGGGGGTGGGTGTTCCCCCTCCCTTGAGCACCATAGCAACTATTTACAAATTAGGATAATACCGCTAAGAGTGAGACCCGAAACCACACGAGGCCCTATCACCCAACACGGACTTTATTTAAAAACACATTTTCTGTTTGATTTAGTCTACTATAATAGTGCTTCATCTGCAATAAGAATCTTAGGCCCACATGCATCATTGTTTCATTTTGCACTTCCTAATTTGCGATTTTTAGGGAATCGCAAATTAGGAAATGCAAAATGGGATGCATGAACATTTTCTCAAAATATTTGAGAATCGGTAAAAATCGCAATTTTTACCGATTCTCAAATATTATGCGATTAGCAAAGTGCGAATTCGCAATTCCCATTCATTCCTATGGGCTAAAATGCCCATAGGAATGAATGGGAATTGCGAATTCGCACTTTGCTAATCGCAAATCCTGATTGCATTTCAAGGGTGGAGAGGGGGGTTCAAATGACCCCCCCCTGCACCCATGAAATGTTGTTTTCGCATCATGTTGCACACACACATGTCCTAAGGACATGTGTGTCCGTAACATGAATGTGTAAAAAATGCTTTTGCAGCGTTTTTAACACTTTTTGCAAATTTACCGAGTGGTTCAACCACTCGGTAAATTTGACACCCTAATTGCGAATTCGCAATTATAAAAGTAATCATGCATTGCTTTTAAGAAATCGCAGATTTGCGATTTCTTAAAAGCAATCGCATTTTTAGAAATCGCAAAAATGTGCGATTTCTAAAAATGCTTGATGCATTCCAAAAAGCATTTTTGGAATCGCAAACGGCTGATTTTAAGGAATCGCACCGTTTGCGACTCCAAAAATGCTTGATGCATGTGCCCCTAAGCCTTTTAGTTTACTATGGGCCAGGTGTAGAACCTTTTTTTGCAGTCGCAAATGTGCAATTTGCCTGTTTGTGACTGCAAAAAAGGGTGTTGGTATGTACAAACGCTATTGTGAAAGACTATATTAGGAAGGGGCATTCCAATTGCGTCCCTTCCTAATAGCGAGCTGCATTTGTATGTATCATTGCTTTTTAACTGCAATTGCAAAACACTAGCAGGAGTCACCAGGGGATCTATTCCTCTTTGGGAATGGATGCAAAAATATTTTTTAAGAGCAGGCAGTGGTCCGTGGACCACTGCCTGCTCTTAGAAAATGAAACAAATGTTTAATTTTTCTTTATGAAATGTATCCCATGTAAGTTTCCTTTGATGGGAAGAGGAGGTTTCTGAGGTGGAAGTATAAGGCAAGTAACACTACTCAGCCTCCCTCACTGCCAGTCTTCAGAGAGAATCTCTCTTCATTACTGCCGGCAGAGACCCCAGACTCTGCAGCACACTCCCATCCTGGCCTGATTATCCATTTTCTACCATCCATCTCCTGTGCACCTTAGCTCACAGCTGACCTTGGGCCCCAGCCCAATATCTGCCACCATCGGACTCCATTTTCATTATTCCCAGTAAAAAACATTTGGAAAATTAAACTTAAACTTAAATCATTGAATATAACAGTAAAACAAAATGAGCACACACTTTAAAATATAGTCCACAGAGGCCCTAATGACCGACTGCTAATTAAATAAACAAAAACAGAAAGGCCATGACAGGGCCAGCTTTAGCGCTGGTGCAAAAGTCTTTTTTGGTGCCCCAACACTGACCTCTTTCTCCATAGATACCTTTACTATCACCCTCCAACAGTGCCCTTCATCTCTCCATAGCTCTTCCCCCTCATGCCTTCCTCCTCGGATGTCCTCACTGCCACCCTCCAACAGAGCCCCACATCTCTACGTAACCCCCCTACACCCCATGACCATCTCCTCAGATTCGGTCACTATCAACCTCCACCAGTGCCCCTCCCCTATTACCCCCTCCTCGGATTCCCTCACTACCACCCTCCAACAGTGCACCTCATCTCTCTGTAGCCTCTCCCCTTCATGACCTCCTCCTCAGACTCCCTCACTACCACCCTCCACCAGTGCCCCTCATCTCTCTGTAGCCCCCCGACACCCCCATGACCACTTCCTTGGATTTAGTCATTGCCACAATCGACCAGTGCTCTTTATCTCTCCATAGTCCCTCCCACTATGGCCCCCTCCTCTGATACCCTCACTGCCACGCTCCACCAGTGCCCCTTATCTCTCCATAGCTCCTCCAACTCGTGACCTACTCCTGAGACTCCCTCATTACCACCCTACACCAGTGCCCCTCATATCTACGTAGCCCTTCTCTCTCATATGCACTTCATTAGTTGTATAGCGCTACTCATAGAGTAGAGTGTCACAGTACTTTACACTGTGCCCACATTATGCAGAGACAATGAATCATACAAGTACGTAAATCAGCCTAAAGGGAATGTCGCATAAGCCAACGAGGATTTCCAGGAGTAGCAATCACATGTCATCCATACTGGTGGGCAGTATGTTTTAAGAGAGTTTGGTTGGTGGAAGCACAAACACAGGATTTGAAGCACACACAAGTGGTAGTGTGGGGGGGGGCTTTACTGATTAAAATGTATATCTGCCCTAACAAACTATGTATAGCAACATTAGAATAATGAAAGACTGGAGAAATATTAACTACACAAAAAAAGAAGTTCTAATTTTACCTTTCAGGTTTGTACGCAGGGCCGAACTGGGAACCACAACCGGCCCTGGCAAATTGCTCGCCCCCCCCTCCCCACTCGGGGTGGTTGGAGGTGCCGCCGAGCTCTTTGCCGGGCCGGTTTTCGGACGATTTTGGTACAGGGCCGATTTTGCAGCTATGCTGCAAAAACGGCCCTGTAACAAAAACGGCCCCCAGGGGCCCAAGCACCGGGGAATTACCCGGTGCCCGCTATGGCCAGTCCGGCCCTGTTTGTATGCGGCTCTTTGACGACAGTTCATAGGTCACTGTCCTGTTAGGTTTGTAACTTCTGAACTGCAAGTAACAAAAGGATCTCTGTAATCAAGGCTGTAACCCACTGACCTATCCACATAAACTACAGTTTATCTGCATTTCAAAACTACCAACAGTCAAAGGATTGCTCTCCAGCAGGATCATTAATCACTAGAGTTATCTGGACGTTTTTGCTGTTGTCTCGCATTCGTGCCAAAGAAAGGATTTGTCCCCTTCGCCATGCACATATTCTACCCGCACGAGTGTGCAGGGGCACAGACCACCTTTATAAAAGGAGATATGTGATGGGGGGAGGGCTGTGAGAAAGAGCCCAGGCCCAACTCTACTTTAGCCTTATTATTTTGAAGACTGTGTAGCCCCATCAAAAGGGTCCCATCACATCCATTTCAACAGAATCACAATTACAACAGGAGTATATGACCACTTTGTGCTCTTTGCTTAGAGGTCAAGGATGGATGGCCATGTATTCTGAACATGTTTTTGACAGACTGCAGGCACTATGAGAAAAGTGCAGTGCCCTCAGTCTCCACTTCAGAGCTCCCAATTGTGGAATAAACACGTAGCGTGCTGGTGCGACTCGATTCAAAGGACAGGTGCCTGGAATCTTGAGTGATCTGATTTATAAGGCGCTGTCTGCCACATTTCACGTTTAATGTTGCCATATTATTGGAGTGCTTTGGCTGAGCACCGGTTACATTACACAAGGAGAAGCATCTAGTTTTGGTTTCCAAACGCAGATCACAGGGTATTCCACTTTTCACCGAGTGATTGGCTGTAATTAAATAAAGCAAGTCTGTTTAAACGTCATTAAGAGCTGAGCATTTGCTACAGCAGAGTGGGAACAAACCAGAGGCGCAACTAGAGCCAAATTTCGGGGGGGGTCTAAGAAAAAATTTCGGGGGGGGGGGGGCTGAACCTTTCATCAGTAGGCAGCGTGGTGCTGCAGGGGCTCTTAGAAGGGGTGAAACAACTGCAAGGCCTAATTAACATTGAAATGGTCTTTTAAAGACCCGTGAAACGTTCGGGTGCGGCTCTGTGTGTGCCCGGGATCTGTCTGAGCCCGGGCTGCCACACACGACGGGGGGGCTGAACCCGGTGAGTTCAATGGGTGTTGCGCGCCTGGCACAAACCATGGTTCTTAAAAGAAAATCCTCTTGATGATCTTAAGCATCTTCTGAAAAAAAAAAACGCCACTTCCCACTTTGAGGAAAATGTCCTCACCGAATATGGGTAAATAACTGCCTCCCGCATTTTAAACAGCAGAGGATCTCTGCTGCAGAGGCGCAACTAGAGCTAAATTTCGGTGCGGGTGGGTCTAAGAAAAAATGTCGGAGGGGGTGGCTGGTTCGTCCAGCAATATGCAGAGTGGAGCTGCAGGGGCTCTTAGAAGGGGTGAAACAACAACAAAGGCTCATTAGCATGAAAATGGTCTTTTAAAGACCTGTGAAGAGCTCGGTGCGGCAGTGTGTGTGTGCCCGGGAAGCTGTCTTAGCTGCGAGGGCCAGGCTCATGGTTGGGTGGGCCTGGCCCACCTGGCCCACCCGCTAGAACCAGGCCTGCTCTCAACACAGCCTTGTGCTCTCTTCTTCCTGAGCTCTTCTCTCCCCTATTTCAGGCCTGCTGTCCCTGGCTGTCCTTTCTAGTTGCATGCACCTCTACCTCCAGGTCTCTTTCTGGCGCTTGTACTGATCTGGTCTCCCTGCCATTGATCTGCTCTCCCTCAGAATGAGGAATAACACCGATCAATAAACAGGTGCACCGGTCTCAGGCCCGGAATAGAACACCTTTATCAGCCGGCAGGGACCTTGGCCAGGGAGGCGTTCCTTTAATAAACAGAACCGCAAGGAACACCAAATAACACGACAGGAACTGACTGCCTGCCAAGCGTTCAGCTCTGATCTCTGCAGCCAGACACTGATATAGAACAAAACATTACAAGTTGGCACATCCCGACGCCAGAGTTGTTGACCACAGTAAGACATGCTTCATATCGCAATGATGTTCTCCGGTTCACCGTACACGTTATCAATCAATAAATAAATAGCTATTTATATATAGACGTGGTCCAACTTGTCGCTCTGCTTGTTTTTATTGTACACTGTCAATCACTTACCTAACAGTGACTCCGCAGATTGCCACCATAACATTAATATACAACCTGTTCCTCGCAGTTCACACCAACAATACCACAAAACATCACGGAAAGCCCACCTCCTAGCCGAACAACATAACCCCGGCCTCGAGCCACACCTGCGTCACTCTGCACTCAATTGCAAAACATCGGCTGCACCCACGAGCAAAGATGTCACAAGTCAGGACATGGGCTGAGGGAGGTTCAAGGTGTCACGTCACAGCCTCTGGAGGACAGGGCAGCACGGGGCAGACTGGTGATGACAATGTGTCCCAGGGGAGTCCTAGGAGGACCAGTGGCGTAACTAATATATAATGGTCTCGAGTGCAAGGAAGGAAATGGGCACTCTGGCTGTTGTTTGGATTGTAAAGCACAGCAATACTTAGGATTTGTTGGGCCCCTCAAGCCACTGGGCCCCGGTGCTACTGTACCTGCTGCACAAATGAAAGCTACACCCTGATTAGGACGGATTTTTGATGGGGCTGCTTCATATGGAGAGCATGCCTCAAGAAAGTCATCTGAGCACAGAATTTCACAGGCTTCCCAGCGAGTACAGGGTGCCATTGTATAGCCCCATGAGGACGGGGTGTCAAAGGAAAGCCCGATAAGGTGTGAAAGGAGAGAGACTAGAGAGCAGGGTGTCAAAGGTCAGCCGTATGAGTATATAGATAGCCTACAGGTCGGCAGAGGAGGGTAGGTCGAGTTTTTTTTCGCAAAATCCACTTTCTCCCTCAGTGTATGGGGGTACCTTTGCCTTACCTAAGGGGCATTTCTATCGAGATTGTCAGGTGGAATCAGCCCCACTGCATCGATGCAGGTGCAGTATGAGTTGCTCTAATGGGTTCCCATGACCTTTAGTTGGGCCCACAGACGTATACAAGGTAGGAGTGATTTGATCTAGGCCCTGATGAAATGCCGATTGACCCTCCTGGCAACATAGGCGTGAAATATGTCGACCCCACCTTATCTCCCCTATTTTAGCTATAAGTGTACATTGTGACCTTAGGATAGCCCATCCTTTTTCCTAGGTCAAGGGACCACTACCCCATACATTTCTCCTTGGTTTGCCTTAGACTCCTTTACTCTTGAGCCTCACTTTTGTCAGCACCCTCGTTTTTTGATAATCCCTCATTTGCACTCATCTGAATGGCATAACGGATCAAAAGATCTCCGATTAAGAGCCCCCAGGCCCATCAAGCAGTGCAGCGCTGGCCTGACGAGGAGCGACCTATGATGTAGCGACACCCTATCAGGTGTGTGAGGGCACTAAGGTCTGGCCACTCGGATCCCCTTGAATCCTTTGGCCTGGTCCAAGAGTCCACTAAACTCAGGGCTTAATTTTCCCCTAAAGAAGAACTACTCCGGTCAGGGTGGTTAAGTAGGATGACACATGATTGCACCAAGAGGCAAGAACATCCCCTAACCAGGCCGTGAGGACAGGGGATCTAAAGGCCAGCACCACGAGGGGAGCAGGGCCTTCTTTCATGTGGAGAGGGCAAGACAGGGCAGCTCCTAGTGGACAAGATGGCACACTTAGCAGCACACGTGAAGCAGCTACATTAAGACCATATTTCACAAGAGCATCCGATCATGCCATGGTCTGGGGGACAACCCCCTGTGCACAAGGTGTTACACAACAGATTTGTGAGAACATATCACAGGGTAGCCTCAAAACAACAGGCAGCCCCATGAGGACAAGGTTTAGGTCCTGGAGGCCAGGATCTATCAAGACAGCACCTTGAGGCCAGTCCTATGGGGACACCATCTAATAGATTCAACCCAAGAGGGAAGGTGCCACAGGCCACCCTAGTGAGGACAAGAGAAGCCCCTGCTGCAGGTTATAGTCTGACCGGATAGGCTCACGAGAACATGGGGTTTCAGAACAGTCCTAAAAGAACAGGAAGACGGAGGATGGCAAATCCTATCTGTACATCTGCTGTTGCTGTTACGACTGTTGTATGCTTCAGAAGAGAACACACTGTTCATTGTAGGTCCCGCCTGCCCTTCATTCCCTGTATTATTATGCCATTGACTTCCCCATTAATCGCCAGTCACAACTCTCCTCTTTACAGTGACACTGATTGTCAGCAGCTTTGCTTTAGAATACTTTATGGTTAATCCTCGTGGTCGCTGTGTTACTGCTTCAAACTACTTCCAGTGCCACACATTCTTGTAGGCCCTGTAATTAGGGACATTATATTTGAAGTTGGAATACTCCCCTCAGAAACCTGAAAACCCACAATAAAAGCGCCCGGGTTGGGGCAAGACTTTGTTTGAAAACTTAAAGATGACAGAGTTCAATTAAATGGGTGAGGGTTACTACCACCTATCTCACAGGAAGTGAGCAAAAAGCCCAAGGCATCTACTAAGCAGGCTAATGCCAAATTTAGTATATACTAGCTTGAACTGGGTGGGCAGTTTGAGTAATGTTTAGAAGACCCCTGCACTAAGCTGAGCGTTGAGGTTTCCGGTGACTCTCTCCAGCCCCCAGGAGATGCATTGTGCCCTCTGGTTATGTCTTGAAGGTGCTGTTGTATGGTTCCACCACGGAGCCACAGAAGGGACGTTTGTAGGAGGTAGTACCGCTACTCACAGTGCAATTAAGCATGGGGTCCCCACCAATTTTGAAGGCTCATGATGCCATTGGCTTCATTATAGCAAATTGACATTTAAGGCATTACCTTTTTCCAGCCCAATTGACCATTGTTGGTCTATTTGTCTACATTGTACATCAATTCTACACATAATATCCCTTATGTATAGACGGTAGTAGACTGTCGCATGTGAGTAGAGTAGGGATCTGTGCACCCGCCCTGAAGAAGAAGCTCAAGGCTTCGAAACATGTCGACACACGCAGGAGGTTATGTTCATTAAATACACCAAACCTCCACCTCACAAATTTTTAACAATACCAGTATGACAGTATATTAAAATTAATTTTACTCCTCACTTGCCAGGTATTTTTTAAACTCACTTACCATCTACTCCTGACCCTACCAGTCACAACCCTCACACACCACACATACTGATTACATCAGCGCTCCCGCCGGTTAGTACCACGTCACGTTCCGTAGAGGGACGCAAAGACCCCTATTCTGAAGCATGACACCAAGGGCCCTTTTTGGTGTATGAGGGGTATTTAAAGAACACAACGTGCTTCCCACCATTGTAAGAAACACATCCAACCCCAGACCAATTTCCAATTTTCGCCTATCTTGTATGGGAGGACTACACTTTTTTATTAAAGTATGCTTCACCCCAACTTGGCACAGACCAGTCAGGCCTCCATTTGGCAAATGCTGAAAAATTTAAGTATTTATTCCTGTTTTGTGTAAGTTCATTTATATCATGTGTGTTTCCCTTCCTATGATTAATATCAAGACTTGTCATGTAGCTTCCACTGTACGGTAGGAACTGCGCATTTGTGGACAGTATAACCATTGGGATGGTGCCAGACTGATTCCATGCACCCCCTTCAAATATGTCGTCCTAGAGACCAGCTAGATCACAGCGCCACCATAAGATCCCTAACCCTAGGCGGGTAGCAAATGGTTCTGGCAACCACTGATCATGACAGCCCTGATACCCAGGAATCGTTTTAATAGATGTGGAACCTTTTTGCTCAGTTCCTCGTGCTCTCTTTCTCTCAGAGAAACATACAAAAAATATACACTGGGGCGTTTTCAATATTTATGGAGCCAACATGATTCTAGTATAAAATATATGTGCTGCAATGATTAATAGACAGAAGCAAATGAGAGTAATTAGAATTATTAGAAAAGTGAACAGAATGAAAAGTTCCACCATCATGCTAAAACAATGTATATATTTGAGCCTTTAAAACAATATAGAAATCTGGTTTACTCCTACTATGTTTGCCCTAACCTAAGAGTCTAGGGCATGTGCATGTGTTCTTCCAAGAATCCCCATACTGGATGATCCAACCCCCGTTACCTGAAGGGAAAGAATGTAGGATGCTTTTGTGGTCACGAGCTGGACACCCATGCTGGACCGAAGCATGAGCATGTAGAGACCTCACCAATGACAGCAAAGCACTCCTCTGCCAATACCCGGAAACTGAGGTTTATTTGTGTGTCTATTTGAAACAAAAGGCATCCTTGCCTTAGGTCGAGATCTTGGTCAAGCTGCCATTGTTTAGGTGTTATAGATAGCAGTGTATGTACTAACCTTGCACATGATAGTGTTCTTGTGAAGTTGTTTGTTAGCAAATATAGTTTCCTAGCAACTAATCTGCACTGTTGGTTGCAAATGTTTGGCAAAAGTAATTTTGTGATAGTGAAGGTAACTTTAGGAAGAAACCCATGCACATGTAAAAATGGCAGTGTTTTCCTCAAGGCCTAACTGGGACACATGACAGACCTTTGCAATGTGGTGAGTTCAGAGTGGCGACCAGCACCAGGCCAAAGATTAACCTAGGGCTGCGACGACCAGCAGGTCAATTATCAACTGCGAGGAGTGATTTGTTTATATGTTTGTTTATGTTTATGAAATTTGTAATGTGCACAGCTACTGAAAGAGTGTCCCGGCGTAATACTGGTGGGGGAAAGGTGGAAAGGACTACTAGATAACAAGAAATGTCTTCAGTCTCTTCCTGAAAAGCTTGGGGTCCTGAATGCTGCGGAGGTCCAAGGGTAGCAGTTTCCAGGCTAAAGCCGCCCTAAAAGCAAGAGAGCTCCCTCCAACCCTCTTAAGGCGAAATCTTGAGACGTGGGCAACAAGCTGCGTGGCTGAGTGCAGCTGTCTGGAAGCAATATAAAACCTGAAGCACTTTCTCAGGTATGCGGACCGTGTCTGTATAGAGCTGAGCGTGCCAGGACAAGGGATTTAAACTTAACCCTTTCTGTCACAGGTAGCCAGTGTAGATCACCCAAGTGTTGCCTCACGCTGGTCTTTATAGGGATATTGAGAAGAGTCCTGGCAGCGGCATTCTGGACTACATGCAGTCTGTTCAAGAGATAACCTGGCAGGCCCACATACAGGGCATTAGCATAGTCAATGCATGATGATATCAGAGCATGAGTGACCGTTTCCCTTACTGACCTAGGGAGAAAAGGTAGGAACTTTCTAAGGGATTTGAGCGTACCAAAGCACTGAGCTGTAAGCTTGTTCATCTGAGTAGAGAAGTTCAGCTTCTCGTCAAACCATATTCCTAGGTTTTTGGTGGGTTGACCCTCGGAAGTTGGCATGGGATATTCATCTGGACAGAGCAATTTCCGGAACTGAGGGGGGAAGTTCCCAAAAAGAAAGATCTCCGTTTTCTCCTTGTTGCACTTTAACTGTGCCAAGAAGAGCCATCAAGAGACTGCAAACAGACAGGATTTAGCGAGTGAAGTAGAGGAATCATTTTTTATCTCCATATGAAGAGGGGCTGGGTGTCATCTGCATAACCAATGATCTTGGCACCAAGCTCCTCAGCCATCTGTATCAGGGGAGTAACATGAACATTAAAAAAAGGGGGCTCAAAGTAGACCCTTCAGGCACTCCCTTGGTTGCGGTCTGGGGAGAGAAAGAGAGAGGGGGGATCCAGACTTCTTGCGTTCTGGCCTCCAGGAATGATTTCAACCATCTCCAGGCACACCCCGAAATTCCAATTTCTAGGAGACAGTCCAGAAGCAAGGAAGGTGGCACAGTGTTAAATGCCGCTGAGAGGTCCAGCAGAATCAAGGCCACCCTACCGCCCATGTCCAGAGTTTCCTGAATGGCTTCAGCAATTTCAACTAGAGCCGTCTCAGTGCTGTATGTGTCTCTGCAGCCCAATTGAGCCGCGTGGAGTAGGCTGTGAAGTTCGACATAGTTGGACAGTTGTTTGTTTACCACTTTTTCGCATACTTTCGCCACACCAGGAAGGAGAGAAATAGGGTGATAGCTGGAAGAGATAGAGGGATCCAAAGTAGGTTTTTTCAGTAGTGGCACATTTTGGCCTGTTTACAGGTTATAGGTACCGTTACAATATAAAATATCACAGAATAGATTATTGTTGTGTAATGGTAAGCCATTTAACCCTTTCAGTGCCATTGTGTTCATAATGAAGATGTCTTTATATGGGGCCCACAACCAGCCGCAGCCCGTGGAGGGTGTTTCAGTGGGGCAGAGAGGCGGGGCGGGGTAGGGGCAGGGTGGGGGGTGCTAAAAACTGGAATATGGATAATTGAAAGTAAGTGAAAAATTTAATTAATAAAACAAATTTCGTAACGCATCCTGCATCACATTTTGGGATGCAGGGCGCGCTACGAAATTCGTTTTATTAATTAAACTGTTTACTTACCTTCAATTATCCATACTCCAGTTTTTAGCACCCCTCACCCTGCCCCTCCGCCGCCCCGCCTCTCCGCCCCACCAAAACTCCCTCCACGGGTCGTGGCTGCCCGCAACACCACTTCTGCTTTGTCAGTGACCAAAGTCACAGAGATCAGTAAATCTTACCATACCCTGTGGCTGGCAGAGAACCGATGACCTGGGAGTTTGTGGCATCGGGTGGGCAGCATGTAAGGCGGAATACAGAACACAATTGGTAATAAAGGAAACTGAACATTTGTTTGTTTACTTGTTTATTGATGGACGATAATAACTGCATAACCATTAAATACTTTAACATTAGAAAAGAATAATGTGTCAATAAAAGAGAAGAATATACAAAATATAGATTCTCTTCACAATCAATAAATTCTGTCCAGGGGGGGGGCAGGTGTTCCATTTGATTTGAGATAGTGTAATTTTTGTCATCTTAAAATGGTGCCCTAATGGGCATTTTTTGCAGATTTCAGTTCTAGAATAACCAGAGATGGAAATTCATGTCAAAGTGGGCTTCTCTTTCAAACCTGATAGACACTAATGGCCGCGAAGAATGACTATTAATTGTAAGGAGAATGCAGTGATATTGCAGCTAATTGATTACATTGACAATTGTATAGCTTGCTAGAAGAAAGTAAGATCATTTTATATTCTGTTTTATTGTCATGTTTTCTATTGTAACACTGACGTTTTTTAGTATTCATATAATTGTAATAAACCAAGAATAAACAATAAACAAATAAACAAAATAGTAACTGAATTCTAAACACAATATCTGTCATTTAAGTTGGAAAGCAATAGTCAAGATTATGGGGGAATCAGAAACACAGCATTATAACCTCTGTGTAAGATGAAACAAGCATTGACAAAGCTAATAGCTCTCACCTATAAGCTCTATTGGTTTTGCCAATGTTTTTAGCCATTCTGTACAGCATTGCAGCTGTTGTCCAGCATGGCAAAAAAAAAAAGAAATGTGATGATGTGGTGCAACAGCATTTGGTAGGTCCATGCACGCGTTTAACACACTTAGTCGTGCCTACAAAAGGATCAGTTTTTTTTATTCACCAACTAGGGATGGATCGGTAAAGAACAAATGTAGTGCAAAAGAGCTCTTTTAAAATGTTGTGTACTAGCACTTTTTATTATAATGTATGAGGGGGATGGGGTAGTTTTATGGCTGAAGCAACACAGCGGGGGGTGGGAAGGAAGCAACATGGCAGATGTGGGGAAACCAGGAAAGAGCAACATGGTGGTGGAAGAAGCAATGTGGAGGGGCGAGACAAGCACACAACAAAGACAGCTGCAAAACACATGCATTCTCATGGGGTGCTTAAACAAAAAGAAAAGAGCAGTTCCCTAAAAGTGAGCATAGGAAGACAGCCAATCAAAGAGGTGGTAAAGAGGGCATTCTCCATGGGAGGGACAAACACAAGATGGACAGGCTAAAACAAGGACAACCAAACAAAAGAAATCAAGCCAATAAGCATGACAGTAAAGCCAACCAATGGCCAGGATGAAAGCCCCCTGTATGTGCTTGGTAGCCCCACAACATGTGTTTCACAACCAGACCGCTTGCACTGTCTGCTAGATTCGACCTAAAAAGCAGCACTTAGTAATTATGCACGGATGCTGGCAATTGTGAGATTATATTTTTTTACTTTGTAGCCTCTGTGCATGCCACATGTCATACGAGAGCCAGATAAAGGAATAAACCCTTCTCAACTAAGTTAAGGGCAGTTGCAGCCATGTCTAAGGTGTGGTAAAAGCCCTTTACTTACTAAAAATGAAACAGAAAGATTGTAAGTAAAGAAGAACAAAAGACAGAGCCCCGAGCCTGCAATGCATGAAATGAGCATTTACAACATGATTCTTAAATGGTTTTCCTCCTTCATCTGTAAAAGAATGCAAATGGTCTCAATATTCAAATTCCCCTCCTCTCGCATTCAGAGCAGTGGTGTTCATCAAAGGGTCGTTCTTTCAGCCATCTTGTTTATATATACAGACCCATAGCTAGGGATATTTGTTTTGGGAGACATGTCTTCAAGTAATGGCATGAAGGAAAGTTGCACACTGGAAGCATAGGGAAAGGAATTGTACCTCCATACAATTTTAGAAAACATCTAAAGCTAGCCGTTGTGAACGTAATGGTACATGCCCTTGAGGCAGTACTTGGATCATCTACAATTCAGGAAGCTGCTTAAGACCACTCTTTTCTGTGCCTGATCTTGCTGTGGCTGCATCACACCCTCACAGTCTGTCCTAAGCGCAGAGATACCCCTTTGGGGTCGATTCTAGTGCTATACAAGAAATAAAATAATAATAATAGGATTTCTTATTGTGATTGTATCGACACCAAGTCTGTGAACTGTGTTTTTAGTCCAGTGTATCACGATTATTGTAATACTCAATTGTTTGATTTTATTGTAAATTGTCATGCCTGAGAGGACTATGGATGGGAATTATAGATTACTCACTTGGAACATCAGAGGGCTAAACTCTCCTAAGCAAATCAGACAGGTATTCGCATATCTGAATCGCCACGGCACTCAGATCTTTTTCCTGCAGGAAACTCCCTTGACCAAGGTCTCTGAAGCTATAATAGTGCTTAAATGGGCGGGGTACAGATTGGCTTCATCATACTCATCTTATGCCAAAGGGGTTATTATACTGATCAAAAAGGGCATCCCGTTCACGCCACACAAGACTCACATTGGCGATGAAGGTGGGTGTGCAATGGTTCAAGGCAAATTAGGAAAAACGTTAATTACCCTTGTAAATGCATACGGTCCCATAGCAGACGAGTCAGAAGGGTTTCACAAATGTATGGTATACTGCGACAGTGGCCTGAGACAGTCATAGTGTGGCTGGAGACCTCAATACATATCTGGATCCCGCTCTAGATAAATCCAATCCGCAAAGTACACGAACACCTGGATTAGCCCTGAGTACCAACCAAGCTCGGTGGGAATTCGGACTGGTGGATGTCTGGAGATTGCTTAACAATACCGTTAAAGAGGGTACACACGCCACACCCGCACATAATAGTTGGTCTAGACTCGATTACTGGCTCCTTAGTGAAGGCGCAGTAGAGTTGGTGACTGATGGTGCCAACTTCCCTCGTACGTTATCAGACCACAATCCAGTGAAACTGAATCTGCATGTCCCTACCTCGACGCACCGTCCATTCACGTGGCACTTTCTCTCGGAGGCACTATTAGATCCTTTGTATAATGACACAATACATACAGCGATAGAGAACTGCTTTCTGGAGAATAAGGGTACTGTGGACAGCGCTGGTACTCTTTGGGAGGTGTTTAAAGTGACAACCAGAGGAGTATGTATAAGCAACTCAGCTGGTGTCCTGAAGGATTTCAGGACACAACTCGCAAAAATAGAGACTACACTAAAAACCCTGGAAAGAGCTTATGCAGACAACCCTGCCCCAGACACAGTATCACGTATCCACATACGTTACATTTCAAATCGACATGTAGCTAGAAAATATGGAGCGGGAGAATGACCAAGCCGCACCCTGGTTGAGAAAATCAGGATTCGAGAAGACCATTCTCACATAGACAAAATTACGTACTCTGGCGGGAAAGAACACTACGCTCCTCTAGACATAGTTGAACAGTTTAGGGATTATTATGCTGGTATATATGCATCACGAGGGACGGGCCTAAACGCTGAAGTAGAGAAGTATGTAATGGACATTGCCTGTGCGTGGATGTCGGATGCACAACGAGAGTACTTGAGTCAACCCATAGATGAGGCGGACATAAAAGCTGCGATCCATGCTTTATGTTACGCAAAAGCGCCGGGCCTGACGGGATGACCGTAGAATTTTATAAAGCTTATACAGATCTCATCACTCCGTTTCTTTTGGAAGTATATGCTGAGGCGCATGAAGCGGTCGTCCTGCCTTCATCTCTTAGATGAGCACTCATAATTACCCTTCTGAAAAAGGACAAGCCTCCTGAGGCGTGTGAATCCTATTGACCGCTGTCTCTGATTAATATTGATGCAAAAATCCTTGCTAAGATTCTGGCCACAAAACTACAGCCACTGATGACGTGTATGGTACTACCGGACCAATCGAGGGTTTATCCTGGAGCGATCTACCTCTCACAACTTACGCACTATTTTTGCAATGATGCACGTCCTTGACCCCAATCTACATGCCGCGGCGGTCATGCTCGACGCAGCCAAAGCGTTTGACTCTATAGAATGGAATTACATGTCCCGCATTCTGCAACCCATGGGATTCTTACTAATCTTCCTCTGGTGGGTAAGGACGCTGTATACTGATCCGTCGGCAAGGGTCCGATTAGGTGGATTGACGTTGAGGCCTTCTCTATCAAACATGGCATGTGGCAGGGCTTCCCACTATCGCCTCTGCTGTTTGCTATTGCACTTGAGCCCCTGGCATGCGTGATACGCCAAAGACACAGAGAGACAGATTTGAATGTTAATCAACGCCTGGTAGGTATATCGCTCTATGCTGACGATTTGGTGCTTTTTATACGTAAACCCGCTCAGTATTTGTCACAGGTACTGAGGGAATACATTAGATTTGGGTAGATTTCAGGCCTTAACATCAATTGGGATAAGTCAATCATTGTTCCCCTGACAGCATTACTACCGCACTGACCCTGGAAAATCCGATAGTATGGTTAGCTGACCCGGTCAAGTATCCCGGGGTCCGGGTTCATCGTGACCCGGATGTGGTTGTACAGGAGAACTATGGGCGAGCATGTGATACACTTGATCACCAACTAGATACCTGGATAGCATTGCCGCTTTCTCTGGCGGACCGCATTGCTCTTACAAAAATGGTGGTGTTGCCTCGTTTTTTATATCTGTTTTCTAACATCCCTATTAAACTGACACAGGGATTTTTCGCCACACTGCGGACCTCACTGATACGATTGATCTGTTGTGTTTACATCTAGGACCCTAATTCAATATTCCCGATGTATGCCCTTGTGAGGTTATAATCAATAATATCCTGATAAAGGCATAAGAATCAGATCCATATTCAGTAATAGCCCATGCAGTCCAAAGCACAGCACGGCTACTCCCATCAACTCCTAGAAAGCACAACGCGTTCTTTAAACAAACCAAGCCTCCAGCAGCCCGGGAAATCCCCAATGCTTTTGTTTTGATTTGAACAAGAACTCCTGAAGTCTAGAGAGAACTGTTAGTTCTCAGTGATGTCTTATGTCCAACCTTACGTCAAACCCGGCACCTTCCAGGTATAAAATACCAACAGTTGCCTTAAGCAAACACACAGTGGTTTGGAGCAGAGCGGCCATCTAATTCCCCGAGAGCCCAGCTGAAGCGAGAAGCCCACGGAAGCCTCCCCTCCCATTTTGACGCACTGAGAGAGAAGCTGTCTTTTTCTCCAGCCGAGAAAATCCAGCTCCGGTGTTTCCAGCCTACCCTCGCGGGTTGCTGGAATATCGAGTCCTGAGGAAAGAGATACCAGACCTCCCACATTCTATTACCAACGTACGGAGCTGACTAAACCCTTGAGAGAATTCTTGATGCAGATTCTAGGCAAAATCTATCTTAACCAACTTAACTTAAACTGCTACTTATTCATCCCCTCCCACGTGTTAGGCTTAGGTCGGGTACACCGGTGTAGGCTTAGTTAGAAACACCAGTTGAGTACGTTAGTCAATGTATTTATGTATGTATATATTTTATCCATTTTAAAGTATCATGTGGCTTAGAAACCATATGAATGCTCTTAGAGTATTATATCATAATACTACTTTTACTGTACGCACTTTACTTTACTTTAAGTATTGCAATTGTGGCAATTCATTTCTCTTGCATGAGGAAGAAGACTGCTCAATAAATAACACCTTTTATTGAAAACGCACGTCTCTCTATTTCTCTGAACTCTGGTAAAACTAAGTATGCACTGCTGACTGAGTGAAATAGCTGTCTATTGTTTTCACACGACTCTAGAGATACACTCTTATTCTGAGGGAGCAAAGTTGTCATGTTTATGCGTTTGTCGGAAACTGAATCCCTTCTTGTCTGAGCCAGGGAAGCTAATCCCTCCCTATTCATTCAAGAAAGTGCCCAGTGACCTCTGAGCTAGCTGGCGCAAACCTAAATTAAGTTTAACATAGTCAGTAGAGACCTAGATGACCTCAGTCCTATGTCTACACTGCTGTTTATGTTATTCCAATGCGCAGAGCCTATTGGGAAAATAGGAACTACACTACAGATCTGGGGAGGCAAGCAGGCTTGGGTATCGTGGGCAACCATCCACATGGACTACACCGTTGGGGGTTCGGTGCACCGGACCCCTGTCATATAGTTAATGCTTCTCTATATATTGTGTTAAGTTAGCATGAGTTTATTAAATGTTTAAACAACATATTTTCCTTCGGCTTCAGTTTGCACACGGCACATAATTATTATTGTAGCTTTCAACCTAGACGAAAGATGTGATTTATTGAGAATAATATGTTATTGCTCTGATATCAGTCGTGCCTGGGACACTTGGTACACTGTCTGCACACTGAGAGCTATAGCCTCTAAGAATAACCTAACACAAGGTTGCTGGGAGGCCTGATCCTCGCACCACATTAGACATAACACAAATAATGTTGCTGCCAACATTGGGCTCTACGCGGATTTAATATAGAGTTACTGAGAATGCAAAAACACACTTGATGGTGCTTCGCATGAAGAGAGTTGGTAGCTGATGATGTGATCTTCTTCTGCTGACATTTAGAGGTATGGGCCCACCCTGCTAAAACCCAAATGAGACCTTCTTAGATATAATATAGTATGCTAAATAGGGTGCGCGAAATATAGGTGATACAGATTTCTATAGATTTTTGCATTATAATATGCTATCACCGTTAGCTTACTATGGACAAGTGACTATGCTGATAACTCTGATTTTTATAATATGTATGTTGGTATTATATAAGATACTGCGTTTGAGAACCTTGCATTGAAAAATAAATATTTCAAACTTGCACGTGTGTTCTTTTACTCCCCATTGTGGTTTGAAATGATTATAGAGCGAAAGAGTGTTCATGTGTTCCACGATACCTGAGGTACCCTAAGTTCATGTTCTGGATTGTCTAAGTCATTGGGAGTTTGTTATGACCAATGAGACACTGTAGCTAGCTCGGTAAGGGGATTTCTGATACTAAGGTGAGTTTTGGGACACCCTAATTCACCCAGGTTCTAGATCTCTGTGCACAGTTCTGTGGGAGAACGGAAACCCTGCTACATGGCGCCCAACGTGTGTTGGCCTTATATCATGACACTCGAGTAGTATATCATTCTAACCTTAACTCCTTCATTCCCGTTTCCGGAAAACGGCGGTGTTGGAAAAACCTACCTATTTTTGAAATGGGTCTTTTCAAGCTTGAATCTATCTAAAACGGTTTCCTTGAATTACTACCCAGTTGTACTACAAAGTAATCTTTGTTTTTTCACGTTCCTGTGCAATAATGGCACAAGCCGTGGACATCCCGCTGCATAGTCGCATTGCGGTGCGTGGTCATTTGCGGACTTATGATGTTCCTTTGGAAGGCTTGTCTGTGGTTCTGGTGGTGAGTGCGGAACATGCTTACCCGTACGAACTGTTTTATTCGTGGGTGACATTTCCGGCAGTGGACGCAAATTCTGGTGTGTTCCACTCGTACACTCCGACAGCTGTACCTGCTGCATATGCTCCGTACAGAGCACAGGAAGTACCTATTGATGTTTGGCAGCATGGAGTTTGGTTTGGTGGCGCCCTACCACACGCTTTAACCACTCCGAGGTTAGGTCCTTTGTCCATTCCGAGCACACCTTGGCCCGCTTTGGCTGGATTTACTCCTCACCCTAATCACGCCACTTGTAATGTGGGTGACCTGCGACGTCTTCACGAGGTCGCGGTTGAAGTGATTAGGGCACTTGTTCATTACACAAGTCGTAATGTTCAAGGTGCAGCCCCTAGGGGTGCACAGCTTCAAGCAGGTCAGGCTGCTTTGAAAATCAGTCCTGTCATGGTGAATTCCGTAATGGGCAAGAAGCCCCAGGATAAGGATGACTTTCCTTTCTGGCTTGCCGAGAAATTCGACCAGCTGGAAGCTGTGTTTCCTGGTGAAAAACACCGGATTCTTACGCTTAGTTTGCCGAAAGATTTGGCCCCTGAGCTTGTTGACTGTGAAACATGGGGTAAGACTTTTGCAGCGGTCTATTTGAGGTGCTTTGGCTCCCCGTCTATGTCCAACCTGTCTGCGGTCCTTAAACGTGTTCAAGATGATCACGGACCGGAGTCAGCGGTTGAGTTGGGTATGCGCCTGTGTGGCTCCTTTGAGGTGGTTTGCGATCTGATCCTTGCGAATGTCAAGGGGGATGCAGTGAACTTCCAGGTGGCTAACGCCTTGGCGCTAATTCCCGACGCGGACAAACCCCGTCAGTTGGCAAGGATAATTGTGGCGGCTTATAAAATGGTTGGCCGCAATGCCAAGGGTCTTAAGACTTTTTCTGATAAGGAGAAAAAGCAGCCCCAGGGACAGTCTTCGGAGGCGAACGCTCAGCCCAAGTCCAAAAAACAAAATTGGCCTAAAAAACAGAACCAGGGTAAGCAACAACAACAACAACAGACACAGGTTTCATGCCCTGCGTCTCCGTTGCCTGCGCAGTTGGAACGTGTTTATGATTTGCGTGACCGCGCGATGATTAAGACACCTGAACATTTTCAGGCTTCTGACCAACGCTCTCCTCGTTCCTTTCAGGACTCATCGGCTCCGTCAACCGGTGGTGGAGGGGGCGGCAGGGGCCGGGGTGGCCAGCAAGGATGTGGTCAGCCCCGCCCGCGCAACGGTGCAGACAAGCAGGAGGGCTCTACGCCTCAGAGACCGCAGTTTGCCAAGAAGAAAGTCGCAGCCTTGACAGCGCATCGATATGCCCCAGATTGTGAGAACGAGGCTTCGGAATCTGACTTGGGCTCTGACCTTGCTGGACAGCGCGGCGGAGATTACCATAGTGTGAGAGGCCCTCCGTCCACTACTGAAGGTGACAGCGACTGACACTTATGTTGTGATTAAAACAGCAGATACAAGAGTTGCTCCCCCTGATAGACTTTTTGAAATTGTCCTGTTAATTGAAGGTGACATACAACGTACCGTTAAAGGGGTATTTTGGGAAAATCTTTCGTCTACATATGACATTTTGCTTTCGGAGGCTGACTGGCCTCCACCTTTTGTGCTCGCAGCTCCAAGAGGGGAGGAGGTGATCCTCCCCAGTTTCGCGAACACAGTTTCGAGAGTGGAAGCGCTGCACTTTGCAGAAGAGTGGGCTCTGGCGCTTGCACCGGCTGTGTACGGTAATCAGTGTGGCTGGGATAAATTGTCCCCGAACCACGAGATTCCTTTACGGTCTCAGCCGCAGCCTCAACCTCATTATCCCATACGACGTGAAGCCAAAGCTTCGGTCGCAGCGATCCTTGAACAATTGGAATATCAAGGTGTAATTGAAACGTGTGTGTCACCGATGAATAACCCCCTTTTTACTGTAAACAAACCAGACGGTTCTTACCATTTGGTTTTGGATTACCGGCATTTAAACTCACATTGCCGTAACTGTGCAGTACAGAATACTCACGGCTCTGCCCTTGTAAATAGTCTTGTGCGTAAGCGTTTCAAAACCACGCTTGACATTTCCAATGGTTTTTATGCCCATTCATTGGACAGTCTAAGTTCCCAATGGACTTCTTTCACATGCGGCGGGGTCCAAAAAATGTTTTGGCGTCTTCCAATGGGCTATAAGAATAGTCCTGGCGTATTTTCCGCACGCATTGTCTCTCTGTTGGAGAGGATCGACCCAGATGCTTGTTCCTATGTGGATGATATCTATCTCACAGACGACAAACTTTGGGAGCATCTGTGTCGAGTGAACAGTATTGTTTGTAACTTTGCAGACATGGGTTACAAGTTTAATTTTGCAAAATCGCACATTGCAGCATACACAGTGTTGTTTCTAGGCTATGAACTAACTAATGAAGGAAAAGGCTTGGCTCCTCACTTCCTGGAGAAGTGCGCTCAGTTGCGCTCTCCGACAACACTGAAAAAATTACAATCTTTACTGGGCTTTTTGAATTTCGGGAGGACATACATTCCGGAATATGCCCAGCGTATCAAGCCTTTGTATGCTTTGATACAACCATCTTTTTTCAAATCATGCTGGCTGCCTGAGCATTCAGCTATTCTGCAATCTTTGCAAGCTGATTTGCTCGCTTCTGAATACTTACAGACTCGTGATAACCAGACCAACCTGGTGATAAGAATTGTCCCGGGGACAGTAGGTTTCACGTACCTAACTTTTAATGAAGGAGATACAGTACCTATGGCTTACAAGTCACACTTGTACACTTCGGCTGAATTGCGTTTTTCCACTGTGGAGAAAGTTTTGACGGCTGTGCAGATGGCCATTCTTAAGGAACGTGCCCTGTCACAGGGAAAACGCATGTTGGTTGTTACCCCGTGTCCTGCCTTGGAGGCATTTACGAAAGCCAGTGTACCTAATTCTAAAGCTTTGCACCCTCGGTGGATTCAATGGGCTGCGTCCTTATCATCCCAGGATGTCACTTTTATTTTTGACGCCACTTTACGGTCGCAGGAGTTCTTACAGTATGAATTTGTTCATCCTGCTCCTTTAGCAATGCGGCCGTTGGAGGATTTCCATTGCATCATTTACACTGATGGTTCGGCGCAGGTTGCGCATGGCTCTAAACATGCCTACGTTTCTGCTTGCGCCATTGTGGTCGGTGCCATGGTGAACGATGAGTTCAAGTCCAGTGTCGTGCACACGCAGACGCTTGGGGACTGCACCACACAATTGGCTGAGCTTCGTGCTCTGATGCTTGCATTGGAGTACGCAGATCCGAGTGTGACGACTTTGGTCGTAAGTGACTCTTACTACTGTGTCCAGTCTTACAATGAGAACTTGTTCTTTTGGATTCAGAATGAATTTCGTGATTCCAAAGGTAGTACTATAAAACATAAAATGATCTGGGTCCGAGTGGCAGAACTCAAAGAGAAGTTGCCTCTCGTGTTTGTAATTCATACTCTTGGCCATCAGTGCGTGGGGGTCCACGCTGTCGGAAATTCGCTTGCTGATGAAGCAGCAAAGTCAGCAGTATCGAAATACTTAGTTGCAGCAGTCACGAGGTCCAAAAGTAAGATCGATGATGACATCTTGGCAGCGGTTGCTGCTACTGAGAAGGGAAGTAAATATCCTGCGGGGTTCCCTTCTAAATACACATATCACTTAAGTCCCGATAAGGTTCCTTATGTGAAAATTCCTGAAGTTGGCGAACGTTTAATTCCCAACTCGGATCGCAGGGCTTCTTTGATTACAGCGGCTCATGAAGGTGTGGCATCTGCGCATGCGGGCATCTCAGCCACTGTAACACAGCTACAACAGAGGTTCTGGTGGCGGGGACTGTACAAACAGACGCGCGATTATGTCCTTCAATGTGACATTTGCCAGAAGATTAAACCTTCAACTGCTGCGCGTCCGCCTCAGACACAATTGTACATCTCTAATAAACCGCTTGGGTGCGTTTATTTGGATCACTGCGGTCCTTTTTCTTCTGATACTGCATATAAGCACATCTTAGTAGCAGTTGATTCATGCACACGCTTTGTGTGGGTATGGCCCCATCGGAGCGCTGATTCACGGACTGTCATTAAGGATTTGCGAGTCTTTGTAGGGATTTTTGCCTGTGGTACCTTCCATTCGGACCAGGGTCTGGCTTTCGCCTCTAAGGCGTATAAGGATGCTATGGTTTCGTTGGGGGTCCTAGTCAAGTTTTCGTCTCCGTACAGACCCGAGGGAAATAGTGTAGTTGAAAGAATGAACCGTGACTTAAAGCAATCTTTGACAGCTCGAGTTATAGGCACTGGCAGAAACTGGTTAGCCCACCTCAATGGCGTGCAGCGTGCGCTTAATAATCTCCCTAGAAGGTCTCTGGGTGGGCGGACCCCATACGAAATGCTCTTTGGTATCAAGATGTACGTCCCTGACCTCGACGGTCTAGACTGCAGGGCCCAGGCCACGGCCTTTGACGTAGATGAACATTGCAATGTTTTACAGGATCTACAAAAGACCAGAGACAGTCTAGCAAAGGAACATTTGCCCTCCACATCGGATGATGCCTTGCAGATCCCGGTAGTTGGCTGGCTACCCCAAGTTGGAGAACTGGTTCGAGAGAAGATCGATAAGAAGAAAGAGTTTGGTCCCTCATATCGTGCACCGGTTCGAGTTCTTGGAGTGAAAGGCACAAGAACAGTCATATTACCACCACTTCTAGGTCGTAAAGAAAACAGATTTATTTCTATTGACAATGTCAAGACACACAGGGTGGCCGATTCTTCATAGCATGACACCGGCTATATCCTGTCCTTCCATGGTGAGGCATTCTGTGCTGGCTATTACTTCTGGTGCAGAACAGGAGGTGTCCCTCGAGATGCCATATCCAGTCCTTTATTAAATACTATTCCGGTTACTAACATTGATGAGCTGAACTACACCTATCCTGCTGACTTATCTATGCCAGATTTGCAGACTCGTTTGGCTGACCAGTCCAGATTCTCTTTTGACTCTTTTTTCGGAACTTTCAAAGAAACCCTCAACTGTTGCAAAATAGGCCACTCTATTTAAAAAACATTTTTTAATTCCCCCTTGGACATACGTTTGGTTGATTCTATTTTCATTTTACCTTTTTATGTCAATTGGTTTTGTGTTTTATTTTTTCCGCCTGATCGATGATCACTATGTTAAAGAAAGAACAGGAATTCGGTACCTTAATGGAACATTGGCCCCTCTTTCCTCTTCACATTCAGCACACAGACTGAAACGAAACTTGAATACAGTCAACATTACTGCTTGGCCTGTCCTTGATGGGATTGTGTGGGATGCTGTTAGATTTCAAATACATGGGCCCACTGAAGTGATTAATGTTCCGAATGTGCTTAGAGTAAACATGGGGAATGTGATTAAACAAAATATACGTTCTGATGATTGGGATATTCAGGCCGTAGGAGCATTATTCTCTGATTTGAAATACTATGCTGCCTTTGATGCTGAGGATTTATATTTAGATTCTATTAATTATGGTGATTTGTTTTGTTTTCAACATTATGGTAATCATTTTTTACATAAAACAAATTCCAGGAGGGTTGCTGTAAATTACACACAGTGGGAACATTGCCCTGCTCCATTGTGAGGCAGCTCCAGTACATTTCTGAAAAAATATTCTTATTTTACAGATTTTAATCAATCAAATCCTGAGTCATTTTATTTCAAAATGACACAAAAGTCCATGTCCAAAGTTAGACTTACCGATACAAAAATGCTGTATTCGAAGTCCTTTCTAGACAGATTAGCTGTAGATGGCTACGAGTTTTGGAAAGGAACAATTGACCTTAAATCGGTTTGGGGTACCAAAGATTGGCAGGTACAAGGCACTGAGGCTTTGCATCGTGCATGTCTCATCCCGAATCACATGTTGTTTCTAAATTCATCCATTTTCCAAACAACATGCTTTGGATTGGCTACTTCTAAAAAATTAAATACACCAATTATCCCCGAATTGGAAGAATATTCAGGATAGGGTAATTATACTGAATTGTCCATTCGTGAGTTACAAGCTCTATTGCACAATTCGTCCTTTAATATATCCAGTTTGGATCCAAAGGGTTGGCTGATGTGGCAAAGAAGTGCTGATTCTTGCCAACGTCGTTTTCTGGGTTTGGCTGAAGGGTTCACACAAGTCAGACCTGATCCCCGTTTTGAAACTGATTATAATGTCACCACTTATTCTGTGGGGAAACTGTGTCAGAATTGGTTACAACATTCCACTTTAGCTGCAGTTAAACTACATCTGTCTCAGTTAACTGAAAACGTGGATTTGAATGATTTTATAAAAGGCCCAGCTAAGGGTAGGTCTAAACGGTGGATTTATGCAGTTTACAATGAAATTTGGAAATTTTCGCAAATTGAGGCTGCTAAACGCCCTGCTTTCTTCCCGAATTTACACGTTGAACAATATTGTCTCTTCTGTGGTTGACATTGTAAATGATGAAGTATCTGTATTGTACCATGGACAAAATCAATTGCGTTCTGTAATGCAGTTTGCATGGACACTACAGACTCTGAAAGCTGGTCGCGTTCCTTGGAGTTACATAAACGTATCATCCTTATTTGCCCCGTTTAATTTGACTGACAAGCAGCGCATGCTTTCTATGCGAGATGCATCGTTTTCTATGTTGCACATTGAAAAGTTAGAATCTTTGCCCTTTTCTGTAGCTGAGGCAGCTGCTGCTACATGGCTTATCCATGGTGTTATTACTTTACCTTTTGCTTTATATAAATTTACTAATTGTATGCGTTATATTGCAATAGGGAGATATGAACCACTAGGCAGTGCTTTCCTACATGAGGCATGGTCTTTACCATACACGTACAGATGCCTGAAGGATGGAAAGGAAGTGAATCTGAATGGTGAAGAATGCACACAGTCGCCTGACCGTTCGCTGGTATGCAGACACATCCAGTTGCATGGTTCTTGTAATCAGGACCGGCCTAATTTAGCCTGTGTTTTAAAAGGCACACCGGTTCCTGCAATAGTTCCCACATTTACTTTATTGACAAACGGTAGTTATTTACTTTTGATGTAACGAGGAGTGTTGTGGGTTAATGGTCGGTATCGCCTATGTGGTTACTGTATCAGAACGTGTGGTGTGTTGCAAGAACGTGTTATATCCACCCACGCATGGGAATTCAGATGTTTCCATCTGGCCGCGCATCCCAACCTTGAGAGCGGAGTTCAATGGTTTGAGCCGAATAAGGGCTCTTTTGTCTCAAAAAGAAGTGGCCCTGAGCTCGGCCCGTGAAACTTATGTCCTTCACATAGCTAACACACGCACAGAGGTGCAGGCACTTTTAAATACTGACTTGCCGTTTCATTTCTGCGAATTAGTACATCAAAACTTTAATGCCTCCTCCATGTCTGGCTTAGCTCATTTTTTAAAATTGGTTAGCAGTGGTCTCGTGACTACGTTTGAAAAGATTTTTGGTGTTATCCCGGCTTTCTTCCATTCAATATTTTTGAGCTTGTTTGGCGGATTTCCTGTTTTGCTGGCTTTAGCTGCAGGCGTTTTGGTGTTATTTTGCTTCCTAAAACATGGATGCCCATCCTGCGCAAGAAGCCGCTAAGCCCCTTCTGACACTGTTTCGCAACCGGATGCTTGATTACTATGGCACATTGCCGCTTGCAACCTTAAGCACGGCATTTGGATTATCGTTTCGATTTTCCTATTTCCCATGTGTCCAGCCTGTGTTTCATTGCCTGAGCTGCGATTTTGACTGGGCCATTGATTTGTATCTCTGCTTGCCGTTATCTCCTGAAGTCGATTTTAATCACCTGATGGGCCCCGTAGTTGCTCACGAGTTGATTTGTTCTGGCGAAAGGATTATGGCCTTGGCAGCGATGCATGGACTAATGGGTCAGTGGGACATCCCCGCAGCGGCGCATGAGTTTCTGGCACATAGCGTTCTTGAGAACCCACCGAGTTGTTCTCGGATGGTGCTAGAGGGTTCGGTGTTGGAGCAGCACGTATGTTCTTTCCCATTGCTTAATTGGATGGCTGAACTGTTTTCGGATGATGACAGTGATTTCATGTTGGAAGCTGTGGCTACCTATTTTGCATATTCTATCCACCCATGAGTGGCTTTGAAGACTTTCACTATACGGGCACGTGACTTTTTAGTAATTCTGAATGGTGCCATTTTTCTTACGAACAATTTACATGATATGTTCTAGGCCTGGGATTTTATATTAGGCCTCAAGTTCGAGATTTTTTACATTTCTGTTTGGCCACTATAGGCATTCATACATATTTTGTATTGTTAATTTTTTATATACATATACATACATTTAGCTTGGCTCAATATTATTGAACTCTGCTTTCATGTTATGCCTTTATTATATTATTGGTTAGTTTCTTGACCGTCCTCAGATCATTGGGGGGGTGTCATATAGTTAATGCTTTTCTATATATTGTGTTAAGTTAGCATGAGTTTATTAAATGTTTAAACGACATATTTTCCTTTGGCTTCAGTTTGCACACAGCACATAATTATTATTGTAGCTTTCAACCTAGACGAAAGATGTGATTTATTGAGAATAATATGTTATTGCTCTGATATCAGTCGTGCCTGGGACACTTGGTACACTGTCTGCACACTGAGAGCTATAGCCTCTAAGAATAACCTAACACAAGGTTGCTGGGAGGCCTGATCCTCGCACCACATTAGACATAACACAAATAATGTTGCTGCCAACATTGGGCTCTACGCGGGTTTAAGATAGAGTTACTGAAAATGCAAAAACACACTTGATGGTGCTTCGCATGAAGAGAGTTGGTAGCTGATGATGTGATCTTCTTCTGCTGACATTTAGAGGTATGGGCCCGCCCTGCTAAAACCCAAATGAGACCTTCTTAGATATAATATAGTATGCTAAATAGGGTGCGCGAAAAATATGTGATACAGATTTCTATAGATTTTTGCATTATAATATGCTATCACCGTTAGCTTACTATGGACTAGTGACTATGCTGATAACTCTGATTTTTATAATATGTATGTTGGTATTATATAAGATACTGCGTTTGAGAACCTTGCATTGAAAAATAAATATTTCAAACTTGCACGTGTGTTCTTTTACTCCCCGTTGTGGTTTGAAATGATTATAGAGCGAAAGAGTGTTCATGTGTTCCACGATACCTGAGGTACCCTAAGTTCATGTTCTGGATTGTCTAAGTCATTGGGAGTTTGTTATGACCAATGAGACACTGTAGCTAGCTCGGTAAGGGGATTTCTGATACTAAGGTGAGTTTTGGGTCACCCTAATTCACCCAGGTTCTAGATCTCTGTGCACAGTTCTGTGGGAGAACGGAAACCCTGCTACACCCCTACATATATTATTTGAGCTCCCAGGCACAATATGCGTATTTTTGTTTAACAGGCATGACTTCACACCTCACGTGGTGGTTGAAGATGGCGATGCATCTCCGGTCCCTCTTCGTTGTATTATCACTCAAACGCAACGGAATACACCTAAAATGGAAATAAACACGATTGACACTACAACAGCGGCATGGCAAGCAATAGGACGGCTTGTGGACAGATTGCCTATTTATGCCCCAGCGATGTCGATAGAACACCATATGGCGCTATCGGTGATGCAGGAAACTGGCCCCATGCATTTGTTTAGTAAGGCCGGACTGAGCACAATGCAGGATCTCTATCCAGGCGGCACACTCCTCACTCCGGAGGACTTGCAATATATTGCCAACTCCACACTACTTTTTAGATTCGCTATCCATAGATTAAGGCACACTATCAAATCACACTATCACACATATCCGGCTGAACCTCCGGCTCCACAATCTTTACAACTCATACTTACAACACCCACATGTAAGAAACTCATCACAAGGCTATACAGGGCAATTAGGGCCGAAACTACAACCACACCTGACAAGAGCTTTTGCCGATGGAATGCTGCGCTGACCCCCCATGACACTTGCGGAATGGGAGCATGTGTGCAGCTTGACCAGAAAACTCACTCCTAATGGAAACCTCTGCATAATTCATTTTAAATATTTGCACCCGGCATACCACACGCCCCTGTGTTTACATAGATATGGCTTGAGAGTTACAAGTAAATGTAAACGATGTGGCCAGACAGAAGCTGACTTTATGCATCTCACATGGGAATGTGGGAGGGTGGCCCACTATTGGGAACAAGTGACGCAGAATATGCCAGAAATGTCAGGGCTGGAAATCCAATATACACCCCTAGTCTGTCTTTTAAGTTGTGTTCCACAGGCGAGAGGGGTTCTAGGAAAATTTATACATATTGCTTACTTTTAGCTAAAGGTAGAGTTGCTTTAACATGGGAAGCTACACTGGCACTGCAACTGGAACACTGGAACAGAGACATGGTGTACTGTAAGGAAAACCTTGAGGTATATGCGGAACAACTGCCGATTTCATCCAAGCCCAGGGACATTTGGGGGCCACTGCGGCAGTTCCTGCAGAAGCAGGTCTCGTCTGTCTCGCAGGATTAAGAGAGAAGGAACACTACAATGACAGTATCTCTGGCATACTTGTGGTGCACTGGACTTAACACTAATGTATGCTATGTATTAGGTCCTATGGTGTTTATTGATCACAATGTATCACTAGCTAGAATGACGCAATATTTTGTCTGTATAATGGTATTTATGTTTATTATTTTGGAAATGCAATAAAAAGATTTTTGTAAAAATTCCAATATAAAACATGGAATACTGTCATCTCTGTATAAACAGCAGTCACTAATTTCTTAATAATTGGCTAGTGACTCACTCAGTTGCTGGTTATAAGGAAAAGAGTCAGAACTCGACTATTATAAATGATTACAGGTGAGTTCTGACATCACAATGCCTGCTGCCAAAGCCAGCAGCCCAGGTAACAGGCAGGTCAGGTCATGGAACAAAATTTAAGGAGCTGTTTGAAGCAACAGAGAGAACCTTACTTTTCTGTCTTCTGCTCTATTTAAATAGTGTACAATGGCAAGCAGAGAGAATATGTTTGTTTTTTGTACTCGTTAGATGGAGAAAATCTAGAATTGTTCTGCTTGTTTCTACCCCTTCCTCGGTACTGCAGCTTTTTTTTGTATTGAACTGTTTCTAATATCTGCTTTCAACAAATATTTTACAGGTTTTTGATGTTTTTGAATAAGCACTTGATGTTTTATTTTTATTCTTCATGTTTGCAAACATGCTCGCTCTTTCATATGAAAGAGCTACACATCAAAGTTTTAAGAGAAGTGGTTTATGGGAAAGGTGATGGTGTAACCAAGTGTTATGGGGAACAAAGTACCCCATAGCCTACATGATAAGGATATTGCAAGTCACCTCAGAGCTCCATAACCTGATAAAGGAACTCAGCCTTTGTTCCCTATATGGTTAGGAAACTCCTCGTGACTTTCAATATCCTTAAAATGTATGGCAGGGGATACTTTATTCCTTAGATTTTAACTTTGTCCTAATATAGCTAAAAACATGTGCTATAGTAGCCAGTAATATACACTAAAAGCATAAAACAAACTGTTGCTGAGAATGCTGTAACACAGCTAGAACATTATGTGTGAAAACCTCACACACAAATTAACTCAATGTTTACCAAAACCATGAATTACAGCAAGAGCCCAAATACATTTGAACACATTTTATTTGAATTTGAATATTGTTTTGGTTCAAAAAACGTTTTCCCAAATATTATCAAGCCTTCGTTCTAAACTATATACTATGAAAATACAAGTAAATCAAACTTTACAAAAACAGCTACACATTTTCAAAAATTATCAAGTAATTTATTCACCACAGGAAGATCAGCAATACATATTCATTATCATCTTTCTGATATTGAAATTTCAAATTAATTCACTAAGTTACACCTGATCTTTATGTTTTTTTATATAAAAAATGATTACTAAATTTCTCCAATTCCACCATCGGAAGCAAAAATTCCACTCACCCATAGGTATAATTACTTAGGGTGCCGCTCGTAGCAGTGGGGACTTTGCCGTTTTCTTGCCTGGATATTGCAGCTTACTTGCCTGGACTGCGAGGACCAGCAGCCTGAAAATCTGCCACAGCTGGTCCTCTTCCCGCCCTCCTCGTGCCTCTTGAAAACTGCTTGCGGCCCCCGCTTCACGGGCGCCGCTCGTAGCAGTGGGGACTTTGCCGTTTTCTTGCCTGGATATTGCAGCTTACTTGCCGGGACTGCGAGGACCAGCAGCCCGAAAATCTGCCACAGATGGTCCTCTTCCCGCCCTCCCCGTGCCTCTTGAAAACTGCTTGCGGCCCCCGCTTCGTGGGCGCCGCTCGTAGCAGTGGGGACTTTGCCGTTTTCTTGCCTGGATATTGCAGCTTACTTGCCGGGACTGCGAGGACCAGCAGCCCGAAAATCTGCCACAGCTGGTCCTCTTCCCGCCCTCCTCGTGCCTCTTGAAAACTGCTTGCGGCCCCCGCTTCGCAGGCGCCGCTCGTAGCAGTGGGGACTTTGACGTTTTCTTGCCTGGATATTGCAGCTTACTTGCCGGGACTGCGAGGACCAGCAGCCTGAAAATCTGCCACAGCTGGTCCTCTTCCCGCCCTCCTCCTACACAGGGTATTTAGATCACGAGGACCTTCCGCTCCGAGGGACGTGTGCGGGCGCGCGCCGGACAAAGCCCAGGCCAGTGGCGGGCCCGTTTGCGCCCGTTGTCGCCCGGTGGAGACCGGACCGGGCCACCCCTCTAACGTCTGGATTACACACTGAAGGCTGCACTCGGACTGTAAGTATCTGTCCCATTTACTTACATCTGTACTAGGGTAATGGTGGGGCGCGAAGGCAGAAGCAAAAGCAAAAAAATTACAACAGGAGGTCATGCTGCAGGGACCCTGGATGGTTTCATTTTGAGGGCAAACGCACTACTGGATCATGAGATAACCCTGTTTGAGCGCCGGATCTCACAAGATATCGCCCTAGCAAAGAGATCCTCGCTGGGCCACCTTGCAAACACTCGTACCCCAGAACGCCGCTCTCCGCCTTCTGACAGGGATGAGCTGGATACCAGTTTCATTAGTGATACTACCCAGGGTGCGGGAAGATCCATTCTAATATGGAAATGCAGCCATTGCCAGCATTAGAAAATAATATATCAATGACACTTGAATCTAACAAGGGAGTAGGCGGATCGAATGATTCCACCATCCGCCAGCTAAGAGGAAGAATGGAAGGGGCTATACCTATGAGGAAGCGAGGGGGCGCAGCCATCTGCGGTAGAAAGCCCAACATTTTTAAATGCATGGAGAGGGTTGCTCCGGGGCTATCAGGACAGGTCCCGGAGGCTACAGGCAGTGGGACAGTTGCACCTTTACAGACTCCGTCAATAGTACCCATGCCGGGGGGTCAAATGCAGTAGCTACACTACAGCCAACGGAGGACTTGTTTCTGGCAAAACTCGGCCTTCTTTTTGACACTGCATTCAAGTCGTTTGAACTAAGACTCTCACGGATAGAGCAACAACTGACAACCATTGAAAAAGCTACAACCAAGACTCTCAACTGTTTTAAATTACATAATGTGAGCTCTGTCCAAGCTTCAGTTGAGAAGGGGGGCCCATGTTACAAAACCCTGTAATACCTTCTGATTTACCCTCCGAACAGGCGACATGTCCAGTGAAAGTAGTTCCCGTTGTTGCTTTGGCAAGCTTGCCTTCTGTAGCTAATCGTGGGAACGTGAGCAATGCTTCAAGTATGCTAATTAGAATTGACTTACCCCCAGAATCCAGTCCGTACGTGGTGGTCTAGCAGGGGTACCTGAATACACTAGTACCAGAGAAGAATCCCATCAGTCCCTAAAAAACAAGGCTATAGATTGGCTGAGTAGAAAAAGACCACGTCCTGCCTCTATCAGTAGTGAAGTCTTGTTAGTTCGAAGGGTAGCCTGGGGCGGGCATAGAGTTAAAAACATCAAGGGAGACTGTGTGCTGGTAAATTTTAGAGATGCACGCACGGTATCTCACATTTGCAGGTGGGTGCAACCTGATTCTGAGACAGTAATACAACCCCTGCCACTGTCGTATTTTTATCCTCCTGGCCCCGCCCGTCCAAGGCAATTCACTGATCAGAATTGGAAGATGGTGGGGTCTTGTGCAAGGGTGGGATATAATAGGGAGAGGCATGGAGCTTTACCAGAACCCTTAGATATTTGTACGCAAAATAGATATAGTTGTCTGGACATGATTGATTGACTGGAGTACGGGGATGTAGACCCTAGTGGGGTATCCATAGGGGGCAAGAGGATTGAAGGATGGAAGAGGATTAGGGAGATCCGCCCTAATATGTCTAACAACACAAGTACAGGACAAAGCATGCTGGAGGCAGCTTCCCTTGCCCCCCATACTATCCAGCAGATACCTATTGTAAGCGATCCCGAACCTGAACCAAAGGAATCAACCAGGCCATTGGCCACTATCCCGGCGGAAGGCTGCCCACCAGGCACTGTGTTTTAGGACACGACAACTGTACAAGATGACCCCAACAAGTTGAGCCTAAGTATTGATCAGGACAGGAAGGCAGGAACAGTTAAGATACTGTTGTGGAATGTGGCTGGCCTGCCAAATAAAATGGCCTGCCCTAACTGGGGATCTTTTGTAGATGAGAACGATGATTGTCTCTTCCAAGAGACATGGGCCCGTGAAGAACAGTATCAGTGGGGGTTTGCCTCATTCCATGTGCCAGCACTCTGGGGTGGGAGAGGCAGACCATCGGGAGGCCTTACTATGTGGGTTGGCTCCCATCTGGGATGCACCGCCACAACATTAGTAACCCATTCCAACAATGTTCAATGTGTGGTTCTAACATGGCCCAATCACCTGAAGCTTGCCCTCATAAATGTGTACTCCCGTCCTGTGAGCATAGCCAGCGAGTCTAGTACTATTGAAGAACTGTCAAATTTCTTGCTAACCCTCCCGAGTGATATCTATTTGGTGGTTGGGGGGGATCTGAACTACCACTTCGAGCCGTTGGAGGGCTTGAAGGATGATGTCTTGGTAGCAGAGGACGATAACTGGTCCATACCACTGACTCAGGCTCCATCCCCGAGAGCATGGTCACCGTTGGCTATACAGATCACGGCGCCAACATTAAATCACTCTCTACGAGCAAGTAATGGGCGCACTCCATCTGATAGACCAGCAAAGTGTACTTTTATCAAACCCAGCCAGATGTCACGTTTGGACTGCATTCTGGCAGAAACACGGCTGTGGCCACTAGTTACAGATTTTAATGTCGTTTTGGGAGTTGAGAGTGACCACAACCCGGGGATTCTAGAGCTTGGCCCGCTCGGCACCAGAGGGAGCAGTAGCTCGGCTCCTGGGGATGCTGTTGATAGGCTCATTCTTACAAATGACAGACGAAGAGTTAGATGGGAAAAAATCGCTGATAATCTGGAAGAACTCTGCAAACTGTATAGCATCATTGTCCCTATATGTGCTGAGGTTGATGTGTTAATCACGCAACCAGTTTTTCCAGACTATTATACTAAAATGCAGGCGTCTCACTCGGATTTAGTAACCAAGTTGGCTGAGGTATTTAATCCTCAGAGAACAAAGAAGAGTAAAAGGGCCAGGCAGCAGCCATGGTATAATGCACTTTGTAGGAAGACCAAGTCTGAATTAATACAGGCAGTAAAAGAGAATACTGACAACATTGAAATTAAAGCCAGGAGAATATACTACAAAGAAACTATTAAATGTGCTAAGGAGGAGTGGGATTATGAAAAGTGGGCTAATCTATCTGCGGCACTAAGACACAAGGATCCCCGGGAATTCTGGGCAATAGTAAACAATTGTTCGGGGGAACTCAAACCGGCCAGTGAATCGAATATAGCACCCGAAGTTTGGGAAAACCACTTTCGGGCTCTGTATCAAAGTGAGGACCAGCTAGATGCTCCTGAGTTGATGAGGGTACAGCCACTTTTTAATTATTTACATGCAGAGGCAGTGGCTAATTTTACACTTACTGAAGTCTGTAATGCTATCTACAAATTGGCCTCGGGTAAAGCCCCCGGTTTAGATAAACTTCCAGGCGATCTTTTTAGGCAGGAACCGAGGATATGGGGGCCATACTTCCTGATCCTCTTTAATGCAGTCCTGGGAGGTATGACGGTGCCCTGCACTTGGCTGGGGGCGGAGATAGTACCCATTTTCAAAAAGGGTTCTCCTCTGCTCCCAGCCAACTACAGGCCCATTAGCCTCATAGATGTCCCACAAAAGATCTTTGCCGGGTTAATCCTTGATCGATTGCAGGATTGGATGGAGGAGCACTCAATTCTGAGTCCTTACTAGGCGGGGTTCAGAAAGAACACCTCTACTATGGACCAAATTTTTCGTTTATCACTATTATTTTGGAAAACAGTAAATATAGAGGGTGGCAGCCTCTATATGGTGTTCGTCGACCTCCGCTCGGCCTTTGATTTAGTCCCACGGGCGAAACTATGGATCGTCCTCCTTGAACTGGGCATACCAGTCCCACTGCTGACAATATTGATGAGGCGAATTTCGCCCAAGTCAGATGTGGGAAAAATGGTGCATTGGCGGCGAGGTTCCCCGTTGACAGGGGGGTAAGGTAGGGCTGTGTGCTTGCACCGACCCTGTTCTGCCTCTATGTCAACGGGGTAATCTCGCACCTGAATCGACTGCAGAACAATGATGCCCCAAAGTTGGCGGGTAGTAGAGTCCCCGCCATCATGTTTGATGACGATACCTTGTTGCGGTCTAAGTCCCCAATGGGGATACAGGGCATATTGGACGGTTTTGACGATTTTTGTAGACTGAGGGGTTTGGAGATCAATGCACTTAAAACGAAATTGATGATCTTCAACCCCCCAGTAACTACTCGCCTAAATCCAAGATTAGGTACATCAAGCCTTGAAAGGGTATCAACTTTTGACTATCTGGGGGTTACCCTAAACGAGGATCTGACGTGGGGCCCCTAGATAGTCAAATCTCCACTAAGGCTGTCCCAACTCGCTGGTGGTATTCTGAAACCATCTAATACTTCCTCCAACAAACTGGTTGCCCCACCCCTGGAGGTATATAAGACGCAAGCGAGGGGTGCGATCGTCTATGGTGGGGAATTATGGGGTTACTCACGGGGGAATGAATTGATTAGGACTGAAAATAAATTCATAAGACAGCTGCTGGCCCTACCTTCTAGCACTCCTCTTCTGCCCTTAAGGCTTGACTTGGGACTTAGGCCTATTGATGAGTGTTATCGCTTAAACCCCTAAGGTTCTGGTGCAGTCTTTGGGTGACTCCTGAGCTTGCAAATTACAGACAGGAATTAGCTGAATTATTGACCCTCCCGGGGACTGGGAGAATTCCCTGGGTTAGATTCATTTTTTTAAATTTGTTTTTATTGCAGAGTTAGAAACCACAGAATACAAGGAGTCAACCAGTCCACTCGTGACATCCCCCCCGATCAGCAGTAAAGCGTATATCATACACAGCCATTCAGCCCGCATCCCGGAGGCCGGGCGGCATAATACTCTACTTAGTAGGAAAACATCACGGTGAGAGTCCCATAGGGACCATGGTCGAAAGATCGTTTTACGTATCTGCATTTTACCCCCCCACCCTCAACAATACCTTCGTCAGCCATTCCGCTTGCGTGATCAATGCTACTGTCCGTTCCAGGGCCCACCCCGAGCGCTGTAGAGCCTATCATGCCTGGCCGCTCCCCCCCACCATTTCTAGCTCCGCGCGGTGCCTAACTGGCCTGCTTAACTCGGAGTCGCCCTTGCAGACAATCAGCTTCTCGGCTGCCGACCCACCCCAAACTCCCACTGAACAACCCCCCTATGTCCCCACCCCGGCAACTGCTAATGGTATGTGCTTCGTGCTGATGTGTTGGATGGATCCACTACAGTGTCAATGACAACTCTGTGTTCGTTTGCCCCGCAGTGTCCACTGGTCCTATTCCCTCAGTCCTCATCCTCCACCAAAGAATCACGCAAAGCCTGCACCACCAACTCCCACGCACGCGCTGCATCCAAAGCCTTCTCATTACCAAGCTTGACAGCCTGCTTCATCCGGAGCACACTCTCGCATTCAGACCACCGCAGCAATTCATTCTTCCATCTCCGCAGTGACGGCCCGCCCTTGGACTTCCAATGCCATGTTATTTCTCTTTGCGCCAGTATCAGACCCAGATCAATAAATTTGCTCGTCACCTTGGTGTGTTTGGTGTGCGGGAACCAGAGCAGCAAGCACGCCGCCATATCAAATTCCACCTCCCTGTCGGTCACATCGTTTAAGAGGTCCCCCACCTCTGCCCAGTAGGCCTCCAAATGCGAGCACCCCCAGAGCAAATGATCCATGTCCGCTCCTAGAGACGAACACCGCGGGCACCGAGCGTCCTGTATCTGGAAATACCGCCGTATTTTTTCGGGGGTCAGGTAGGCCCTATGGAGCACATAGAAATGCACTTGCTGGAAGCGCGCATTTCTCGTGCCTTTCCACGTGCGCCGCAAGATGTGACTCCACGCCGTGTCTGGAATGGGCCTGCCCACACTCTCCTCCCATTTAGCCTTGAGCCCCTGGAGCGGTTCCAGTCCCTCGTTCAGCATCCTATTATGGAGGCATGTCACAGCCTTGAACGTGCCCGCTGCCATCACCACATACTGGCACGCCATAGTCGTGGTCGGTTCCATGAGCCCCCCTTTCCAGTGCTTCTGTATAGCCGCCACCACCGCCGCGTGTAGGAGAAACCCCCCATCAGGCAGCCCGAACTGTTCCCGAAGCACCTCAAAGGGTACCAGTGCCCCATCGATGTACAGGTCTCCTACCACCTGCAGGCCCGCCTCCTCCCAATCCAGCAATGGGGACCAGTCACCCCCATGCGGCAAGGCCGTCAGCATACCGATCGGGATCTCCGGCGCATAAGGCTGCGTCGCCTTTGCTCTCCTAAGGCTCCTCTGCCAGCACAGCCTGAGTGTCCGTTCCTCGATAGTGAGGTCTCGCAACTCAAGTCTCTGCTGCATGACGATGTAGGACAGCACATGGCGTTGTATCCCCTGCTCTCGGTCCGCCTCCGGCCCCCTAAACACCCTGGCCACTTTCTGCGTGAGGACCTGCAATTGCGCCGCTAAATAATATAGCTCAAAGTCGGGTACAGCCATGCCCCCCTCGACCTTGGGGCGAAACAGCGTGCTCAGCGCCACTCTACGGTGGCCATTCCCCCATAGGAAACCAATAATCATCGTCCTCAGATCTCTAAAGATCCCCTGAGGAATCCAGATAGGCAACGTCCGGAAGTAATACAGGAAGCGGGGGAGCGCCACCATTTTTAAAAGAGCTATCCTACCCAGAACCGTCAGCGGGAGGGTCGACCAAAAGGCCATGCTGCCCCTCAGCGCCCGAACGCACCGACCGATGTTGCCCTCCAATAGGTCCGCGGTCGCGTGGTAGATGCGGACTCCCAGATAAGTGAAGCAAGATGGCTCCCAGAGCACCCCCAAGTCATGAGCAGGGCTGGGCGACTCCGCTCTCAGCGGGAACACACAGGTCTTCGCCCAGTTGACCTTAAGTCCCGACAGCCGGCCAAACTCCAACAACAGGTCTATCGCTCCTTCTAGGGCCCGCGCCGTGTCATCGAGATACAGAAGCAGGTCGTCCGCATACAGCGATATGTGATGTTGCTGCCCGCCGCTAGCTATCCCTGCATACTTGTCACCCGACCTCGCATGGACCGCCAAGGGTTCCATTGCCAGAGCAAACAATAAGGGGGAAAGGGAGCACCCCTGTCTCGTGCCCCTACCCACCGGGTATGCCGCAGACACCAGTCCACCCAAACGCACCCGCGCCGTCGCCGAGGTATATAAGACCTTCGTCCACCGGCGGAACCCCTCACCCATGCCAAACCTCTCCAGCACTCCATCCAGGAAGGTCCATTCCAAGCTGTCAAAGGCCTTCTCGATGTCCACGGACAGGACTGCTGGGGCCCCGTCCCCATCCAAGATGGCGGCCATTATCCCCACCAGGCGGCGAATATTCAGCGCCGTGCTCCTCGTGGGGATAAACCCAGCCTGATCCCTGTGCACCAGGCCCGTCATGTGTGGGGCCAGTCTGGTGGCTAATATCCGGCTCAGGATCTTGTAATCCACCTTCAACATGGACAGCGGGCGATAGGACCTCACGTCCGTTGCATCTCTGCCAGGCTTCAGGAGCAGTACAATCAAGGCCTCACGCATAGACCCAGGCAAGCTTCCTGTCTCAAAAGCTTCCGTGTACACCACCAGGAGCCTGGGGGCCAAACTGTCGACATACTGCTGATAAAATTCTATTGGTAACCCGTCCACCCCGGGCGTTTTATTACGAGCCATATGTTTAATAGCCACCCGTATTTCCGTGAGCGTGATCGGGCCGTCCAACTCCTTCGCGTCCTCTTCATCTAGGACCGGAAGCTGCCTCGCCCCTAGGTACTCCGCTATGTCCTGGACCTCCATTCCCAACTGACTCTGATACAATTCCTGATAGTACACCCGAAAGCACTCCAACACCGCTGCCTGGGAATACACCATCTCCCCCTGTGCGTTGCTAATGCTAAGGATCGGGCAACCCCTAAGTTCCGGGTTAGCAAGTCTGGCCAAGAGCGTGCCCACCTTGTCCCGTTCTGCATGGGCTCTAATGGTGTACTGCCTGTAGTCGTAACACCTCAACCGTTCCGTCTCGGTGGCGACCACTTCCTTCGCTTCCAGCAACTGGGTCTGTAAGTCCGGGCTGGCCGGCCTGCGGCGCTCCAAATCTCTCAAAGTCTCTTCCGCTTTCATAAGTGCATTCAACACAGTCGTGCGAGCATTCGAAAACCTACCCAGACACACCCCTCTCACCACCACTTTCATTGCATCCCATTCAGTGGACCGACTCGTGGCCGTGCCATCATTCTCATCAAAGTAACGGCCGATACCCTGCTGGACAGCGTCATTGAATACTGAGTCCTCCAGCGTCTCCGGCCGAAGCCGCCATGTTGGTATCGCCGAGCGCTCCCGCTGCCACTGGATGTGTACCAATAGGGGGTTATGATCTGAAATGGTTCTGGCCAAGTACTCCGTATGAGAGATCAATGGGGCTAGGGACCCACTACAGAGCACCGAATCTATCCTCACATGCAGAGCGTGGAGAGCAGAGTAAAAGGAATAATCCCTGGTGTCTCTGTGCTGCTCCCGCCATACATCCAGCAACCCCCATCTGTCCTGCCAGTCCTTCCTGTGCAAGGCCAACTTGCGCACCGGGGAGTCTACCAGGGGGGGATGGGACCTATCCAGAGCCACATCCGTAATCGAGTTGAAGTCCCCCCCTAACACTATCGGGCCCGCCAGGAAAGAAGCCAAGGACCCAGAGAGGCCATCAAAGTATCGAGCCTGATCAGTATTTGGCGCATACACACAGCAGAGAACCACATCCCTTCCATACAACCTCCCCTCCACTGCTACGAACCTACCATCAGGGTCCACCACTTGATTCAGCACCTGGAACGGTATCCCCGCCCTCACCCAAATCAGCACCCCCCTGGCATATGCTGAGTAAGTGGTGCCGAACACCTGGCCCGCCATCTTTTTTGCAACGCAGCGCACTCTTTTTTAGTCATATGGGTTTCTTGCAGCATAGCAATCTGTACCCCTCTTCGCACCAGGTATGCGTGTACTTTGTGGCGTTTAACCATAGTTCGCAGCCCCCGGACATTCCACGTCAGGCATTTCAGGTTAGGTAATGTCCCCATACCAACATCGAGCAGTTCGATCCAAATAACAAAAGTTCACATCCCTCCCAAAGCAGTTGCCCCCCCCCAGAACACACCCTGAACAAAAAAACACCCCAAACCCCACTCCCCAGGACAGAGCCTACAAACCCAATGTCAGCCCCAATCCAAACCTCGAACCAACTACCCATATTCCTACCCTGTGGTCTCCACCACAGCGGGCCTTAAGGGCCCAAGGGGGGTGAGTTATCGCCGATCCCAGCTAGCGGAGCCCGCACCCCGCGCCCTCATCCCCTACTGCGCGCTCAGCCCCCCCCCCCGGCAACCCACTCATCTCCAACAGGATACCGCCCTACCATTAGGTCTCGAGCAAGTCCCAACACAGTCTCAACCGCAAAAGATTCCATCAGAGGTCTGGGGGGTCACCACCGGCCCCTTCGAGCTTTCCGCCTCTGAGAGGTCTTCTCCCGTTCTACTGCCTTCTCCGCCCAAGTCCGTTTCCACCCGGTCACTGTTCTGTTGCGACCCCGTGATGGCCGCCGTCGCTGCGAGCGCATCTCTCTTTTCCGCAGCAATTTGAGCCTCCCGTTTCTCCCGCTGGCGCCTGTTGCGGGACCTGATGCGCTGCGATTGTCTGATCCGGGGTTGCTTAGGCTGATCTCGCCTACTTTTATGCGACCTGTCCGTCCCCGCTCTATACGACTCCAGCCATTGCCAAACTTCATCTGGAGTCTGGAAAAAGTGCGTAGTTTCTAAGCATGGGCGAATTTTGCGAATCTCGCGTTCGCGAATTTTGCGGATTTGCGAACTCGCAATCCGCAAAATCCGCGAATTCTCGCGAATTTGCGGATTTTTTTTTGTGTGTTTGCGCGGGTTTCTGCCAGTTCGCGAGGGTTTTGTACAATTTCGCAAATTGCGAACTTACCTGTCGGGTCGCAAGTTTCGCGAACTTGTTGTTTCTACGTGTCCAGCCTGTTTGGGACACTCTTCTTCATCACTGCCACTCTCTGTCACCACTGCCACTCTCTGACTACTTATGCCACCCTCTGTTTCATCACAGCACCCTCTGGTTGTCCAGTCAGTGTACATTATTGTGGCAACGCAAGCACACCTTCCCTGCCTCAAGTGACCTGAATTAATTTGGGGCTGATTAATGTGTCACAGAATATTTTTTTAGCTGGCACCTGCTTCCTTAGTGCTTCCTGATTAGTGATCTTTTGCACTTGCTAAGTGCTTTCATTGTTGCAAAATTAGTTACAACACCTGCCCTGCCCCAACTGACAATAATGAATTAGGGGCTGATTAATGGATTTGAACTTCCAGCCTGGCTCCTGCTTGTCTCCCTTAGCTGTAATTCAGGACCTTTGTGGCATATGTGTAACTTTTCTGAGGTTCAGAGCAGGGTCACATAATAGTTGCAACTGGCAACTGAACTCTGGAGGGGCCCCTCAGGAAGCACTACAGGAAATGGCTACTAATGATGAGCCTGAACTTTTGAACCTGGTAAGTAGTTTCAGTTTTGCTAAGATCGTATTTCTGCAATTTTGCACTTATTCGCGGGGCGCGAAGTTGTACTGGGAAGCCGCGAACTCACGCGAACAGTGCGAGCAGTGCGAGCAAAATCCGCTGCTCGCGGATTTGCGGATTTTGCGGGAGATTCGCGAATCTCGCGGATTGCGAATTTCCCAAAAATCCGCAAAATCCGCGAGCGAAACGGATTTTCCGCCCATGCTTAGTAGTTTCGTCCAGTATGATCCGCAGCTTGGCCGGGTAGAGCAAGGAATATTGGATGCCTTCCTCCCGGAGCTCCTTCTTCACCGCTAGGAATGATGCCCTGTTCTTCTGGACCGCCTGAGTGTAGTCCGGGAAGATCGTGACCTTGCTGTTTTCCACCGCATACGGGCCCGACATCCTAGCCCGCTGGATGAGGAGATCCCGGTCCTTATAATGGAGGAGCCGCACCACCATCGGTCGGGGGGGGGCGGCCAAGCCCTGGTGGGTGAGCAGGCACCCTGTGGGCTCGCTCCAGAGTAAAAAAAGGAGTAAGCCCCTCCGGTGCCACCACTGTGCGAAACCAGTTCTCCATGTAGGCCACCGCATCCTCCCCCTCAATTCCTTCCGGCAGGCCTACGACCCGCACGTTGTTTCGTCTGTTGCGGCCTTCTGCATCCTCCGCCCGTCGTTCCAGCGAGTCAAACCGGGCTAATATATCCGTGATCCTGCGTTCTGCGGTCACCACCGACGGCTTCAGGTCCAATAGCAGCTGATCATGGTCCTTGACCCTATCTGCCAGCTTCGCGTGGTCAGCTCGCAATAGCCCCAGTCCCGTGGCCACTTGTGCGATGTCCTGGTGCAGCGCCTCCTTGGTCGAGGTGATCGCATCGAGTATGGCGTCTAGACGTCGGTGCAGCCGCTGCTCCGGATCCAACTCCGGCGGGGGAGTCTCGCCCATCCGAGACGATGCCGCCAGGTCCCCCTCAGCGCGCTCCTCGGCCACCAGCCCTCCGGCCGCCGCCATTTCAGGGTACTGCGTCACAGGCCAGCAAGCCGACCAGCTTCTGCGCTCGTAGTCCGGCGCGAACTACCTGATACTGAGCAGGGTCAAGCGCCGCCACCGATGCCCTCAGGACCAATGGCCAGCGTGGCGGGCACTGTTCCGCCGGTCCCCTCGGAAGCCTGAGGGGGGAAGGAAGGAGATAGACATGGCGGCCAGCGAGGGACCACAAGGTCCGGGCGGGGCTATTCACTGTTCCCCGACCTCAGGAACTGGCACCTCTGTCCCCAATGTCTCGATCTATCTGCTGCAGGGCCTCCCGCCAGTCGGCGACAACTCGGCTCAAAGTTGATGTCCGGGGCTGCCCGTCCTCATCGGCGCCATTTTCTTCTCACTCTCGGCAACACCTCGGCCGTCGCCCAACTCTGTCTCCTCGGGGCCAGCAGTCCCCCAGCAACTTTCCGTCTGTGCCCGGCTGTCCCGTCACCCTTCAGAGGGTAGGAGCGTCGACCTCGGGTCGCCCAGGGTGCCAAAGACAGGAGAATTAGCGGGATTCCGCGCGGAGCTGCGAGCTCACGCCGCCATCCCGATCGGCGTCCAAGCCACGCCCCCCCCTGGGTTAGATTCATAAAGAATAAATGTTTAAGGCTAGGATTGCATGCTCTGTGGACTGACCCGGGGAACGCGGCCAGTAGGATCAGTCGAAAAAACCTTACTAAGATTTATTACGAAAATAATCACACAGCTACCTTGTCCAATTCTGCAACCGGTACCCTAACTGCTTTGTTTTTAAATGTTAAAGACTTTTATAAATTTGAAGAATTCATGGATTACATTTATCCTATCCTGGCTAGAAAACTGTACATACAGTGGAGATACAGGGTTTTACCCCTCCGAGCTTTTGTCAATAAGTGGTCCCCAGCAGCAACTGAAAAATGCACAGAGTGCAACTATGACAGGGAAAACGATCTTCATGTTTTATTCTTCTGTCCAGCTTATGATAAGCCCAGGAAGTACTGGCTTGTGCCCCTGTGTAAGAATCTGGGATTCAAACATTGCATGCATGCTTTCAGAGTTTTAAAAACAAACATAACTAGACCAATTGTTTTTGCCGTGTCACAATTTCTAGTAACAATGTGGCGCAAGCAAATGTTTTTAATTAAAGCTATATAAAAGCGATACATAGCGACTATATCACGAAAATGCTTATCTTTTTGTATTTGTAATTTTTCTCGCTTGCTATACTATTTTGTATCTGTAACTGCTGAGATTGTATCTTTTCTCCTTTTGATACATTGAATCAAATTTTTCACCCATGATCTTGTTGTTTTTATACATTGCGTATTTTATGAATTCACTGTTTTTATATATTGGTATCTTTTATGGCATTTGGCCGAAATAAGATTTTATGATGATGATGATGATGATGGTAATTACATGCGATAACTATAACTGGTGAATTTAAATGGCTTTGTAAGTTTAAAATGTCTTTTTTTAACTGACCCTTAACATAACTATAAGGTCACTTTAACCCTGGTTTTTTCAGTGAATTATTATTATTATTGATAATATTAGTTTATTCATTTGTTTATAAAGTGCAGACTATCACTTGAGGGTGCATCTTCGCATAAATAACAGGAAGAAGTAGCTTCTCAGGAGCTAGCTATTAAACATTAGCAAAATAAATTACATTTTATGGCCTTTTTGAAGATCAAGTGTCCTTGTGTACATCGTGGATTGCGACGTAGTCCATTACAAATTTTAGGTTACAAATACCTGACACCTGCAGAAGAGGACATTAAGAAGTAGAGCGGAAACAGATCATACAGACCTCTCAGAAGAGTGAGTTGTATTGATTGGAGAAGTTTTTGTGCACAAGGCAAGCAGTCTTAAATATGACCTGATGCTTCAATGAAAATATGTGGAGATTCTGTCTGGCCTGACTGACATAATCAACTTTTCTGATTCCTAGAACTTTTCTGAATAAAAACATGTGAATTCTTTGCTATTTTAAATAAATAGTCAACTAGTCCAATGTACAGACTGTTACAATATCCAGTTTTGTTGTACATGCTTCGAGATGACCCTGGCAAGAGTGGCTTTGGGGATATAAGGCAGGATTTTTCCTAGATGCAAGAGGAAGTAAGCTTGTTTACTCGTATTTGAAAACAAAGCTTCCAGCCAATGTAGACGTCTAAAGATGTAAAATGTATTGAATGGACAGGACATGGGCCCATTGAAGGTGGCCAGATGGAGTCTTGCTAATGGAATTTGTTTATTCCAACAGGAAGTAGCTCTGTTTTATATCGGTAAATATATAGAAAGTTATTTCTCATTCAACCTTGAGCAGAACTTAGGTAAGTGCGAATGTAAGGGAGACAGTATGTAAATTCTGGTTCTGATGAAGCAGCAATTGGGTGTCGTCAGCATAGGAGATGGAGGAGAATTATCGTCTACAGTCTGAAAGGTAAGCGCTGTAGTCCTGAAGGATACTTGCTAATTTTAAAGCTGCTTAAACGTGTGATCGGCGCAATTGGGTCGCGCTTGTTAATTTATTATTTACCCATTTTAAATGCTCGTGGCTCTCAGCCGTTTTATTTTTCCATAATTCCGCCGCGCTATCTGGGAGGGTAACGGGGTTTCTTAGGACATTGCTTGCACCTAAAATTTGGAAATACTCACCGCTGTTACAGCGGGCCTTTAGCTGCTTCTACCTGCGAGGGGGACATCTTGGGTGAGGTAGTGCCGGCTGCGGCAGACATCTTGGTTAGCAGGCTAGCTGCTGGCTGACGTGATAGGCCCACAGGAGGCCATTTAAACCTGCCATATGCTAACGCGCAGCGTACACGCGCAGCGGGCGCGCCGTGGGCACGCCGGAGGCTCGCCAGAGGCGAGCCCATCTATGCCCATCCAGGACCAGACGGGACCCGGGGCCAGAACCCCTGGTTCGCGCATTATATATGACAGAGATGAGCTTCTGGAAATCAACTTGCTGCGCACTCCCCTTGAGGAGGGGAGCGAGGCGGCGCTTCGACAGGTAGGACTTTGGAAGGCTCAGGAGAAAGGTCTTGGCTGGCCTCATGCTTATAAAGCGGGGGTTGTGCATTATGGGCTGTTAAACACCCGCTCTCTCCAAAAACATAGTGTAGAGGTGTTCTCATTGCTGGAGGACGGGGAATTTGATGTGTTGGGGATCACGGAGACGTGGCTGGAGGATTCCTCGCTACCGGATCTTGTGGCTGCCTTACCGGCAAGTTTCTCGGTCCTACATTGTAATAGAGCGGGAGAGAAAAGAGGCGGAGGGGTGGCACTCTTCTTTGCTGATCGTTTGCGTGGAGAAATAATCTTGGCCGAAGATATAGGCGGGGCGGAGGTTCTGGGTGTTAAACTTAGACTGGGGACAGATTGCTTAACTGTCCTGGTAGTTTACCGTCCTCCTTGGGCCATGCCGGAGTTCCCGGACCTATTCTTGAAACTTGTGCAGGATATGCGCTCGAGGTTTGATAATTTGGTCATCCTGGGAGACTTCAATTACCATTGGGAAATTACCCCAAGAGAAGGGCAGGCTGGCCACATTGATGAGCTATTATCCTCGTTAGGTCTAACCCAACAAGTAAGGGGGCCGACACATGTGAAAGGTCACACGCTTGATTTGGTTTGGACGTCAATTCCGGTACAGGGAGCGACGATCTCACGACCGTGTGTCTGGTCGGATCACCACCTATTGAAGGGAGATCTCCTGATGAACTTACATAAAACGAAACCGGCAGAAGGCCAGAGGCTGGTGAGGAAGTGGAAGAACATCAATGGAGACAAAATGGTGGCACATCTCTTGGCGAATCCATCTCTGAACCGTCAAGATGAGAATCCTGATGCTCTCTGCAGTAATCTAGATGAGAGACTTCGAAGGGCGGTCGACTATGTGGCGCCAGCACGCAGGGTCAACCTAGTAAATAGAGGCTGGAGGTCCCCATGGTACAACGACTCTTTAAGGGAGAAAAAGAGAGCTTTACGCAAGACGGAGAGAGCTTGGCGCAGAGCCTACGACACGAAGGCGAGAAGTCTCTACATGCTAGAATTAGCGAACTATAAACGGGCAATAATAGCTAGGAAGGCGGATTTCTATGAGGAAAGGATCATCACAGCTATAGATCCTCAAAAAGAAATCTTTCGAGTCCTAAATGAACTCAAGAAAGTAAAAGAACAAAGGCCGGAGTTCACTTTAGAGGACTGTCAGAGATTTCAGAACTTCTTCACTAGCAAAATTAAAGATCTTATTTCAGAAATTGCCTGTACTCCCATGCATGCTTGCCCCCCACTGACTACGTCGGCTAAGAAGCTGGTGGACAGACCTCTGGACTTTCTTCCTCCTATTACGAAAGAGGAACTGTCCCTGCTTACTGGGAGAGTTAAGTCTGGCTCCCAGGCTGATCCTTGTCCCCCTGATGTATTCAAACTGGCTATGCCAGGAATAGAAGAGGAGGTTCTGAACCTTTTGAACTCATCCTTAGCATTAGGCAAGGTTCCTACTGCCTTTAAGGAGGCAAGGTTGATCCCTCTGCTAAAAAAGACTGGGGCAGATGTGAAATGCCTAAAAAACTTTAGGCCCATTTCCCAGATCCCTTTCCTGGCCAAAGTGTTGGAACAGCATGTTCTGGCCGAGCTTTCTGACCATCTAGAAAGGAACGGGCTGTTGGAACCAAATCAATCAGGGTTCCGTGCAAATCACAGCACGGAACTGGTCATGCTGTCTATCATGGATGAGCTCCGGAACAGGGCAGATAAGAAGATACCTGGTACCCTGGTGCTGTTAGACCTCTCCGCGGCGTTTGACACCGTTTGTCACAAACAACTTCTGTCGCGGATGAGGGATTTCGACATCCTAGGCACAGCCCACGCCTGGTTTGCTTCTTTCCTACAAGGGAGAACACAAAGAGTTCAGCTGGGAGAACTGCTCTCTACTGCAACACCAATTTCCTGTGGAGTGCCACAGGGGTCGGCTTTGTCGCCCCTGTTATTCAATATATATCTCCAACCATTGATCGCACTCCTGAATCAAATGGATTGTCAGGTATACAACTATGCTGACGACACCCAAATCATTATCCAAATGGATAATGCTCCTGGGGCGTCAGCAAATCTGCAAACCATTCTTAAGCACACAGCTAATTGGATGTCGCTGAACTCCTTAAAAATTAACCCGGACAAGACGGAGGTCTTACCTATCACCATCGCTGGCAATCCATGGCATGACGGGTTCTGGCCTAGGGAACTTGGACCGCCCCCGGAGCCGGCAGTGGCAGTAAAAAGCCTAGGCATCCATGTGGATGATAAACTTTCCATGCGGAAACAAGTCACCACGGTGGTAGGAACTTGTGTTGGCCTGCTCCGTCAACTTAGAAAAATTGCGCCATTACTGTCCTATTCCACCTTGAGACGGGCGGTTTCCGCAATGATTCTAGCAAGATTGGACTACGGCAACTCACTTTACCTAGGATTACCCCAAAAACTCCTGGACAGACTTCAGATGGTGATGAATGATGCCGCCAGGCTCATTCATAAGAAACCCAGGAGCACGCATGTGTCCCCACTTATGCGCGAGCTACATTGGCTCCCAGTAAGGCAGAGGGTGCTTTTCAAAGGGCTATGTATTGCACACAAATCTCTCTATGGTAAGGCGCCAAGATACATTAAGACCCGCCTGATTCCATACAAACCGGGTAGGGTGCTAAGATCTGCTGAGGCAACCCTTCTCACACAACCACGTTTCAGATTGGCGACAGTGGGTGGTCGTGCCATCTCGAATACCCTCCCAGCAGTCTGGAATAGTCTATCGGCGGATCTGCGTAAGGAACCTAATTTGCTGTCCTTTCGGAAGAGGTTGAAGACTGTTCTTTTCCAGAAGGCCTGGGGTGGGCTATAATCTTCTGGGAAAGGTATTTTCAGGATTTCTGCGGTGTTTACCGGACAAGCGCTTAGAGACCCCTGGGTTATAACGCGCTATATAAATCGAAATAAATAAATAAATAAATAAATACAGTGTTCAATGTAACAGAGACCCAGTTTGACCAACTGAGCTGTCTTGTCTTCATTAATATGTCTCATCCAATGCTACTGCTAGGACTGTCTCCATGCCTCTCACAGGACACAATCTCATTAACCTAAAAAACTGGATTGGTGTTGCACTACTATAAATCAGCCGCGGCAGCTGCAGGTAAGAACGGTGGGGCGGTGGTGCCAGTTGAGGTGGGGTTTCGAGACACGACCAAGAGGGAAAATTAATTATTTATTTAATTTTCCCTCGTGGTCGTCTCTCGAAATCCCCCCTCACCTGGCCCCATCGCCCCACCGCTCTTACCTGCAGCGGCTGCAGCTGCTATAAATTCTGATAATTTGGCAAGAAATGGAGGGCGAGTGATAGTTAGCTACCACTAAGGCGTCAAGTGATTTCTTTTTTGATCTCGGCTACAGGCCTCTTTAGCTGTCTGTTGAACACACATATCATATACAAAGAGTTGATTTTCAGTTAGCCCCTTGCTTATGATTGGATGGCGTGATTACCTATCCCCGATGTCTGCTTTTGATTCAATGACTTTCCTCCCTATTCTTGTGTTTGTCACTCCGAAAAGCATTTTTATTTCACAGTGTTGTGATTAGAAGAGTTCTAATGTTTCAGTGCCTACATGAGGGCACACTTGTTTACTTTGACATTCAGCCCCCTAATAGAGAGCACGTTTCCTTCATCGCTCCATATTTGTTTCTCTGCACCCAAAAGCTCTATTTGCTCCCCGTATGATCAGAGAGGTTTTAAGGCATGGTCAAAGTGGACAATTTCCCAGGGCTCTCAATTTTCTAAGGGGCCCCTTATACAGTGATCATCCTCAGTTTCCTATACTCTGTCTCCCTTTTCTGTATTTCTGTGCCCTGGGCAAGATGTATTTCAGCAGTTTTGTGTGAAAGTTTAGTTATCATATTGTTCGGCATCATGCGGGCTTGATCTACAGAATCTAGCCTAAGTTATTCTGAATAGAGGCCCCCTAAATATGTCTTCCCTGCCCCCAAAAATCCTTAAGATAACACTGTCCCTGATCGCTGATACTCCCCATCCTTCTCCCATGTTTCCCACCTTTTTTATTGATGAGTGCCTGGCCTTTACAAAGTGCTATGGGTCACTCCCTACCTTTTTTTGTACTAATTTGCACTTTTTTTGTGTGACTTTTTTATTTTTTATTTACCATCTCAAAATGGACATCCTCGATGTTAGAATGGCAAACTTAAAATTCCATGATTACCACCAGTGCATCACAAGGCTCGAATGTGTCAGGGCACGCAGAGGAATGCATTGCGATGCATGTGTGGGCAATTTTGTAAATTTTACAATAGATTTTCTTCAATTGAAAACTAAAAACACCGTGTTTGTTTTTTGTTGCTAATATAATTTGTGATGTTTTTTTATAACTGCGTAAAGTACTTCCAGAGCCTTAGCAATATTGCACATTAACACATATGCACTGACGGCGTGTATTCCCCTTGCTGTGCATTGCACATTCAGCCTGCCTGTACAAGTAAGCATAGCCTAGTTCTGAAGTTGGCATAACAAAGCAGAATTACAGATCCATTGGAGTCAGCCTTTTCGTCTAATCTTTGTTCAAGGCTTCTCACTTTCTTCCCACAAGAGGGTCAGGTCATTTGTTCATTAGTGTCTAGGCGAAGACTACGGAGCTAAAAACATGTTAGTAGCTGACAATCGATCATTTTGCATGTGGAGCAGATTGCTCATTATGCAAGTTTTGCTGGCACTGCAAAGTTGGATAGCTCCAAAGGCCCTCGGTATAATACACATTACAAGCACTTCTACAACAGAGTGGGATGTACAGTATGTATGCCTTGCATTCAAAGATGTCAAAATCCTCAATAGGTGCAGGTTTAGAAATAGAAGTTGTGAACCTCAGTCAAAACAAGTTTTTGTTCCATTGGAGTGATTGAGCTCTAGTTACATTTTGGCGGAATGGAAAAATAGATATTTTTCATGTTTTTGTTGCTTACCAGTAAGTCTGTGGTCTGTGGAAATGTCATGTTTTAGAACTTTTATTTAAAAGATAATGTAGGGACCATCACAAAAACTGATGAAGAATTCACAGAAAATTTGTAGAAACTAGAAGTGAATACTCTTGTGAGAATTGCCGATAAATATATATATTCTTTTTGCTTTCTCTCATTATTTACATTTATTGTTCAACCAGTTATTATTTATTTTTTCTATCTTATGGATTGTTTGTATATAGTGTAAATAGCAATGTTCTAAGTAATCCTGGTCATTAATTTCATCAATTTGGTTATTACATTACCATCCACTTCAGCATATGCCAGCTCTTGCTCGTTGTAAATAGTCATGTTTCCTGCGATTTTCATTGGCACTTTGTCATTATTTGTTCGTATGATCGGCAGATTTCTACTTATATTAATAGGTATGCTTTCTGCGTTTCTTTATGGCACTATGTCATTATTTTGTTCACATGAATTGCAGAAATCCACTCACATTACAACTGGTGGTTTTTACATGCTGTGTTTATTATTTTTTCTATTTAGAACACATCTCTGTTAATATATAACCATTCGATGATTGAATCGTGATTTTTTGAACTGCTTTACACGTTTATATGATTCAGTTGTTATGTTTTCTTTAGAACACTGGTTATTTTATGAGTCCTTTCACTATGTTTGCTATTAAGAGAAGGCGTGCACTATTGGTCACTTTTGATTGTCCTTTGTTTACTACTACTATTTATATGATTTGTTTGTTCCTGACGCGTTGTGTGAACAAGCTCTCTTGTTGAGCGAAACGCGTCATCTTTACTGAATAAATCGTCTTCCCTGTTATCCATCCATGGATTCCTGATTATTTCGAGGCTATTGCTTTCTGCTGGGCGTAAGGCTTATGAGGTCCTGACCTTTTTTGTTCCGCCATCATTGAACGGGACTAGGACTGCTCTAATATATATATATATATATATATATATATATATATATATATATATATATATATATATATATATATATATATATATATATATATATATATATATTATTTTTTTTATTGACTGCAAAATGGGCACAGAGTACAACATCCATGGCACCTCTCAGATTGCAAAGCCCAGCACCTGAATAAAATGTGAAGGCTATTACAAAGCACAGGTGTATTTCGAGAAGAGTTGCTATGAGAACATCCACTCCCTGGACCTCAGCTAAGATCCTAAAGTCTGTCAGATCTCACAGATCCTATGAAAGTATATTTCGGCAAAACAAAGACTTGGTAACATAAGTCTCACCTTTCAATGGTGTCACCATTCTTTTGGCTTTGCCAATGCGTTGGTGTTCCTGAATGTAAACAGTGGAAGGCTACAAGTCTCCCAACCAAAAAGATGGTAAAGAAACTGAGGTCCATGGGTGCGACAAACAAGAAAAGAAAGCCATTAAATAAGAAGCAAGCAAAGGAGATTGACAAACAAGCCAATGCCAACCAGTGGTAAGCAATGGGCTGTTCCAAAACCCACTGCAAATATTGATGTTGAGCATAATAGGTCTTTGACAACAGACAGATAAAGGCTGTATATAGGCAAGAACTGAAAAGATGTTAGCTACAAACTTCACAGTCAGTGGACTGCTGTTTAAGTGGGGTAGCGGGCGGGATAGATCCAGTTCTAAATTTGTTCCAGTGGATGCAGATGGCGGGCATTGGAACTCAATTTTGGTGACTGTTGCTTAACATCAGACTTTGAGTACAGTATTAATAAGAGAGAGATGTCGAAAAGGGGGAGAGAAAGGAAGAGGAGTAGAAAACATTGACAAAGTGAGAAAGTAGGGCTGAAAAAGAACCAAAAAATGAGCACGCATCGGTGGCTGCTGCGAAGTCAGACTTTAGGTTCCTGCACTTATTATTCTTTTCTTTCATGTGAAGGTCATGCACTGGACAGATCAGGACACCCCTTTGAAATCTCTACCTTATGCACACCTTCTCAACATTCAGTACTTCCTCCTCCACCACTGTGCGGTTTCCAGTCTTTGAACTGGAAGTGCGGTGGCTTTAGTACTGCGCTCCTTTTTTTAACAGAAGAATTAATTGTACAGGCATTTGTTCTAACCAAATCAGTTGATCGATTTTTATAAATTCTCATAGAAAGTCTCATAACTTAGCTCTGACGTTTCCCAGAATTATGTGTACTCTTCCATTATCACTCCCAATGTTGAATACACATCTTAGATCATTTCCTCGACCCATTACTTTATTTCCTCTAGTACTGCGCAAGCGGATTTAGAACATAGCCGTGTTGCAAATTGGTTTCTCTGTGAAAGGGAGAAATTGATTAGTTGCTTAAGTGAAAGTACATCTTCAGCACATAATCTGACTTCTGAAATAGACACAAAAATGAGGACTGAACTCAGCGACCTAGGATCGCTCGTGTTTGCAGTTTTTGGTATGACCCAGGACCTCTCTGAGAATCGGAAAGCTGTTCAAATTCAGACTTTTTTTATGAAAAACACTTTGTAGTGGGTTTTATTGACACCTCTGCTTTATCATGACCAAAACCTTGGGTTGTGGAACATTTTCACATGTGGGAAAAAGACCATGCCTCCTGCCCTGATAAGAGCTATAAATAAAGACTTCCAGTCCTGCATGTAGAAGACTGGGTATATAAAAGGGAGGGAGCCAGAGGCAGAGAAGTTGTGGGCTCTCAGAAGCACCTCGTAGATTGCCAAGATGTTCCAAGCCATTCTTGCGGCAGTGCTGGTGGTTGGCGGTGAGCACAAGATTATTCACAATCTTTATAAGCTCTAGTAAGGGGTTAGAGAGAGAGAGTGAGTGAGTGAGTGAGTGAGTGAGTGAGTGAGTGAGTGAGTGAGAGAGAGAGAGAGAGAGAGAGAGAGAGAGAGAGGATTGTGCATAGCCCATTGATTGAAGGTTTCTTGATGAAGTGGCCCTATTAAAAAAGGTACGCTGTAGAGAGGGGTCCCTCTCAATGGTGGCGAGCAAGCCTGTGGGACTTATGCAGAACCCGTAAGGATATCTAAACTCCTGGACTTGAGTCAGGGACCCACTCCACAAGTAGGGGGACCCAAGCCCCAGAATATCTCTGGAACTGCTCCTCAATCCTATATATGGAATAGGGGGCACAAGATCTTGAGAATCATTGACCCCACCTTCCTTTGTTGTTTGGAAGAAAACTAAGGAACCTGTGTCACGGAAAGCTGATATAGAGGCGCGAAAGATTCAGAAAATTTGCTAGATTGTACACAAATTTGGAAGATTTAGAACATCTGTCAGAGCCACAGATGTCCTTGTAATGGGGCCTAATTCTAGACATGCCCCCCTTGAATCGAGGGACAACAATTCCGAAACATCTCAGTCCCTCCTATCCCACAACGCCCTCATATTATGGAGTCCTTGCTCTGGTGCTGATTTTATTTTTATTATATTTGTTTTGTTTGGGTTCTCATTAGATTGGGACAGGGTGCTACGGGGAACATCCCTTACAACGCATTTATTACAACGCACTACCATTACAACGCAACCATTACAACGCAAACCATTACAACGCATTGCGCTGGGGGGCGCTCTAGGATAGGGAATATATTTAATTTACTATCCAACACCTTCCCTACTATCCACGGGGACTGGAGTTGGAATAGTAAATTAAATAAATCACTATCCAGCGCTTAAAAGCACTATGCGTTGTAGTGGTATGCGATGTAAAAACCGCGTTGTAACAGCAGGCGTTGTAATAGCCTGCGTTGTAGTGACACCAATCCGGTGCTACACAAACAGAATCATATAACAGGATTAATATAACATTCTTCATAAACACTAGAGGGTACAAACCCCATGTGTCTATGGGGTTCACAGTGGGTGGTTCACACATGGTGTGGCTGGGATATATGAGGGATGTATTGCCTGTATGAGACAGTGCCAGTCGTGATGGGAGGAAAAAGAATTTCACCAAATATGGACAGGCTGCTGGAGCTTCCAATGAAAACGTGAGCCTGGTCTTAACTATCTGGATTTGGAAATGTCCTTTAATTAATCTGAGGATAAGCTCCCCTGTGGTATGGATAATTCATGTTCAACGTAGCCAGCTCAAGTTTCTGCAACTACTTGGGTAGCAATTGAATACCAGGGCAGTGGCAATATCGGTCTTAAGCACACAAGAGGGATAATGAAAGAGTAAATGTTCAAGAAACAGGTAGCGTATAAGCGAATGGCAGATTTTCACATTTGTTGGCGTATGGTAAATAGGGAATGTAAGAATAACACAAGGAGAGGAAGGGTATTACGGAACGACTCCTAGTACCCTAAGGAATAACAATATAAACAAAGAAGGAATAGTTCAAATTCAAAATTACCGCGTTTTCACTTTCTCACACTGTCCAAACAAACAAACCCGCTCCGCTGCAATTCAGGTGTCAAAGCACATGGGAGGCACACGGCGACCCAAGTGGGAACCCAATGATGAAGCATGACACCAACTAGGTTGGTGGATGAGGGTTCCTACAAAAAAGAATATCTTTTCCCTTTAATGCAGTAAGTTTGCATTCGGAACTGTTCCTTCTTTGTTTATATTGAATAGGGAATATAGCCACCGGATGGTCGACTGTGGTAACAACAGTGGGGTAAACAAGAGCTAAAGAAAAAATCTAATATAACTTCAGAAACACTGGGTTAAATATCAGCCAAGTTTGAGAGGTGAAACTTTGGAGCCAGAACCCTGACTGGAAGTGCCCAGTCGTGAGGTCACAGCCCTCTGACATCAGGTGACATGTCTTCTTCCACAATAGGGAAGCAGACGATGGGGAAATCACTTAATCTCCCCAAGCCTGAATGTGTAATGTAAATACGGTGTTCATGTAAAGCGCTCCACTACCTTCGGGTCGAGTTCGCGCTATATAAAATATGCAACAACAAAAAAGTCTGAGTACCATGGTTGAGAAATTGCATGAGAAACAGTGAGAAAGGATGTATTTTTGTTGCACCCCAGTGATACCAAAGACCTGTATTTATTGCACATTTCCGGTAACAGTATATGTTGCTTTCTTCTCCTGTGCTTGCCAAGAAAGGAGGATCAGACACACACCACGTGTGTTGTAGGTTCTGTGGTCTGGCATTTCTGAAGTGTAATTCTCCCTTTGTTTGCTCTGCAGCGCTGGGCTGTGGGAAGCCGGCCTACGCACCGTCCGTCTCTCGAGTGGTCAATGGTGATGAAGCAAGGCAACACAGCTGGCCATGGCAGGTCAGTACCTTGGTTGGACTATGGTTTTATTGTCAAAATCGAAAAACGACTTTAAAGAAAGACTGTATTCAATGAATTAACATAAAGAGTAACTCAAAACTGCCACATAACACAAACCCTGACTGGGCGAAGTGGCCTGAGCCTTAAGGTGCAAATTCTAAGACCCTTTTAATTTTCCTTGAAACTTCAAGACTTCTATAAATCTGGCAAGCCTTTGAAACCCAAAGACAATCTGTCATCCTAAGACTTTTTTGAAACCCCAAGGCCTCCTGAATCACAAAGACCCCTGAAGACTCCTAGGCACCACCCGAAATCTAAGGGTTCCCATGAAACACAAAGACCCCTGAAGACTTCTAGGCACCACCCGAAATCCAAGGGTGGAGAAGGGTGGAGAAGCGTGGCTCAATGGTTAGAGTGGCAGACCCTGATGCAGAGGTCTGGCCCGCGACCAGGGTTCAATTCCCGCCTCGGCGGCTCTTGGACTCAATTTCCCCGGACCTGATAATTCTCGCCTCGGTGCCTAGTCTAATCATGGGTCCCACTCTGTGACTCTGGGCAATAGCTTGCTTAATCTCCACAACGGCCCCAGCAGCGTTGTGGAGGCCTGGCTTCACCTTGGGGGTGCCCAGGAGTGGACATTTCATAGGAAAGACAGGCTGGGTTCCACAGCGGTATGAATACAGCGCTATGAGGCCTCCGGGTAGAAGTGCGCTATATAAATACTCTACATTAACATTTACATGAAATAAAGACCCCTGAAGACTCCTAGACACCACCCGAAATCTAAGGGTTCCCAATAAACACAAAGACACCTGAAGACTCCTAGACATCACCCGAAATCCAAGGGTTCTTATGAATTACAAACACACCTGAAGACTCCTAGGCACCACCCGAAATCTAAGGGTTCCCATGAAACACAAAGACCCCTGAAGACTCCAAGGCACCACCCGAAATCCAGGGGTTCCCAATAAACACAAAGACCCCTGAAGACTCCAAAGCACCACCCGAAATCCAGGGGTTCCCAATAAACACAAAGACCCCTGAAGACTCCTAGGCACCACCCGAAATCTAAAGTTTTCCATGGAACACAAATACACATGAAGACTCCCAGTCATCACCCGAAATCCAAGGGTTCCTACTAATTACAAACACACCTGAAGACTCCTAGGCACCACCCGAAATCCAGTGGTTCCCATTAAACACACAGACACCTGATGACTCCTAGGCACCACCCAAATTCTAAGGGTTTTCGTGAAACACAAAGTCACCTGAAGACTCCTAGGCACCACCTGAAATCCTATAAATTACAAACACACCTGAAGACTCATAGGCATCACCCGAAATCCAAGGGTTCTTATGAATTACAAACACACCTGAAGACTCATAGGCACCACCCGAAATCTAAGAGTTCCCATGAAACACAAAGACATCTGAAGACTTGTAGGCACCACACGAAAACCAAGAGTTCCCAATAAACACACAGACACCTGATGACTCCTAGGCACCACCCGAATTCTAAGGGGTTTCATGAAACACAAAGACACCTGAAGACTCCTAGGCACCACCCGAATTCTAAGGGTTTTCATGTAGCACAAACACACCTGAAGACTCTTAGGCACCACCCGAAATCCAAGGGTTCCTTTGAATTACAAACACACCTGAAGACTCCTAGGCCTCACCTGAAATCCAAGGGTTCCTTTGAATTACAAACACACCTGAAGACTCTTAGGCACCACCCGAAATCCAAGGGTTCCTTTGAATTACAAACACACCTGAAGACTCCTAGGCAGCACCCAAAATCTAAGGGCTCCTATGAAACAGAAAGAAACATGAGGCTCCTAGACACCACCCGAAATCCAAGGGTTCCCATGGAACATAAAACACCTCCTACATTGGAGATCCCCCACAGAGAAACAATAACTCCAGTACATTCTTTCCAGTAAAACTGCAACACCCCCTGACAGTCAAAAAACACAAGTAACACAAATGTTTCTGAAACCCCAAGACCCAATAAAACCGGAATAGCTCCATCGAGTCCATAGAGACACTCAAGAACCCTGACAATTCGGACATGAATAACTCAAGCAGGTCAGTTCCTATCACTTTCTTGAGAGAGCTAGACCACCTCGCCTGTGTATCCAACTACATTATCACTCTTTGGTGACTTTAATTAAGCCTAAACAGTTAATTCGGAATCTTGTTGAACTATATTTTATTTACCGAAACAAGCTATTCTTACATCAAGAAGAAGAAAATATTTTGTATCAAAATCCAGTTTTCCATCCTTTTGATCTGGGGAACGTAATATACACTGCAGATATATTTTTGTGTGGAGCAGACTGACAGGCAGTATCTTTCACATACTATTACAAATCAATCAAAAAGAAACTGAAAAGCTGCTGGTTGTAAGTCAGAATATGAGCACAAAAATATTGTTAAGGTAAGCATATGCTTGTGATTATAGTTTCATTGATCTTCACTATCCTATGTCACTACATATATATATATATATATATATTTATATGTGTGTGTGTGTGTATAATATATATATATTTGAAATATATGTGTAAAATGTATATATATTTATATTATATTGTTAAGGTACAAATAGGTGGGATATGTGAAGTTAAGAAGAATAAATACAGTCAATATGAATAACTAAAATCACACACACAAATGTTTGATGTGCACAATAGTTTGAATGCTCAACAATATATCATGTTATTAGAACTAATAAACAGCTAACATGTGTGCATATCAAACATGAATCAATTTTTCTTAATATATTATAAAGTACAACATTATATTGTCTGACGCTCTCACAGATTGGCCTGCGTCTTGTTAGCTATTCATGTGAATATTGTACAACTGTCCACTTCCATTGCAGAGAGCAGAAACAAGTTTAGTGCGTTACACACAAATGCATAGCTTGCATTTGAGATTTTCTTAAAATGCGTCTAAAAGATTTGCCTATGTAACACAGAATAAATATTATAAGAACTTAAAACAGTATCTGTGGGCTAACATCCATGGCTTCACAAGTTTGCTTGTGGACAAATGGGGTCTGATCAAAGTCATCTTATTAAGAAAAAATATTTAGGGCCAGATGCATCAAGGCTTTTGCGACTCGCAAACGGCCTTTTAGCATGATTTGCTATGTATCAAATAATCGCAATTTAAGGAATCGCAAAAAAATGCGATTCCTTATTTTGCCATAGCATTTAAGGAATCGCAATTTTTACGATTCCTTAAATGATATGTATGTAACTATTTGGAATTGCGAATTTGTGTTAAGAAATTGCAAATTAGCACCAATTTGTACTTGGTGGCAATTTGCGATTTCTTTTAAAAATGCCCTATTTGGCATTTGTGAGGGTGGCATGTGACACACATACATGCCCATAGGGCATGTATGTGTGCCACATGCACACACATGTAAATTTCAGGGGTGCAGCAGGGTGTCTTTGAGACACCCCTGCACCCTTGAAATAATTCTCAAATTGCGATTAGCTAATTGCGAAATCGCAATTTGAGAATTATTGCACTATAATTCCTATGGGCCTCCTGGCCCATAGGAATGCATTGCAATCTATTCTTTATTTGCGAATTCGCAAAATGCGAATTCGCAAATAAAGAATAATAGGGAATCGCTAAAATCGCTATTTAGGAATCGCAAAATGGATGCTTGATGCATCTGGCCCTTGATCCCCATCTGATTTAAGTGGAACAAACTGGGGTGAAGTCTAAGCGTATTAATTGACCTGAGCTTGCGTACTCCCAATGAAGCAATGGCACAGCTCTGCTCCCTCTGGGGTCAGGAGTCCATCACAATCACGGCACACTTTCAACTCCTGCCTGACCTGTCCATTCACTAGTCAGCATTACTGGCACCAGTTTAACTCTGATACCACAGCCCTCCTGTGAGTACATCCTGGATTCTGCAAGCCAAGGGTCCAACACTTGTCCAAACCCTTCAAAGTTGAGAGAGGCGGGCTCTACATCATCGAGCCGTGGAGATAGGAGCCTTGGCCCTCCCCGGGGGTAACATAAGGGGTGCCCAGGAAACTTCTTTTAGGATATGGATCCTGCACAGGACACCTATCGGGGGCAATAGTCCTACGCCTCCTAGTCTGTCCACAGTCATCTCCAAAATGTCACTTTCTCACTCAAAATACAGTCGAGGCTGAACATTTCAATGTGGGCTTTGGAGGCATCGTCCTTAAGCTTGCGGTAGAGACATATCTTTGAAAGCTCTAACACAGAAAGCATGAATGTTGCCACCTAGAAAGTGACACGACATAAACCATATATCTAGGACATGTTCAGTGAAGACCTCGCCAGCAGATAGTCCCCCCCCCCCCCCCCCACTTTCTCAGAAATGCCTTCATGTTGTAGAATCTTGCATCCTCAGAATGAAGCTACTGGTACTGAAGCTGAGGGGGGATCAGGACCTCTCTCTGTAATAGTAACACAACAGGGTTCCCTGGTGGAGACAGACCGTGATTCTTCAGCAGAAGCACCTCGCTGGCAGCCACAGAAGACCCACTAGTAACAGCCATTGCCTCTTAGGTGGTGACACGTGAAAACCTTCAGATACCTACAGAAAGTACCTTTCTAAAGGTATCATGCAGCACCTCTCTCTTGCTAACATCCCGTGACTGAGGCTCGCTACTGATAACAACTCTTGCCTTCTGGTGGTGTGAACACATGGCTCTCTGGTTCGAACACAGGAAGACTCTGTGATATTAGCGAAACTAGGTTCTCTGCGGGTAACATAACAAGGCAATGGGGGTAACATGGTGCAATCTGATGGTAGCAACGGGGCCCTGCTGGTAACAGTGCCAGGTTAGCAGAATCTTAAACACACATTGCGTTTTCTTTTTGTGCAGGTTTCCCTTCAGTATCTTTCTGGTAGTTCCTGGTATCACACCTGTGGTGGAACTCTGATCGCGTCCAACTGGGTGCTAACAGCCGCTCACTGCATCAGGTAAACTGTCTCCCGTGTGTGGCACTATGTGGCATGAGAGCTCAGCCTCCTGTGTGGTACTATGTAAAGTTTGGGCTCAGCCTCCTGTATGGTGTATATAATGCTCAGCTTCCTGCGCAGTGCTGTGCATAGTTAGTGCTCAGCCTGCTGTATGGCGCTATAGGACATGATTATTCAGCCTCCTGCGTAGTGCCATAGTGACTTAGAGCTTAGCTAGATGTATGGTGCTAAGTAAAGTTAGTTCACAAACTGCTACCTGGTGCAATGTAAAGTTAGTGCACAGTCTGCTGAGTGGTGCAATGTTACATTAGTGCTCAGTGCTGCTCAGCTCATGAGTGGTGGCAGTGCTCAGCCTGCTGCGTGGTGCAATGTAATTAAAGTTGGTGCTCAGTATGCTGAACGGTGGCAGTGCTCAGCCTGCTGTGTGGTGGAATTTAAAGTTAGTGCACAGTCTGCTGAGTGGTGCAATGTTAAATTAGTGCTCAATTCTCAGCTCATGAGCGGTGGCAGTGCTCAGCCTGCTGCGTGGTGCAATGTAAAGTTAGTGCTCAGCCTGCTGCGTGGTGGAAGGTAAAGTTAGTGCTCAGTATGCTGAGCGGTGGCAGTGCTCAGACTGCTGCGTGGTTCAATGCAAATTTAGTGCTCAGTATGCTGAGGGGTGGCAGTGCTCAGCCTGCTGTGTGGTGGAATTTAAAGTTAGTGCTCAGTAGGCTGAACGGTGACAGTGCTCAGCCTGCTGCGTGGTGGAAGGTAAAGTTAGTGCTCAGTATGCTGAGCGGAGGCAGTGCTCAGCCTGCTGCATGGTGGAAGGTAAAGTTAGTGCTCAGTATGCTGAGCAGTGGCAATGCTTAGCCTGCTGCGTGGTGCAAAGTAAAGTTAATGCTCAGTATGCTGAGCGGTGGATATGCTCAGCCTGCTGCATGGTGCAAGGTAAAGTTGGCGCTCAGTATGCTGAGCGGTGGCTGTGCTTAGCCTAATGCGTGGTGCAATGTAAATTTAGTGCTCAGTTTGCTGAGCTGTGGCAGTGCTCAGCCTGCTGCGTGGTGGAATGTCAAGTTAGTGCTTAGTATGCTGAGCGGTGGCAGTGCTCAGCCTGCTGCGTGGTGCAATGTAAATGTAGTGCTCAGTATGCTGAGCGGTGTTAGTGCTCAGCCTGCTGCGTGGTGCAATGTAAATTTAGTGAGCGGTGGTAGTGCTCAGCCTGCTGCGTGGTGCAATGTAAATGTAGTGCTCAGTATGCTGAGCGGTGGCAGTGCTCAGCCTGCTGTGTGCTGCAATGTAAATTTAGTGCTCAGTATGCTAAGCGGTGGCAGTGCTCAGCCTGCTGCGTTGTGGAATGTAAAGTTAGTGCTCAGTATGCTGAGCGGTGGCAGTGCTCAGCCTGCTGCGTGGTGGAATGTAAAGTTAGTGCTCAGTATGCTGAGCGGTGGCAGTGCTCAGCCTGCTGCGTGGTGGAATGTAAAGTTAGTGCTCAGTATGCTGAGCGGTGGCAGTGCTCAGCCTGCTGCGTGGTGGAATGTAAAGTTAGTGCTCAGTATGCTGAGCGGTGGCAGTGCTCAGCCTGCTGCGTGGTGGAATGTAAAGTTAGTGCTCAGTATGCTGAGCGGTGGCAGTGCTCAGCCTGCTGTGTGGTGCTAAAAAACGTTCCACTCATCTTCCTCTGTGGTGCATTGCGAAGTTAATGCTCAGCCCAGTGTGTGTAATGTAAAGAGTGGGGCCTATTTAGAACTTTTGGGGAGCAGGGCGGCGCAGCAAGTCACTTTACTGCGCTGCTTTGGGTCACAAGGAAAGTGCAGGAATGCACCATATTTAGCCAATATTGCGCATTCCTGTCTTTTCCCCCCTGCGCTGGCACCATTTTGGCAGCCTAGCACCAACGCAGGCACACTTGCACCATAATGCAAGGGCGCCTTTGTTGTTGGCAGGGTTGTTTTTATGCAGGAAGTGGTACCTTCCTGCCCAAAAACAATCCTGAGAGGCTTTTATCCTCTTCCAATGTGTGCTGCAGAATCCACCACACGAAGAAAGAGCAAAAACGAGGAGAAATAAAGACTTTTCTCCTCTTTACGCCTCTCCTGGGAGGCTTATCTTTTTGGCGCATCCCAGGTTTACCTGTAGCTGTCTGGTTACGTGTCCAGTCTCCTAAATGATGCTAAGTCGGGTAAGCAGGCAGCAGTTGAGTTGTGCAGGTTCCAGCTTGACTCCTCAGTGATCCACCGTAGAAAGCCTCCGTCTTCTCTCGAATGACCGGAAACAGCAGGGCCTTCCGACTCTCTCTCCCTCAATCGACCCTGTTTTCTTCTCATTACAGTTCCTCCAGGTCTTATCGAGTGCTGCTTGGAAAACACAACCTCCGCGTCTCCGAATCCGGCTCGCGAGCTGTCCAGGTGCAGAGACTCCTCAACCACAAGCAGTGGAACTCCAGCCAGCTCTCCAACGGGTAAGTCGGGGCTTAAAGTGGGGCGGGTCTTACCAGGGGTCAGCACCGGCAATAATTAAAAACAGCCATTGAAAAGACTGGTTACGAAGCCCTACTTTCCTGTTCTTACCTTTACTAGAAAAAAATGAGATTTTTTTCCCTAACATTATGTACGGGAGTCCTCAGGGTAATGAAAGACAGCGATGCAGTCCATGTTGCATTTCATACGCTTTAATTAATGATGCGTAGAATATGTGTTCCTATTTCCCAGGAGTGAGTCGTTTTCTCAGACGTGTTTCTGCTGTTTTTTTCATATAACATGAGTCTTGAATAGTTCAAACTGAAAGCTGTGTCGCCTCGAGGTGTCCGAGCGAGATCAGTGTTAAGTCAGGTGTTCGTGACGCGGCACAACTGGGAGCTCTGGAGTGGAGACTTCCTGGAAGCACCTGTCATAAAGGTGTTCTAATTAAATGCTCATCCAATCCTTGGCCTCCATGCACAGAGGGCAGACAAAGTTATGGACACCTATGTGGCAACTGGAATTGGAAAGTGTGTGAAGGAAGTACGCACCTGTCCAAATATCGGCAATTTTAATGAAAAAGAAAATGCAATGAATATGCGTGAGAGGTAAAGTTGAAGTGTAGGGGGTGAAAGGAGGCTCAATCAGAAGTAGAGATGAAAAGAGCGATGGAGTGAAAGTGCAGGACATGCAGGTGGAAGGACTTCAGAAAGATGTGTGGATAAAAATGTCGTAAGTGAGTAACGCAGAGAGAAAGTCTGCAGGGAAAGTAAATGGGAGATCTTACTCTTTGATATGATATTGAAAACAATTCAGTGCTATCAAGCATTGTTAAAGGCAATAGGTCTGACTGGCCTAGGTGTTTGTCATTATGTGATGTGTTTTGAAACACCAAGAGAAAATAAATATAGAAACATCGAAACAGTGGCTATGTGGTTCGCTGGCAAGGACCAACATTCTAGTTCATGTTTTAGGCCACGCCTATAATTATGTAGGCTGCACCTGTGAAGAATTTCTTGTTATACTTCTTTTGCCATGTCCCATTTAGAGGCCCCTTTTTCATCCTACATAACGCACTGGGGGTAACCACAGGGGAATGAACTGTGCAGAGCAGTACTGGCTGTATCTGAGGCACAGGGCACTGGGCCTCTCACTTTCAGGACTTTATTACCGAGGGCACTGGCCTGAGAGACAGACAGACTGTCCTTATTGCAGGCACAGATTGAGAATGTCACCTCATCATCAGGCCATGAGATTAACCAAGACAGGGTAGCATTTTACCCTTTAAACTCAATGTGAATGTACAGCTGTGTGTGCACTCCATCCCTGCACAGTGTGTAGGTCTCACCCTTTGCACTAAAAATTAGGATCTATGTGGCGCACAATGTATCTACCCGAGAAGTGTGAAACTATGAGGAAACATGCAGTGAGTGAATGTAAGCCTTGCAACTTACATGCAGCTGTTTTAAAGGTCGTGCCAGGGGCAACAAAGGGGAGCCCTGGGGTAGCAGCTGCTATCTCCAACTGACATCCATGCCAAGAAAGCCAGCGGGTGGATGATCAGGGACTTGTTTTTGAACTGAGACAGAAGGAAACGCTCCCACATACCTGTGGGGATGACACTGGGTGGCAGAGACTTACTTCTCTGTTCAAGTGTTGTCCAGATGTGTTTAAGTTCAGAAAAAAAGTTTAAGGGGAATATAAATCTCAATACAGAATACAAAATAAAAATACATAATCGCATGAATCATTTGTTGAACAAAAAGACAAAATAGTTGTATATATAATTAAAGTTGGCCTATCTAGAAGAAAAAGTAATAATGACATATATAAATAAATCAGTAAAAAGCGTAAATACTACAATTCACATAATACAAAAACATATTAATGCAAAATTCAAAATGATCTTATATATAAAAAACACAATGAAAATAAAGTCATGGAGGTTTGGAAGCTTCTTGTTGTACGGGAGTTAAACTAGAGGAACGTTTAGCACTAGCAATATGATACACAAGAGCTTTATCTAATCTGTGGTTATAAGTAACAAATAGCGTACCACCAAGCTTGATAAGATAATAAGTCTTTCCAGTTCTTAGTGATCTGCTGAAAGGCCACTGCCAGCAATAGGTCCACTATTTTTGTGTTAGAATTGCATTCTGACCACACCGGAGATAAACTTCCCAGAAATACTTTAGAAACAGAGAAAAGATAGTCAGAATGAAAAATTAAATTCATCTGGGCCCACACCTTTTGCCAAAAACCATGGACAAGTGGGCATGTAAAAAGTAAATGGCGTAGATCCAGATGTTTGATGTGGAGAAGAACAACGGAGAGGGGGGTCGCTGTCTGTGTGCCAGTATTTGCCATTGCCTAAATAGACAGGTATGGTCAGGTACTGAGTGCCTACATTTCTTTAGTGTGAAAGGTTGAGCGCCAACACTACTTACCGCTGCTGAAATACTTTTAGTGGGAGTGTAGCAGCACTTCTCATTACAAAGTAGGTACTCTGGGTTGGTGAGTACATGCAGTTCTAAAGTTCAATTTCAACCACTGTATAGTCGGTACAGTTGTACATCTGTTACAAAGGTAATGTAACCTATGTACAAATATACAGAATATATATGTGCGTGTACTGTTCTTTGAAGAAATTAATGTCCCAACCCATGTCTTCCATTGTAAATGAACCCCGTCCTCTTTCTATTTTTATTGAAGGTATGACATCTCTCTGCTGAAGCTGGCAGAACACGTGCCCTTCAGTAGCACCATCCAGCCCGCCTGTCTCCCAGTTTCCGGATACGTCCTACCTAATAAATTCGCCTGCTACGTAACAGGATGGGGCAGGCTGCAGAGTAAGTAAATACTCGTGTCTTTTTGAATGAAACTAGCGGATGCCGGCCTAGTTTTAAAACAGTTCCAAAACCTGATTGCAACCTTTTCACCCTGTCTCCTGCTGAAGCTTGTTCGATACTTAATTGGCAAAATAATGATACATGCAGGAGCCCTCCGGATAACGTGGTTGCCAAGCATCAAGGCTTGCAATCCTTGCATCCCCCTCTAGCCGTTTTCCTATCTCGCTCCCCTCTTCCAGCGTTTCTGCCTTTCTCTTTCTTTATGTTGTATTATATTGTATTGTAATTGCATTTATATAGCGCTTACTACCCCTTAAGAGGCATCAAAGCACTTTTTTGTCAAGTAGCACGCTACTCTGGAACCGAAAAAGGATTAGTGATTATTTAGTATAGTGAAATATGAATGTAATTTGAGCGGTGGATATGTCAGTCTGTTATTTGGATTGAAAAGGATAGCAATGGGATAGAAGAGGAGGGGTTTACATTTGTATAGTGATTGCTCACCCTGATGAGGTGTTGAAGCACTTTTTCGGTGAGAAATGTATATAGAGGCAGCTAAGGAAGGCTGTAGTACTAGATGTTAGAGCTTCCTGTTAAAAGGAAACAGCCCCCCTCTAACCCCCCCCCTCCGTTAAGTTATGTACTAAGGCCCAAGAAAAGCTTTTGAAACATCTAAGTATAGGTATCACTGTCTGCTTTGTGTTCTCTTTCAGCCAACGGAGCTTCTCCTGATAGGCTGCAGCAGGGACGTCTGCTCGTCGTGGATCACGCCACCTGCAGCCGCTCGGACTGGTGGGGAGGCACCGTGAAAACATCCATGGTCTGCGCCGGTGGTGACGGCATCATCTCCAGCTGCAACGTATGTCCACAGAATATGCTACAAAGTTGGACCAACTGCTTTCTATCTATCAATATCGAAAAATGATTGCTAACCATGCTCTCTGCAGAAGAGTGTGTTGTCAACTTTGCTGCTTTAGGCTTTTTTTGGCAATAAACACACATGTCCTTACCTGTAAGGGATTTCAGAAAGAAATCTCTCCCATCTTAGTGTAGTTGCCTTGCACCCTTTCAAGAGATTTCTTTTTTCTGGTTGTGTGGGTGGTGTTTCCGGTCAAGGAGTTACTAGAGGCATAACAATCCTGAAGCAGATGCAGGTCAGAAGAGGGATCTCTCCGGGCTCTGAGAGTTCAACCTGAAGCATATCTGCTTGACCTAGAGTCTAGTATTTTCAATGGACGCTCTTTTTTGCTTTGTTAGATAGGACAACCCGAGCAAAAGCCATCTAACCTGTAGAGTAGCATAAACCGGGCATGATCGGTCCAGTCTATACAAACACCGATCTGTAGAGTATGCATAGAGGTGCAGATGAGCATGGTCTGTCCAGTCTATACAAATACTGACTCAGAGCATTATCAGTCCAATCTACAGACAGGTTCACCCAGAGCGTGATCTTTCCAGACTACAGAAACAAAGAACCACAGCATGATATGTCCAGTCTTCCGAAACACGAGAGTACGACTGACCCACTTTGTAAAAACACGTAATCACAGCATGATCTTCTGAAACACATAACCACAGCATCATCTGCCCACTATTCATCGAGATCCAGCCAAAGCATGACCTGTCCAGTCTACAGATAGATCTGACAGAGCATGGTCTGTCCTGTATAGCACGTACCATACATAGTTATGAACCAAGCATGTCCGATCACGAGAATATCACAATTTACGCACAGCTTCTCTGATCTAGAGAGCAGTGCTCCGCATGTACGGTCTGATCAATCTTTAGAGCAGCACCAATCAAAGGTAAGGTCCACCCAGTGAGGACCAAAACCTGAGAATTATTTTATGTGGTGAGGAACACAACTGGAACACAAAATAGCTGCTCTAGAGTAGCACAACCAAAGCACATCTCACAATATAGAGAAGAGACTATTCCTCCCTAAGCTCGAGCTACTGAGTGACATAACCAGAGCATGTGCCTGACCTAGTGAGTAACACTACTTAAGCCTGATCTAGTAACGTGAGCCCATCTAGCAGAACAACACGAGCACACGATGCATCATGTGAGTACCATAACCCAAGACCAACATAGAGAGTAATATTCCTCTAGACCAATGAAATGAGTAACATTACTCAAATCCAGTCTAGCAAGTAGCAAAGTCAAAACAAGAGCCCAATCAAGAGAACAACACCACTTAAGCAGCTCATCGGTGAGTATCCCAATCTGAGCACAAGTCTAATTTCATTATTAACAAAACACGAGTGAGATCTTAACAAGTAGCACGTTTTCCAGTGATAGTAGCATCTCTTGCTGAAGTTGCTGGTTTACTCTGGATTTTACCAGTTGCTAGGTTCCTTTTTCTGATGTGGCGGTTCACCTACACTGTCTTACAGGACATTTAGTGGATGTTGGTTGGATCCTAATGGTTTGAAGTTTCTACAGTAATCAATGCTTTCTATCTGTTTGCAGGGTGACTCTGGTGGCCCACTGAACTGCAGGGCTACTGATGGAAGCTGGCAGGTCCACGGTGTGGTCAGCTTTGGTTCCACTCTTGGTTGCAACTATTCCAAGAAGCCGTCTGTGTTCACTCGGGTGTCTGCATTCAACAGCTGGATCAGTCAGGTAATAATTCACAACTGGGCCAGCGAGCTCCAGTCACTGTAAGGTTAGTAAGGGAAGGCAAAGAGCACGATTGGCATCACAGAGTAAAGCTGCAGCTGAACTAATGAATTACAATTACCAGAGTACGGCACTGTTATATCTGAACTAGGAAGATAAGAGCGCAGATGAATTATAAAGGTACAGTCACAGCTCGATAAATGATGTAGAGTCACAAATCAATCAATCGATCAGGGGTTTATATAGCGCGACTACTCATCCTTGAGGGTCTCAGGGTGCTGGTGGGGGGCTGCTGGTTCCTCTGGGTGTGGAGGATCATTCGAAGAGCCAGGTCTTGAGGTCCTTCTTGAATTGGGTCAGCGACTTATTGAAAAGGGAGAGTCACGTCGTGGATGGATTAATAGGTATAGTCACCACTGGAAAACAAGGGTACAGTCACAGTTCTGTGTTTGAGAGTCCGTCGGGGTTGTGAGTTAGAATTAGGGCTTGGTTGGTAAGCACAGTCACAGCAGTGTAAGTAAGGTACAGTTCTATCTGGATAATGAGGAAGCCATAGAAAATGGACTTGAGAGCTAAGGTGGCACCTGAATGTCTGAGGGTGCTGCCAGGGCTGGATGAATGGATGCAATCTCAGCTTGACTAGTCAGATAGAAACAGCTAGAGTGATAAAGTGGTCTGACTGGATTACTTCGGCAGTGCTTCCAGTCTGTCCTGATCATATCACCTAAGGTGTTCAGGCTGGCAGATTCCTGCTGGAGCAGGCAGCATGCGAGTGGCTCCTGCATGCCCGTGAACTGCACTTCCTTGCTCAGAGTGTGCCGAGATCTTGCAGTCTGATTCCTAGAGGTCAAAGGATTCCTGTGGTGGCCCCAAGATGATGGGTATCTAATTTGTGGTAACCAACTTCTGCTGCAGGTCAGGTTAGGATTGAAAACATTCGATAACCATGCAAGACTCCTGTTTTCCCAAACAGCTCTGCCTTTATTGTGATTTGTATTTCCCCAAATCCGAAATAGGATCTCGGGCGCTTCTACAAATACTTGAATGCATAAATAATCTGAAAGTAAATGTTTCATTGATATGGGCTACTGCATTGTTTTGATGCTCTCTATAGGGAGTTTAACTATACTACTGTGTACAAATAAGTTGACATATATTGCGCCACAAACGACGATGGTGGAATAATTGGTTAATTAAACTATATTTCCTGATATTTTTCAGACAATGGCAGCCAATTAAACCGAAGAAACGATGAATGATGACCTGGCGGAGTTCAGGGGACGAGCTGAAATGTACCACAAAAAAAGGATATCTGAGCTGTAAAGACATTAAAGGAATAAAAATCTGTAAAATGTATTTGTGTTTGTTTTAAAACTCTACTTAAAATAAAGGGTACACGGGTGTGCACATCGGCAGGAGGCATGGAGAGTGCACGTGCACATCTGCAAAAAGCATGCCTGAAATGCCTGTCAGCAGGAGGATATGACGGGACTGCACGTTGATTGTTAATTATCTAATGCTTATTTGATTTTAGTGCATCTGGGATAATCATGGCCCCAAAGAAGAGAAGGAAACAATCAGTGTCCGGGCTCCACTAGAGCAGATATCTGAACCAGTTTTTAAGCTCTGCTGAGGAAGGAGATACCTGATTTAGGAGTTGGGGGACCCTGGTGACATCTGAAGATGTGTTTAATTTGCGCTTAGGAAGGGGAAATTGATGGGTGTTGGGGTCCCTCAAAGGAAGGTTATAGATCTGATTCCGGGTTAGGACTAGGGCTCCTGTGATCAAGGAGAAATCTGGACTAATGTGAGGTTCTTCCTTGAGGAAGGAGAGATCTGACCCAGTGTGTGGGTTCCAGGTGATGTGGTTCCCCAAGAAGGGTCTTATCAGGAACAATGAGAGCTTTGACCGAATACAGAACAGCAAAGTATCACCAAGTTATTTCTATGTGTGGTTGTCGATCATGCATTCTCTAGTTTGTGAATACATTTTTATTGATTTATTTTAAGGTTTTATAGAGCGCGAACATGACCCGTGAGGGTATCAGAGTGCTTTTCAGGTACAATAGAGTAATACAGGCGCTTTACAGGTACAATAGAGTAATACAGGGTCACGGCAGATCATCACACAACCAAAAAACAGGTAAAAACAATAAAAGTTAGTATATAGGAGAGCTTACAGAAGATAAGGGGGATGAAGGTGGGAACATGGTAGCAAACAGGTACTGTGCCTGGGGGATAGGATAGGCTATACAGCAGGACAAATATAATACAATGAACAAGAGCGCAGGATAAGGCAATAGTCTCTCAGGTGGCTGAGGGAAACGAGATTAGCCAAGGAATTTACCCATGAGAAAGGCCTTGGCCTCTTTTTTGATGCGAGCAAAGGAAGGGATTTTTCTAATGTCGGGAGGGAGGGAGTTCCATATTCTTGGTGCAGTTCCGGTGAAAGCCCGATTGTAGGTTTTTGTTTTCCTAAAGCGTGCAGGCCAGAGTAGGAGGGCCTTGGTCGATCTTGAGTTTCTGTTTCCTCCAGATAACATAAGCTTCTGTGCAAGATACGCAGGGGAGTTTGAGTGAAGGGCCTTGTGCGTGATGCATGCCAGCTTGAGATGAATCCTCACCTCGAAGAGGAGCCAGTTTAACGCTTTCAAGTGAGGAGTGATGTGATCGAACTTTTTTGAGCCTGTAAGTAGTCTGGCGGCTGCGTTGAGGCAGGCTTTTAAGGGTGCCAGCGAGATCTTAGGTAAGCCAGAGAGGGTGGAGCAACCGTATTCCAGTCGAGAGATGACTAATGACTGGACAGCGATTCTATAGGTAGCTCAGGTGGAATCTGGCCAATTTCGCCATTGTGTTGATGTGATCTCACATATTTAGGTTATGATCAAAGGAAATTCCCAGAGATTTGGCTGAATTCACAATGGTCGGGGAACAGTTTAAGGCTGTGATGGCTTTAATCCATGTCTGGATGTCGGGGTTGTTCTTGGGTGGGGAGATTAGAAGGAACTCAATTTTTTTGGCATTTAGTTTTAGTTGATTGGAGGAGAGCCATCTGACAGTCTGCTTCAGGGCTTCATTTAGGGCGAGAATCTCTGCAAGAGATGAGATTTTTATGTAGATCTGAGTGTCACCAGCGTACATATGGAAGGAGATATTTGCATTGCGCAGGACTTCGGCAAGGGGTTCCAGATAAAAATTGAAGAGGGTGGGGGACAATGTTGATCCCTGAGGGACTCCCACCGTGACTACGGATGGAGCGGACAGTTCATCATTGACTAGAAATCTCTGGGATCAGTTTTGGAGGTAGGATCTGAACCAGTCAAGGACTGTGCCTTCTAATCTCATCCTGAGTTTAAGGCGTTCGAGTAGCATCACATGGTTGACCGTGTCGAAGGCCGATGATAGATCAAGGAGGATCAGGAGACAGGTTTTGTCTTGGTTAAGGGCTTGAAGAGCGTCATCAACGATGTGGAGCATGGTGGTTTCATTGCTGTGCCCCGGTCGGAAGCCTGATTGACAGTCATCCAGTAGATGGTAGTTGTTGATGTGGTGGCTTAGCTGTAATTGTACACACTTTTCCAGCACTTTAGCCAGGAGCGGAATGTTGGAAATTGGTCTAAAGTTGTCTGGGGAGGCTGGGTCCACCGAAGTTTTTTTTAGAATGGGTAGGACTTGGCCTGTTTTCAGCGAGGTCAGTATTGATCCCTGTCGTAGGGAGGCATTGATGATTGCAGTCCAGCTAGGAATGATGGATTTGGTAACGGTCGCGAGACAGTTTGAAGGGAGCTGGTTGTTGGGGTTCAGGGAGGCAAGGATTTTCGCAACAGTGACTTCGTCGTAGAATGCAAATTCGGACCAGTGAGCTAAATTCTTTGGTAAGGATCGTGGCGGCAAGGAAGGAGGAGGCAGAGGGTCAAAGTTCGGAGGGGGGAAGGATGCGGCCTTAAGTTCAGTATCTAAGGTTATGATTTTGTTTGTGAAAAATGAGGAGAAAACCTCAGAGGAGATGAGAGACTTGGGGTTTTCTTTCACCGTTTTGGACAGTTTGTTCGATTGTAGTTTACCCATCGCAAAGAGTTTGCGAGGTCTGTTCCGGGCGTTTCCTAGTACCGCTCTGAAGAATTCTTTTTTTGAGTTGACGATGTTCTTGTTGTAGATATTTCTGGCCTGGATAAGGAGTTTTAGGTGGTCTGTTGAGGGGTGCTGCCTCCAGGTTCTTTCATGATGTCGGAGGGATCTTCTCTCGTCGTTGAGAGAACCAGTGAACCATGGGTTTTTATCTATGACTTGAGATCTTTTTAGTTTAAGAGGGGCTAGGTCATCTAAGATGCTTGACATATTAGCCGAGTAATGATCGTTGAGGTCACTGACCGAGGTGATGGGGGGTGGGGGGAGGGGGGTGGTAGGTCAGTTTTACAGCAGATCTCAAGCTTGTTGATGTCTAGGTTTTTTGTGTCTCTGACCCAGCGTTTTGGGAGTACCTGTTGTGGTGTCCTTGTCTTGTGTGTGGTAGGTAACAGGAAGGCGATGGTATGGTGGTCAGACCAGTCGAAGGGCTCTATCGAGGTGAGCTTGACGGTGGTTTCCTTGGAGATGATCCAGTCAAGAGTGGCTCCTTTCGAGTGGGTTGGGAGAGGGCAAGCTTGGGTCAGGGCTAGATCGGCCAAGAGGACCTTAATGGCGTTGACATGGGGATCCTTAGGATCATTCCAGTGCAGGTTGAAATCGCTGAGGAAAATGTCCTTGGAGTTAGGGGAGTTCTTAGCCATAATAACTTCCATGAGGTAGTCAGTGAAAGGTTTGTTTGTGCCTGGGGGGTGATAAAAGATGTACAGGCTACATATGTGGATGGTGTTATTGAAGACTGAGAGGGCTAGATATTCGCAGGAGTCAGTAGTATCCGTAAAAAGCTCAGTGACAAGGAGGTTAGAGCATTGGATGCAGGCAATTCCGCCTCCTTTTTTGTTATGTGGTCTGTCGAGCCTGACAATGTTGAAGTTAGGGTGGATTAAGAGGTCGAGGCATGGGGATGAGGATTCATTTAGCCATGATTCTGTTAGAATGGCTATGTCGGTGTTGTTGTTCAGAATGAGTGCTGCGACATCGGCCGCATGCTTCACTGCAGAACGACAGTTGAATAAGAGACCCATCAGGGCAGGAAGAGGAGTGGTGGCGAGGGTCGGGACGGACAAGGCCACTGGCGTAAGGTTGCTTCTGGGCATTCGTCTATTGCTGGGGGGGACTGATCTGTGTGGGTTGATGGCTACCGTGCGTCACTCACATCAGGTAGATAGGGGCTGTGTTAAGGTCTAGAAGGAGGTCCTGGACTTCCTTTTCGGTGAGATCTAGTGGATTAGTTGTGGTGAGGGAGAGGTTGCAGGAGAGGGCGAGGTCAAAGGTTTCCTCCTCAGACAGGCAGCTAGTGTGCTTGTGAGGGCGCAGATGTCTTGAGGTAGTCGGTAGTGGTCGTTTGGGGAGCTCTGGGATTGGAAGGGAGACATTCTGGGACATGAGCCTTGCGAAGGAGAGTTCAGCGAGGTGGAGGAGTTTTGTAAGATCGAGGATGGAGGAATGGAGGTTCTGAATTATTATGGAAGCTCTGGAGTGCAAGGAAATGATGTCTGCAGAGTGTGGTGCACGGGTGGACTGAACTGGGAGTCGTAGGAGAGGTGGCTTGAGTGTTAGAGGTGTTGGCCTGATCTGGTGCAGTGGGAGTCGTTGAGGGGGGTGGGGCTTGGTGGCTAGGATGGATTGTGTGTGGGGTCAAAGAGGGAGTGGCTTGAGTGTTAGCGGAGCGGGTTTGACCTGCTATAGCCCCGGTCACTGGTTTTGTAGATGTAGTGGTCCTGGAGATTGAGGAGGGAGCACGGAGGGAGTGGGTCAAGGGTTCAGTGTTAGGTTCGCTCCGTGCAGTTGAGGGCGGCCTGATAGGGTTTAGGTGTAGTTTGATGGGAGCCGTAGATTCCGAGTGGGACGCGTGGGGGGGTGGACTCATGTGGGGGGGGAGGACTCAGGTCCATAGCGTTAGGGAAGATTGTTGGCATAGTGATGGGATTCGGGAGTTCTGTATTGGGCAAGGGGGTAGGTGTACGGTTTGGCCGGGTGTTGGTTGGCGACCCTGTGTCTTGCACATAGTTTCGGAGGGTAATGAAAAGCTCTGAGAATTTGTCAATGTTTTTAGGTGAGGCTTGGGTCAGTACAATGCCGCTTTTGTAGAGGGTGATGGTGAGGTCAGCTTGAAAAGTTGTTGAAGGCGCTATTGTGAGCTTAGTGCCATAGGGAATGATCCTGGATGAGTGAACATTAAGGAATAGTGAGAAAGTGTTACGCCAAGCAGGAATTCCTCTGGAGTAGAAAACCAGGTCATTGGTGACGGTGCCTAGGTCCACACAGAAACGTAGGTCCGCAATCAGTGTCTCGGGATGGTTTTTCAGGGTGAGGTGTTTTAAGGCTTTTGAGGCATTTTTTGGAAGGTTTGGTGGGTAGACCAGTGTGAAAGCGTTTGAGCCGTAGGCGGTTAGAGCAGGGCTAACCATGATGGCTAGGGATGGGTATGCACGACGCGAACTGGGCCAGTGAGCATCCAACATTGGGGTCACCAACAGATAGTTGTTATGTGTTAAAAGTAGTCTCAAGGTTAAATAAGAGTGGGTAGACCACTTTCAGATTGAGGAGAGGAATAGAGCGGTCATTTTCCTGTTGCCGTGGTTAGTGAGAGGTGAAGATGCCTGTCGTTATTTGAATCTGCAGTTTGGGTTAGTGCCACTACAAGATGGCCGCCACAGAGATGGAGGAGAGAGTAGTCCTCTTTCAATTGCAGTGAGAAGTGGAAAAAGCAGTCCTCTTTCTGTTTCTGTAGCTGTTGCTGCAGTTAGGGTTTGTGGAGGCTTCTTTCTGTGGAGGCAGTTTGCCTAACAGCGCAGTCCTCTTTCTGTGTGCACTGATTAGGGGCAGCCATTTTGTCTCATGTTGGGCTTACAACAACAACAACATGGTGGGTTCGGGCAGAAAAATGTTATTCCCCACTTTCACTTGGCTGAAGGTTTGAAAAAACAAACTTTGGCAGTGTAATCATGGTGAAACCACAAATATAGTTGCGCTGCACATCTTCTGTAAAGCATAAAATCAGCATTTAGGCTTAATAAAAGTTCTAAGGTTTGTCTGATATGCTGTCACAAAACACTCATATATTGTTTTGAACTTAGTTGATCATATGGATGAGTAGATGTGTCACAGTGGGGTTCATAAACATTCACTCAATTGCATGACTTAGCAGTCAGCTTTGTTCATCAGTTCAACATGTTTCATGTCGTGCAGGGGCAGCTTTCTCAAAGCGTTATCTGGAATTAGAGCTGTGCGCATAAAGCAGGGGTGTCAACATGACACACTACACCTCCTCCACCACCTGGGACGCTGTGACCTACAAACATCCATGGAAAGTGTTTTTGCACTATTATGTTTGGTTTCAACAGGGGGGGCGCTAGAGGGCGCCGGACGAGATGGCCGCACTCGCGTGAGGCTCCGTCTAGACCTTATAATATTCGCCCATTCATCCTGATACCCCGGCGCTTTTGCCCTGCACCCCGGTGGAGCACGATCCGCTGCCCTCTGTGACTGACTGGGGCGAGCTGTGAGGTGATTGCAGCTATCCTGCGGGCGCCCGGAGCTGAGAGGTCCCAGGCCGGGACGTGGAGGACGGCGACTCCGACGGGCGCGGACCGAGGCTCCGCTGCGAACTGGACCTTTGCTGCTGTTCCAGCCTGCGGGAGCGGAGCCCTGGTGACGGCGCGTTGTGGCTGAGGAGGCGGAGAGGCGGAGCGGACAACGGGAACCCCTGGACGGGCTGCGGCTCTCTGGACGGCCTGGACTTGGCCCTGCTGGTCCCGGTGAGTGGGGCGTGGGCGCTACGCTAGCCCGGAGGTGGTGCTAGGCCGCGGAAGCCCGCGCCGCGCGAGCTCGGGCCGGGGGGGGCCGGGGAGGGGGTCGGCTGGGGAGCGGAGCAGCTGGGGGGGCGAAAACTTCGACGGAGCTGCACTCTGGGACAATCTACATTACCGCACACGTGGTACTGGGAGACCTGCTGCGCTGGGTGAGGCGGGCCTGTGGGGCGTCCGCCATCTTGGGGCCTCCTACCACCGGGCACCTGAGGGCAGCACACCGGTGATCAGCTCGTCAACAGCGCTGCCTCGCCTGATATTGACATTGTCCGAGAGGGGTCACGGACCCTGGAGCCTTTCTGTGCCGTCTCTCTGTCGCCCTGGGCACTGCGCTCTGCTGCCCATATCTGCACTGTAGGCCTACTCGAGGACTGCCTGGCACACCTTGCTTGCTGGGGCGACGACACAGCTTGGCCTGGACTGGGGGTGCTCATCGGCCTGGGCCTGGACTTAGTCCGCGGCGTGCGGTGGCTGCACTCTGCATTGCTCATATTTTGAAAGGCTGACCTAAGATAACTGCCCTGCACGGCTGAGTTTCGGACCGCGCTGAACCACGTCGCAGTCATGGGAAGGCCTGATAGAAACCAGCCGAAAATTACCTTTGACGCAAAAAAAACTGCGCATTCATCCTCCCAGGCGCCAGCGGACACCGACCAGGGTGGGGCTGTTGGGGGTACACCTAACCTGGAATCCACGCTGGTTGCTATGCAGAAGACTCTGCAGTCTATTGAGGGCACCATGGAGTCTGTAAATCATCGTCTTGATCAGATGGCAACACAATTTGACCGCCAGAACGAGCGGATGGGAGAGGTAGAACAGCGAGTTTCCGCCACGGAGGATGGTCTGGCCACGGTCTCGTCCAAAGTCTTCAGTATGGAAAGAGTGCTGGCGGTCATACAAGCGAAGAATGAGGAGTTAGAAGGGAGGTCCAGGCGGAACAACGTTCGCGTTACAGGCCTGCCGGAATCCACGAATGTTGGGCGCATGGAAGACTTCATGGAGCGCATGATCGTCGACATATTCGGGGCGGACCAGCTGTCCCGTGTCTTCATTGTGGAGCGTGCGCATCGGTCCCTAGCTAAGAAGCCTCCGCCGGGAGCGCCGCCGAGGCCTATTGTGGCAAGGATCCTGAACTATAGGGACCGAGACACTATTCTACGGCTCGCCAGGGAAAAGGGCTCCATAGACTATCAAGGTAACAGACTGGAGTTTTATCCCGACTTCACCATGGCAGTGCAGACGGCACGTAAGGAATTCACGACGGTGAAACAATTGCTGAGGGCGGAGAACATTGCTTATGCCATGCTGTACCCTGCGCGTCTTCGGGTTGGGCCTCCATCGGATAACAAGATCTTCTCCTCGCCCAAGGCAGCTCTGGACTATGCCAAAAAACTGAAAAAACGTGCTAAAGAACCGCCTGGACGTCATGAAGGGGATGATGAGCGGCTGGATGAACAGGACTGACCTGCATTGATCTGCTGACTATGTAGATGGGGGTAATGCGGAGTATTGCATTGGGTTCCCTCTATAGCGGAGTTTGCAGTAATTGCTGAAGTGCCGCTCGGGCATTTTAGCCCCTGGTACTCTGTGCGTTGTTGCTATATATGTTGCGCGAGGGGGAGCGTTATGGTGAATCCTGCCTTTGCTGTGGCTGCCGCCCCGCAGTAGCGGGGACTCCCTTTCAGTGGAACTCACCTAAATATGGTCTGTTATGCAATATGTGCTGCTGCGCTGGATGAGGTGACTTCACTGGGGCTTAGGCGATATTCTTGGAATGTGAACGCTTACAGGAGCGCCCAGTGTAATGTGCAGCTATGTGAATACCATCGGGTCTGATGCTCTGACCGCGGGGGCGGGTGGAGGGGTTGGGGTTGTTGTCAACGGCAATGGTCTGCACTCTCGTCAGATCTGGCGAGGGTGGTGTGCCACTACGCCTCCAGATTAGGGAGATCCCCAAATGTTGCTGTTTGCGTTGTTGGGGGTTGCAAAGGGGGGGGGGCACGGGGAGGCTTTGGCAAGTTGGGAGTGCTGAAGTGGGCGGCGGGATGGGGGATGGGTTGTGGCAACTAGTTGGGTTGTTGATGTTTTTCCTGGTCAAGGGGATTGAGACTGAGTCATCTTTGAGCTATGAGTGGGGCTGCACTTGGTGGCTCCGGGCCTTCCCAGGCACCAATGGGGCTATATCTAGGAGGGTAGGCGGTAGGGGAGCGATTGGAGAGCGGGGGCAACCGAGGATGAACGCACTGCTGGGATACTTACACCTTAGGCGATATGGATAGGGGGGGTACTATCACGTGTGTTACATGGAATGTGCGAGGGCTGAACAAGCCGCAGAAAACTAGACAAATGCTTGCCTTTTTGAATAGACATGGGGCGCAAGTGGCATTTTTACAGGAGACGCACCTCAAGGGGGCAGCGGCCGCAATGGTGGGCAAACAGTGGGCGGGAGCGAGGTGGGCCACGTCATACTCTTCCTATGCTCGTGGGGTAATGATTCTGATCAAAAAAAATGTTCCATTTGAGGTGCTACATGAGGAGGTGGATCAGGATGGTAGATTTATTGTTGTGCAGGGTAAACTGTGTGGCACGTTGATCACGCTTCTTAATGTCTACGGTCCTAATATAGATGACCCTGATTTTTTCATTGCACTTTGGAACAAACTGTATAGCCTGCCATCGTCTGCAATCCTCTGTGGGGGGGACTGGAATGTCACATTGGATTCCGAGTTAGATAGGAGACACGATCGGCCTTGTGACCGAAAGAGAGGGACGGATGCGGTGCGCGAGGGTATGACTGGGCTGCAATTGTTGGATGTCTGGCGCTTACAGAATCCTGGCAGGCGGGAGGGTACTTGCTACACATCAGCGCACAATACGTGGTCGAGATTGGATTATTGGTTAGTGACACGAGATGTGAGTGGATGGGTGCTGAATGCGGAACACCTGCCCGAACGCTTTCGGACCATGCCCCTGTCGCACTGAAGCTGCGGATACCGACACATGCTCCTGCCCCATTCACCTGGCGACTCTCCCCTGGAGTGTTAACGGATCAAGTGCTAAGCGAGCGTCTGCGGCAGATAATTGAGGAATTTTTCGAGAACAATGTGGGCTCCGTCGATAGTATGATTACGGTGTGGGAGGCCTTTAAGGTCTCAGTGCGGGGTGCATGTATCGGGTTGCGGTCCGGGGTCCTCACGTCCATCAGAGACTCTATGACCAGGCTAGAAAGGGAATTGTTGGCTTTAGAACGCCGGCTGGAGGAAGGGGCCGACAGCGCATTGCTGGCGGATGTTCGGACAAAGGTCACGGAATATAACGACTTGGCAGACCAGGAGGTGAAATTTCTATCCAAACGCGCCACAGCCAGATATTATGGAGAGGGGGGTAGGCCGGGCAAGGGACTAGCTGATAGAATTCGAGACCCTTGGGCTAGACACTGCACTGTATTGGAAATTGAGGATCAGGGGACTGTGGTGACTACGTCGGATGGCATACTTGCCTGCTTCTCGAGGCACTATGCGCAACTCTATGAACATAGAGAAACGGCGGAAGAGGCAGACATATCGCGGTATTTGGAGGGCGTGGCGCTGGTATGGCTCTCCAGGGGTCAACAGGAATTCCTCATGCATCATGTTACCGAGGCGGAATTCAGGGACGCGATAGCAGCCCTGCCGAATGGGAAGGCGGCTGGTACAGATGGCCTGCCTGCTGAATTTTATAAAACATATGCAGATTTGCTTATTCCGCGGCTGGCCATGGTCCTAGAGGAAGCTTTTGAAAGCGGACGTCTTCCGGGAACTATGAGGGAGGCGCTATTGGTGGCGCTCCCTAAACCCGGAAAGCCTCTAAATAGGTGCGAGTCATACCGTCCCCTCTCACTGATAAACACTGATGTTAAAATAATAGCCAAAGTGCTGGCCACAAGACTGCGTCTCCTCCTCCCGGTTATGGTATTGCCCGACCAATCGGGGTTTATCCCCCTCCGGTCCACCACTCATAACCTGAGGACCTTGTTCGCCGTGCTACATCTCCTTAAGCCGGACCTGGCCGCGGTGGCAGTCATGCTTGACGCCGCCAAGGCTTTTGATTCAGTGGCCTGGAAATATATGCTGGCCGTTCTGCATCGGATGGGAGTGCCTTTCTTCTTCACGTCACTAATCGCCCTGTTATATAATGCACCCACGGCGAGAGTTAGGATTAATGGTCACGTCTCTGCCCCCTTTCCAATACAACGGGGGACAAGGCAGGGCTGCCCTCTGTCGCCCCTGCTTTTTGCCATCATGATGGAACCGTTGGCCTGTGTGTTGCGTCAGAGATATGCGGAGGCGGCGCTGAAGTTCCCTCTCAGATCGTTGGCCGTATCAATGTACGCTGACGACATGGTCCTATATGTCAGAGACCCGGCGATTCACCTGGAGCGCATACTTCGAGAGTTCATAAAATTCGTCCGGTACTCAGGACTGACCATAAATTGGGACAAGTCAGTGGTACTGCCACTCACGGGCGTCACTCACCAGGTGCCATTGGAATTCCCGCTGGAGTGGGCAACGGAGTCAATTAGATACCTGGGCGTTTGGGTGCACAGGGATAGCCAAGAAGTCATACGGGCCAACTACGGCGTTGCCGTTTCCACTCTGGAAGATCAGGTGGCGAGATGGACACGTCTCCCACTGACTCTAGCAGATCGCGTATCTTTGATTAAAATGGTAGTGTTGCCGAAATTTCTTTACCTATTTGTCAACATTCCGGTCCCGCTAAAATCACACTTCTTTGCGAGACTGCGATCCCTGCTGATAACTCTCACCTGGGCCGGCAAGAGGCCGCGAGTGACTTGGGAGGTACTGACCAAGCCGTACGCTCTTGGTGGGTTTGCCCTGCCGGATATGAGACTTTATTATCTTTGCGCACAGGCACATTTTGCAAGTTACTGGATACACTCTCCGCCGTACACTCCGCACGTAGCGTTGGAGGCGAGTGCAGTTCTGCCGTATCCACTAAGGGCTATGATAGTAAATAAGCACTCAGTGTTTGAGAAGGGGGAGATTGATACCGTGCGCCTCACGGCGACTGCATGGACTACCCTGGGTAAACGGGCTGGCAGACTGCCGCTATACGCCCCGGCCATGCCGCTACTTTACCACTCGGATATTTCTGTCTCGGGCGAGCCGGGAGGGCTGCAGACTCTGCGGGAGGCTGGACTACAGACTATGGGGGACCTATTTCCGGGAGCGTCGTTCCTCTCCTCTCAGGAGATGACCACCCGCTCGACGAATGCTACTATGTCCACCTTTGTGTATGTCAGACTGCGTGCTGCTGTGCGTGCCTTATACCCAACATATCCGGAGGAACCTTTGGCCCTAGGAGCATTGCAGTTGCTCTATACGATCAAGGACAGAACTAAATTACTTTCTAAATTATATAAGGCTGCACAGGAAGATGAGGGTGGAGGGGCGACCCTGGCTAGAGCAAGATGGGATAGGAGTCTCCCGGAACCGCTGAGTGATGACGACTGGAATGAATGCTGTGCTATGACCGGAGGGTATGTGATCAATGGCAACTTTCGCCTTCTGCATTATAAATTTATACAACAGTGGTATTATACGCCGACTCAACTGGTACGATATGGGCTCAGGGCTACTGCTCAATGTGTCCGCTGCGGAGCTGAGGACGCTGACTTTATACACCTGGCCTGGGGTTGCCCACGCGTCTATGACTATTGGAAGGAGGTGACTGAAAGGCTTACTGTCATGGCCTCGACTGAGGTAAAGCTAGATGTACGCCTGTGTCTGTTGGGCATTGCCTCTGGGGTGGCTGCGCCATCGCGGCGACTTGTGGTGTTGGCGCTTCAATTAGCCAGAAGGAGGGTTGCTATGGTCTGGGGAGCTAGGAGAGCGCCCGAGGTGCAACTGTGGCTGAAAGATATGGCCTATTCCAGGGACCAATTGAACTGTTACTATGACGAATTGCCGGAGGCATCTCGCCCGAGAGACGTCTGGGCTCCGTTTACACTCTATATGCTTTCTTTAACAGACACTAATAGCGACGAGAGTGTGACTGCTGCTTTATCAGACTGCGAAGAGGGAACGGCTTGAGAGGTTTTTTTGGGACGGGACGACTGTTTAGCCCTGTATATATGGTGAATGCCTGGGCGGTGATCATGGCAGTGAGAACGTGGTGGGATGCAAGGCCTGGCGTGATGTCCACAGTTGCTGATCCTCGCTATGGCGTCTGGTTGACTCTGGGAGGAGGGTGAATGTTCCCTATCTGGGAAGTACTGTTAGCCTTACGTTGTCCTAATCGCCCTGCCACATCATGCTTCCTAAACTTGGACTACTCTCTGAAACCAGGATGGAACGGGGGGTGGGGGTGGGATTTGTTGATGTTACCTTTCTTTATAAAAACTGAAAATTAGACCGAGATCACATGGGGGCGTGCGACCGCAATCTATAGGTGCGCTTTAAATAATACATCTGGATTAACTGTGAGTGCCTACGTGAGCTGAGACTTTTAGACTCCTGCAATTGTGCCTCTGGCGTTTGCTGTCAAGCTTGTATGATAACTGTGGTACACCGATTGCGGCCGGCCCCAACAGTGGGTTGTAGGCACTCCGCTGTGTATATGAATAAGGTGCAATAAAGGTCTGCAAAAAAAAAAAAAAAAAAAAAATGTTTGGTTTCAACAACTGCAAATGTTCTATAGGTAAATTTAAGCAACTATCTATAAAATAGGAAATGCAATTTATAGCGTAACATCTCCAGTCATTGTGTGCATAACTGTATTATTCCATGATGTCTCATTGAGTCTTGTGGTGACAGACCCGGTTTCTACCCCGAAACACTACTATCATGGTACTTGTAGGAGGGAATGATTATGGGGATTGCAAAGGATTCCCTTTGGTTTGTCAAGCTACTTTAGGTGTCACCTGTCTACAGCAAAAAAGAGCAAGGAAGAACATATACTATCAACCACTTCCCTAAAAAATAAGCACCATGTGCTAAAAATGCATTTGGTAAAAGTGGTCGCAATTTGCGTACAGACTTTTACTGAATGCGTTGGTATTTTGCGAACCAACCTATGTACTATTAGGTCGATTCACAAAATACCGAATTGTAGTGGGTCGAAATTCGACCTACCTCATGAACATTAATGAGGTAGATTGCAAATTATTACTCACTACAATTTGCTACCATCACAGGGACATGGCCTACTGGGGTCAGCACACTTCGTCTGTGATTGCTATAAAATAAACCAATATTTTTTTTAATACCGCCCGTTTTCCTTGAAGGAAAGTAAGATTTGTTTAAAAAACATGTTTTACAAACATTTTTTGGGAGTAGGCAGATTTTTGTTACCAGTCACAAAGGGGAAGGGATGATTTGGGGACTGCTTCAATTTGCCAATGGGTTAATACCTCCTTTAAAATAGGAATGCTGGGGGATGTGGCCAAGATGGCAGCAGGCTAGGACGTGCCTAAGCATTGCTCCGTCCTCGCCACCAGTAAAGCTTTGATTGTAGCCCCCACCCGCTGAGATCCTTGGCCCCAGACAGCTGCGGGGGCCATTTGCAACCAGAGGCATCTCAGAGGCAACCCCGGTATCCCTGTGTCAGCCTTATAGATGACGCAACCGAGTGTGTGCAGGCCGTGGGTGAAGGTCTATGGGGAGAGTAGAGGTCGGAGACCTGTGGTGCTTCCAGGACCAGCTGACTCCTGGCTGGGAGCTTCATGGAGCTGGAGGGGAAGGGTGGCGGACCCGACGTAGGGCTCCTTGATGCCCCAACAGTTCATGCCGCTTACATCCAGAGGATCTACGGGAGTTGGGGGAGATGAGCGATCCCTCCCCCCTGATCTGGAGCTGCTAGATTGCCACTGACTCCTGTGGTGGTACCACCTCGAGCAAGGACAAGTGGAAGTGAGGTGGGGACCCCCTTCGGAGCCATACCTTGAGACCTCCCCCCTTTAGCCTGGGCCCTATAAGCAAGGGGCAGGGGGTTGACGGCCCGAGGCTAGTGCCTGCAGCAAAAGTGGAGGTGCGAGTGGGCAGTGGAGCACAGGAGGGGCCAGAAGGACTACAGTGGGATCCCCAACACTGAGGGTGGATCTGGAGTAAGACGTACTCTGATCGGCGTGTGGCGGTCTTTTTGAGGCTGCCATTGGCTGTCCTTGTACCCCACGAGAATCTGAGCGGAGGGGCAGCAGAGTGGAAGCCTCCCTGGGGCCTGGCCCTGAGATCCCCTCCCGACCCTTGAGGACAATTCAACAGGAGTGGCAGAGCCGGTGTGAGTGGTGGGATCCCCACTCCTCTCTTTAACTGCAGCACCTGGATTGACAAGATCACAGCAAAACAGCAATACAGCCTCCTGACTGGCAGTACGACCCGTATAAAGTGGGTATCCTGGTTCTAGTAGTGACTGCCCCCGCTTACAGGGTTGAGTAACCTGGAAGGGCAGTGGTGAGTCGATACCCCAGGTAGGAAATCAGCCCTCTTTCCTAGTGCAGAGCAAAGACTTGGGCATTGGCGAGGCCATGCTGGCTTTGGCCCGCAGGCTGCGGTACTCAATCTTGCTCTCTTTTTGCATTGGTGTTCAGCGGTCCTCGAGGGAGACACGTGGAGCTTCATGACCCGGTGACAGGGGCACTGATTGTCTGACTGGCACTCTGTGAAGGGGGGGCCTGCCAAACCACCTTAGCCTGGGATGCCAACACTAGCCCTTTCTGATATTGTGATGGTCCACTCAACTGTGCATCATTGATGGACTTGCTCTGGGCCGGCGCTCTTTTCCTGGGTTTCCTCCTTAATAGACTCTTGAGCAACACGTCTACCATGACCTCTACTAGAGACAAGAAAAGCCGCTCAGTGCGTGATATGCTTACCAGGCACCCCGGTGAGGCCCTGAGTGAGGGGTCTACCACATCAGATGCAGGACCAGCAGGTGATGTTGAAGATTGCAATGGCCCTGCTACACGGTCGTTCCTTATGGCACTCTTCACCTCGTTAATATGTGCAGGTGGGGAAGAAAGATCCCTCCGCTGAACTGCGAGAAGTTCACAGAGATTCGGATGAGGTAGCAGAAAGAGTCGCCACCTTGGAGAATGGATCTACGAAGAAGGACGAACAGATTGAAAGCTTGCAGCAGGTTGTGATTCACCTCCAGGAACAGCAGATTGATTTGAAGCCGGACGTTGAAGACCACGAAAACAGGTCCAGAAGGAACAACATTCGTATTCGAAATGTACCGACTGCTGCGGAGGGGTCCGACCTAGAGGAGTACGTGCAAGCGTTGTTTAGTCTTGTCTTGGAGACTGCAGCAGAGGAGGCGATAAAACTGAAAAGATGCCACAGAGTCTGGCCATCGAAGGCTACAAAGCAACCCCCAGAGGGCATTTTAGTGTGTATCCATGATTTTCAAACTAAGGAGATCCTCTTGCACAAGGCCTGTGATGCTCATTCACTTCATTTTAGTGGCCACACTCCCCAGTTATTTCAAGATTTAGCAATGATTACACAGCGAAAACGGCAAGACTTCCAGCCGGTCACAGCCCACTTGAGAAAGTCTGCGATTTCTTACTCCTGGGGCCATCCATTCCTTCTCATCTTTTACTTTGGGGGTAAGACCCATTAATTCAGGGCTCTCTCTGAAGCCTGCAAGATCCTAGGTATTGAAAATCCACCTCTAGAGGCTCAGCCAGCATTAGCGCGTGATCGTGAGGGGATTAATAAACATCACAGGAGTCAACATAAACCCATGCTAGAGATTCTCCCTCTTGACTCGAACACCATAGCGTGTGAGAGGAAAGCTGACCTTCACTCTTTCACAAGATGAAGGAGCTGATGCTGAAGTACCCTGGCTCATGAGCAGTTGTGTGAAGAATTCTGCCTCAGCAGGTGGGACTTGGGTGTAGAAGTTGGGTGGTGAGGCTCCTTTATGACTCGTTAATGGAAGTTTCTGCTGATGCAACTCCTGTGTGGATGTTTCCATGTTTGGTGGGCTGTTCACGATTTCTAGTACACTGTTCATCATTTTTGGGGGTTTTGGTCTTCATGGGGTTTGTCCCTTTCCTGCTCAACGCACAATCTTTACTGGGCTATCTTACTCCTTGGGCCTTGACCTTACCTAGTGACTTTATCGGGGCTTCTCAGTACCACATACACTCCGGGAGGGGTTCTTATTATAGCACTTTCACCCGACTCATACTACCTGGAGCTTAAATTAATCAGCCTCAATGTTCGACGCCTAAACAATCCCACTAAAAGGTCTGCAATCCTCTCAAAGCTCAAACAAACAAGGGGTGATATTTGCTACCTTCAAGAGACCCACCTTGTGTTGAGAGATGTCCACAGAATGTAGTCTAGGTGGTTCCCACAACAATACTGGTCCACAGTACTTACTAAGAAAAGAGGAGTGGCTATTCTTTTTTCCAAGCGCTTTACAGGGGAGGTATTAAGCACAATTGAGAAGATTAAGGGTCACCTTTTGGCGCTCTGCATGCGGATAGGTTATTTTCACTTCACCCTCGCAAATGTTTATGCCCTTAACAAACAACAAGAGATTGTTCCAGATGAGCGCGCTGGCCCAGGTACACCAGTCCCCAGATGTGTTTATCCTGATTGGGGGTGACCTGGATCTTGTCATGTTCTCTGATTTGGATCATTCTGGTGAGCAATCTGCCCCAGCGGGAGCCTTCTCACCTGGAGGCCTTAGCTGGCCAGTAGATTGCAGTCTGCAAAATTTGTGGCGACAGTTTTATCCAACTGACAGGAACTATATGTTCTTCTCTGCTGCATATAAGACGTATCTGCAAATTGATAATTTCTTGGATTCCTATTCCCTTTTTAGATCGCATCATTGCTACTACCATCGAGCCCTGCTCTCTCTCGGACCATTCATCTATAACTGGCATGATGTGGCTGCCTGCCTCCACATCCCAGGGCTCACGCTAGTGCTTTCTCATTGCTATGCTGCAGTCCTTGTGCATGATGGAGGCAATCCAGGCAGTGATTTCAGAGTATTTGGCCCTAATGACACTGGGGAGTTTCCTCTGGCCTCAGTTTTGTAAGCCTAGAAGTGGGTTGTTTGCAGGAAATTTGTAGCCCTCTCTGCGGCTGAAAACTGCAGACGACACGACAAATGGGAAGACCTTAAGAGGAGGATCTCTGAACTAGAGGCTATCTATAAAAGATCTGTTGTCTGGAGGGAATGTGCTGATTTTTCTGTGTTTTTCGATTTTTTTGGGCTGTTGTCTGGAGGAAATTGGAGAAGACTTGGTTGCAGCTTAAACGACAAGGCTTAGACCGCGCAGAGTATGCTATGTTGCGCCTTAAGCATGAATTTTATCTGGGCAACAATCATAGTGGGCATATGTTGGCACACTGACTCATAGTAATCCATATGCGGGCTCATTGAAATCTATTAATACCGGTCCCAACACTGAGACAAGAGATGCTAAGGGCTTTGCTAAGGCATTCCAGGCCTTTTGTGCGCCTTTATAATCCTCTTCGGATGGTCCGACCAATGACCCTGGGACCTACCTTCGTGGGCCACGCTCACTCCCTTGCCTCCTGCAGAGTCTGCAGTTCTGCAGTAGCGTATTTGCGTTGCAGAGGTGATCTCAGCCATTGCTCACCTGAAGCCCTTAAAATACCCTGGCCCAGATGGCTTCAATGCCTCATTTTATAAGACTATTTGAAAGGATCTCTACTTACACTACTTTTCAACTCTTTTTCCGATTGGGCAGACTGACGGATTCCATGCTGGAAAAGTCTATAATAGTAATTCCCAAACTGGGTAAAGATCCGCCCCTTTGTGTGTCATCTAGGCCAATGTTGCTGCTTAACATTGATGCAAAGCTCTATGCGAGTGTGGTGGCTCACCTCCTCAGTCCCGAAATCCCGGGTCTTGTAGACCCTGAACAGTCAGATTTTATTCCTTCTTGACAATTTGAGGATAACACTAAGCGTATATGTCATCTTATAGATAAAGTGCATCAGTCTTGCAGGGAAGCTTTATTGCTCTCCATAGATGCGGAGAAGGCATTTGACCGGGTACATTGGCCCTATCTTTTCAAAACACTAAAGATGTTTGTCGTTGGTGAGAGAAATTAGAAGTGGCTCTGGTGTGTATATATAGTACATCCTGAGAAGCGGTAAAGGACAATGGAGTTCAGTCCCAACACTTTCCAATCTGTCGAGGCACTTATCAAAGGTTCTGGCTGTCTCCGCTCTTTTTCGCTTTATACATGGAGCCATTGGCACAGAGGCTTCGGGATAACACTGCTGTAACAGGGATTCCCATTGGTAAAGACCATCATCTGATTAGCCTTTATGGAGACTACGTAATCTTCCCGGTTGCGGAGCCCTTTACCTTGCTCCTAACCGTTGTGGCAAAGCTCCAGGCATTCGGTTTTGTCTCTGGGTTCCGAGTAAATATGCAGAAATCACAGCTATTGAATCTCTCGGTTACGCTGACAAACGAGTGGGCCTTGAGATCACAATTCTCCTGAGTGGGTGTAACGACCGGATTTTCAGACCAGATATCACCAGCTCACCAAGGCACCACCAATCCAGCCGAAACGTAACCATCTCCCTCCCCAGAGCCTACTTACCACAGTACCTAGGTACCTTCCTGGGGATGGGGAATTAGCAATATACAAGCTCATATCATCAAAAACATCACTAAATCTATAGGATTACTAGGAATACTCACTGATTACTAAGGAATTCCATGTCACATCCTATGATCTCACCTTATAGTCTCACGGCAATCTGGCCCAGACTATGCTACTCTCTTCCTCATGGTGGAGAGTAGTTCTAATGCATCTGCCATTACACACTGATCTCAATCAGTGCTCACGCAAGCCACAATCCGGTGGGTTTAAACATTGTCGCCTCCCGATGCTCTCACTTCCGTCACAATCTGGTGCGGATACACATTACCCACAATCAATGCACTCACTAATGCCACTCTCTCTAGCGGCAATCTCTCGCAAGCCGCAATCCAGCGGGTATACACATTGACCACAATCAATGCTCTCACTAATGCCACTCTCTCTAGCGGTAATCTCTGTCCTATGAATGCCTTCAGTGCTCTCTCTCTCTCTCTCTCTTGGGAAGTTTCTCTATATGTCTAATATCTACTGAGGGTGTCTCATACACAATATTATCCCTTATGTGGCGAATAGGACATCCAATCCTCTCACACAAGATTAGCCAAATTGTCATATGCAAAAGTTATTCCCAGATTTAGGCGCTCCTTGCTTCCTTGATCAGTTACCACTTACCTGGACGGGAAACGCATCCGTTCACATAACAGCATCTGGCTAGAAGAAAGGTTAGTCTTATCATGAAGAAATAACACCTGCACAGCTGTTCACTAAGAACTAGGGTCCCTTTATTACACAATAGCAAATTATAACATCACAATAACTAGCAATCTAGGCATAGCCTGAAAGGTAAAGGGAAACAGACACATCTAAGGAATACACAGATCGGCGGGGTCTCTTTATTAGAATGGCAAACAAGAAAGCTTTATTATCAGATTACTAACACATCCACATATAGCTGAAAGAATATTGGAACAACTGCAGATAGCTGAAAAGGAAAAGAATGGATTATAACAAGACTGCACTCTGCTAAAAGAAAAGGGATTAATCAGTGCAACAATACAGTGGGGAATATAGCCTAGGAAATAAAGGAAAGTGAATGATTAAGTGTAAAGCAAACTAGTTTAGAATACCTCACCCTATAAGAAAGGAATGTTTCTCTCTCTCTGGTGGAATCAGGGCTCTCTCCCTCTGTCACCGCTGCTTCACTCCACTGCCTCCAACTGAACTTCTAACTGCTCCAAGCTCTTCCATCTGCCTGGTAACCACTCCATAGATCAGCTCTCCAATTCACAGTCCCAGCTGGCTAACTGACTTTGTTCATGTCAGCTTGCTTCTGTCTCCAAAGCATCTCACTCCAACTGCAAAGCAGCTTATTCTGACTGCATCTTCTCCAGACTGCATCGCATCCTGACCAGCCCCCTCTGATCACAACTCCTTCTGACAAGTAACTGCTTCTGACTGCAACTGCTTCTGACAGCTCCACCTCTCTGCACTTCGCTAATATGGAATGCTCTCCCCTAGTGGAAAGTTCCAGCCAGTAGCCTCCTCCCACCAAATCCATGTACCAGGCTCCCTGCTCCAGACGCTCTCACAGTGACCAGCTGCTTGTTTCGTCTAGAGACTTGAGCCCCAGGGACATTTCTTGATAAGATTCAGCTCCGGCCCGTTCTCTCTAGTTTGAAAAGAGCGAACAACACCTAATAACTAAAAGATAACACTTGACCTACAAGCATCTCAGTCTGCAGAGGCAGAAAGCAAAATGGAGCCTCTCTGGTTCTGGGCCTTGTAGGCCCGAAAAGGATGAAATAGACAAATAGCTCTATCAAAGTACATACACAAACCCTACTAATAGGTAATATAAAGTCAGAACTACAGGATCCACCCTCTACGATAGGTCTTCAGGCCTGAAAATGATGAAAGGACACATAATTATGGCAAAGCCAATAGGCAATAGATGGATTAGAGTCAGAAATAAGGGATCTATCATCATATAAAGCGGCTATCCTCTAGTTTATGCTTCTAGGTCTGAAAAGAGGCCTGAAAAGGACCAAAACAAGCTAAGAATAGGGATCTAGGATGGTAGCAAGCTAAAGTCACCATCACTCAGAAATAGAACCAAAAACCCGGTCACGACATTCCACCCTTGACTTTAATTGCTAACATCCATAAACAACAACAAACAAATAAACAAACATCAACATAACCTGTCAACAAAATCAAAAACAAAAAGAATACCTAAAATGAATGACAACTAAGAAAATACCACCTAATACTTGATGTAGGGAATGTAAATCTGACAACCAATTGAAAACTAATCAAAGCACCCTTGATCTAAATGTTGAAATATAACTTAGATTGATCTGATAACAACAGAAACTAACCAAAGCACCCTTGAACTAATTGTGCCTCAACTTCTAGTGATAACTCATGAAATCTATTGATGTGGGGAAATGTCTGTGAAATAAAAACAACAAAGGGCCTAAATGAGGCCTAACTACTTGGGTCAACTTAAGAAACTCATTGAAAGGATTTTGTAAAATCTGAACAAAGGGTCCTCAAAGTCTGGGCAACCATTAAGCATGGGCGGAAAATCCGTTCCGCTCGCGGATTTTGCGGATTTTCGGGAAATCCGCAATCTGCGAGATTCGCGAATTTCCCGCAAAATCCGCAAATTCGCACGCAGCAGATTTTTTTTCTTGGTGATACAATTTTGCGGCGTGCGGCGTTCACTTACCGTCATTCAGCGTTTGCCGAGTTGTTTTTCTCGATATTTTGCAAGTGCTGCGCCATTTTAGATCTTGCTGCGGGATCCCGCGGGAGTTTGGCGACCGCGATTACATAATCGCGGCTTGCCACCTTGCACAGCACGCATCGAGAGAGTTTGCAATTGCGAACACGTAGATGCGGCGAGCAGCAACAATCTCGCACTCGCGAAATTACAAAGTTTGAAATTCTGCACAAGAAATCCACCAGCAAGCAGCATAAACCTTCTGAAAATGATGATTTTTATCAGAATAACTCCTCAGGATGACATTTGCCTGCACTTTTCTTTGCAAGGAGTCCATTTGGGGGGGGGGGGGGGGGGAGGAAGGAAGTGCCCCACAGTCTCCAACTTCCTGTTCCTGTCCAGCAGGCTCCTCCAGTGCTTTCTTCATGTGCTGGTCACTTTCATTCGGATTCTTCACGTGGAAGGATTACTTTTTGTGGATGCTGCTGGATATTTGGATTTGAGGCCTATTTGACTTTCTTTGGATCACTTTTGGATTAGAAATTTCACAAGTAGGTTTGTTTGGGGCATTACAGTTGCTGCAACTAAAATTTTGGAATTTTCGATTTTTGGGCTGTTGTTGGGGCCTTTCGCCCAGGGGTACTCAGTGGTGGGTGGACTGAGTCTTTCTGTGGGGTCTCTTTGATAAAAACATCATGGAGGGCCTGGATGGCTTTGGATTGTGCTGATTTTTCTGTGTTTTTCGATTCTTTGGGCTGTTGTTGTGGCCTTTTCACCAGGGGTAGTGAGTGGTGTATGGGCCTAGTCTTTCTGTGGGGTGTCTTGAATTTAAACATCATGGAGGGCCTGGATGGCATGGGATTGTGCTGATTTTTCTGTGTTTTTCGATTTTTTGGGCTGTTGTTGTGGCCTTTTCACCAGGGGTAGTGAGTGATGCATGGGCCTAGTCTTTCTGTGGGGTGTCTTGAATTTAAACATCATGGAGGGCATGGATGGCATGGGATTGTGCTGATGTTTCTGTGTTTTTCAATTTTTTGGGGTGTTCATGGGGACAGGCAATGTGGGTGGGGGCCATTTTGAGTGCTGCTACAGGTAGGCCCTGGCCATGTGCTGGGAGGCAGGGGGCCATTTTGAACAACATAACCTGTCAACAAAATCAAAAACAAAAAGAATACCTAAAATGAATGACAACTAAGAAAATACCACCTAATACTTGATGTAGGGAATGTAAATCTGACCACCAATTGAAAACTAATCAAAGCACCCTTGATCTAAATGTTGAAATATAACTTAGATTGATCTGATAACAACAGAAACTAACCAAAGCACCCTTGAACTAATTGTGCCTCAACTTCTAGTGATAACTCATGAAATCTATTGATGTGGGGAAATGTCTGTGAAATAAAAACAACAAAGGGCCTAAATGAGGTCTAACTACTTGGGTCAACTTAAGAAACTCATTGAAAGGCTTTGTAAAATCTGAACAAAGGGTCCTCAAAGTCTGGGCAACCATTAAGCATGGGCGGAAAATCCGTTCCGCTCGCGGATTTTGCGGATTTTCGGGAAATCCGCAATCTGCGAGATTCGCGAATTTCCCGCAAAATCCGCAAATTCGCACGCAGCAGATTTTTTTTCTTGGTGATACAATTTTGCGGCGTGCGGCGTTCACTTACCGTCATTCAGCGTTTGCCGAGTTGTTTTTCTCGATATTTTGCAAGTGCTGCGCCATTTTAGATCTTGCTGCGGGATCCCGCGGGAGTTTGGCGACCGCGATTACATAATCGCGGCTTGCCACCTTGCACAGCACGCATCGAGAGAGTTTGCAATTGCGAACACGTAGATGCGGCGAGCAGCAGCAATCTCGCACTCGCGAAATTACAAAGTTTGAAATTCTGCACAAGAAATCCACCAGCAAGCAGCATAAACCTTCTGAAAATGATGATTTTTATCAGAATAACTCCTCAGGATGACATTTGCCTGCACTTTTTTTTGCAAGGAGTCCAGTTTTGGGGGGGGGGGGGAGGAAGGAAGTGCCCCACAGTCTCCAACTTCCTGTTCCTGTCCAGCAGGCTCCTCCCAGTGCTTTCTTCATGTGCTGGTCACTTTCATTCGGATTCTTCACGTGGAAGGATTACTTTTTGTGGATGCTGCTGGATATTTGGATTTGAGGCCTATTTGACTTTCTTTGGATCACTTTTGGATTAGAAATTTCACAAGTAGGTTTGTTTGGGGCATTACAGTTGCTGCAACTAAAATTTTGGAATTTTCGATTTTTGGGCTGTTGTTGGGGCCTTTTGCCCAGGGGTACTCAGTGGTGGGTGGACTGAGTCTTTCTGTGGGGTCTCTTTGATAAAAACATCATGGAGGGCCTGGATGGCTTTGGATTGTGCTGATTTTTCTGTGTTTTTCGATTCTTTGGGCTGTTGTTGTGGCCTTTTCACCAGGGGTAGTGAGTGGTGCATGGGCCTAGTCTTTCTGTGGGGTGTCTTGAATTTAAACATCATGGAGGGCCTGGATGGCATGGGATTGTGCTGACTTTTCTGTGTTTTTCGATTTTTTGGGCTGTTGTTGTGGCCTTTTCACCAGGGGTAGTGAGTGATGCATGGGCCTAGTCTTTCTGTGGGGTGTCTTGAATTTAAACATCATGGAGGGCATGGATGGCATGGGATTGTGCTGATGTTTCTGTGTTTTTCAATTTTTTGGGGTGTTCATGGGGACAGGCAATGTGGGTGGGGGCCATTTTGAGTGCTGCTACAGGTAGGCCCTGGCCATGTGCTGGGAGGCAGGGGGCCATTTTGAACAACATAACCTGTCAACAAAATCAAAAACAAAAAGAATACCTAAAATGAATGACAACTAAGAAAATACCACCTAATACTTGATGTAGGGAATGTAAATCTGACAACCAATTGAAAACTAATCAAAGCACCCTTGATCTAAATGTTGAAATATAACTTAGATTGATCTGATAACAACAGAAACTAACCAAAGCACCCTTGAACTAATTGTGCCTCAACTTCTAGTGATAACTCATGAAATCTATTGATGTGGGGAAATGTCTGTGAAATAAAAACAACAAAGGGCCTAAATGAGGCCTAACTACTTGGGTCAACTTAAGAAACTCATTGAAAGGATTTTGTAAAATCTGAACAAAGGGTCCTCAAAGTCTGGGCAACCATTAAGCATGGGCGGAAAATCCGTTCCGCTCGCGGATTTTGCGGATTTTCGGGAAATCCGCAATCTGCGAGATTCGCGAATTTCACGCAAAATCCGCAAATTCGCACGCAGCAGATTTTTTTTCTTGGTGATACAATTTTGTGGCGTGCGGCGTTCACTTACCGTCATTCAGCGTTTGCCGAGTTGTTTTTCTCGATATTTTGCAAGTGCTGCGCCATTTTAGATCTTGCTGCGGGATCCCGCGGGAGTTTGGCGACCGCGATTACATAATCGCGGCTTGCCACCTTGCACAGCACGCATCGAGAGAGTTTGCAATTGCGAACACGTAGATGCGGCGAGCAGCAACAATCTCGCACTCGCGAAATTACAAAGTTTGAAATTCTGCACAAGAAATCCACCAGCAAGCAGCATAAACCTTCTGAAAATGATGATTTTTATCAGAATAACTCCTCAGGATGACATTTGCCTGCACTTTTTTTTGCAAGGAGTCCAGTTTGGGGGGGTGGGGGGGGGGGAGGAAGGAAGTGCCCCACAGTCTCCAACTTCCTGTTCCTGTCCAGCAGGCTCCTCCCAGTGCTTTCTTCATGTGCTGGTCACTTTCATTCGGATTCTTCACGTGGAAGGATTACTTTTTGTGGATGCTGCTGGATATTTGGATTTGAGGCCTATTTGACTTTCTTTGGATCACTTTTGGATTAGAAATTTCACAAGTAGGTTTGTTTGGGGCATTACAGTTGCTGCAACTAAAATTTTGGAATTTTCGATTTTTGGGCTGTTGTTGGGGCCTTTTGCCCAGGGGTACTCAGTGGTGGGTGGACTGAGTCTTTCTGTGGGGTCTCTTTGATAAAAACATCATGGAGGGCCTGGATGGCTTTGGATTGTGCTGATTTTTCTGTGTTTTTCGATTCTTTGGGCTGTTGTTGTGGCCTTTTCACCAGGGGTAGTGAGTGGTGCATGGGCCTAGTCTTTCTGTGGGGTGTCTTGAATTTAAACATCATGGAGGGCCTGGATGGCATGGGATTGTGCTGATTTTTCTGTGTTTTTCGATTTTTTGGGCTGTTGTTGTGGCCTTTTCACCAGGGGTAGTGAGTGATGCATGGGCCTAGTCTTTCTGTGGGGTGTCTTGAATTTAAACATCATGGAGGGCATGGATGGCATGGGATTGTGCTGATGTTTCTGTGTTTTTCGATTTTTTGGGGTGTTCATGGGGACAGGCAATGTGGGTGGGGGCCATTTTGAGTGCTGCTACAGGTAGGCCCTGGCCATGTGCTGGGAGGCAGGGGGCCATTTTGAATGCAGGCAGTGTTCTTAGGTCTGCAACCATTTTGCCTAGCTTTCAACCTTCATGCCCAGGGGTAGTGAGGGGTGCAAGGGCCTAGTCGTTCTGTGGGGTGTCTTGAATTTAAACATCATGGAGGGCTTGGGATTGTGCAGATTTTTCTCTGATTTTTGTTTTTTTGGGCTGTTGTTGTGGCCTTTTAACCAGGGGTAGTGAGTGGTGCATGGGCCTAGTCTTTCTGTGGGGTGTCTTGAATTTAAACATCATGGAGGGCCTGGATGGCATGGGAGTGTACTGATTTTTCTGTGTTTTTCGATTTTTTGGGGTATTCATGGGGACAGGCCATGTGGGTGGGGGCCATTTTGAGTGCTGCTACAGGCAGGCCCTGGCCATGTGCTGGGAGGCAGGGGGCCATTTTGAATGCAGGCAGTGTTCTTAGGTCTGCAACCATTTTGCCTAGCTTTCAACCTTTATGCCCAGGGGTAGTGAGTGGTGCATGGGCCTAGTCTTTCTGTGGGGTGTCTTGAATATAAACATCATGGAGGGCTCGGGATTGTGCTGATTTTTCTGTGATTTTCGTTTTTTTGGGCTGTTGTTGTGGCCTTTTCACCAGGGGTAGTGGGTGGTGCATGGGCCTAGTCTTTCTGTGGGGTGTCTTGAATTTAAACATCATGGAGGGCCTGGATAGCCAGGGATTGTGCTGATTTTTCTGTGTTTTTCGATTCTTTGGGCTGTTGTTGTGGCCTTTTCACCAGGGGTAGTGAGTGGTGCATGGGCCTAGTCTTTCTGTGGGGTGTCTTGAATTAAAACAAACATCATGGAGGGCTTGGATGGCATGGGAGTGTGCTGATTTTTCTGTGTTTTTCGATTTTTTGGGCTGTTGTTGTGGCCTTTTCACCAGGGGTAGTGAGTGGTGCATGGGCCTAGTCTTTCTGTGGGGTGTCTTGAATTTAAACATCATGGAGGGCATGGATGGCATGGGATTGTGCTGATTTTTCTGTGTTTTTCGATTTTTTGGGGTGTTCATGGGGACAGGCCATGTGAGTGGGGGCCATTTTGAGTGTGCTACAGGCAGGCCCTGGCCATGTGCTGGGAGGCAGGGGCCATTTTGAATGCAGGCAGTGTTCTTAGGTCTGCAACCATTTTGCCTAGCTTTCAACCTTTATGCCCAGGGGTAGTGAGTGGTGCATGGGCCTAGTCTTTCTGTGGGGTGTCTTGAATTTAAACATCATGGAGGGCTTGGGATTGTGCTGATTTTTCTGTGATTTTCGTTTTTTTGGGTTGTTGTTGTGGCCTTTTCACCAGGGGTAGTGAGTGGTGCATGGGTCTAGTCTTTCTGTGGGGTGTCTTGAATGTAAACATCATAGAGGGCCTGGATGGCATGGGATTGTGCTGATTTTTCTGTGTTTTCGATTTTTTGGGGTGTTGTTGTGGCCTTTTCACCAGGGGTAGTGAGTGGTGCATGGGCCTAGGCTTTCTGTGGGGTGTCTTGAATTTAAACATCATGGAGGGCATGGATGGCATGGGATTGTGCTGATTTTTCTGTGTTTTTCGATGTTTTGGGGTGTTCATGGGGACAGGCCATGTGGGTGGGGGACATTTTGAGTGCTGCTACAGGCAGGCCCTGGACATGTGCTGGGAGGCAGGGGGCCATTTTGAATGCAGGCAGTGTTCTTAGGTCTGCAACCATTTTGCCTAGCTTTCAACCTTTATGCCCAGGGGTAGTGAGAGGTGCATGGGCCTAGTCTTTCTGTGGGGTGTCTTGAATTTAAACATCATGGAGGGCTTGGGATTGTGCTGATTTTTCTGTGATTTTCGTTTTTTTGGGCTGTTGTTGTGGCCTTTTCACCAGGGGTAGTGAGTGGTGCATGGGCCTAGTCTTTCTGTGGGGTGTCTTGAATTTAAACATCATGGAGGGCCTGGATGGCATGGGATTGTGCTGATTTTTCTGTGTTTTTCGATTATTTGGGCTGTTGTTGTGGCCTTTTCACGAGGGGTAGTGAGTGGTGCATGGGCCTAGTCTTTCTGTGGGGTGTCTTGAATTTAAACATCATGGAGGGCATGGATGGCATGGGATTGTGCTGATTTTTCTGTGTTTTTCGATTTTTTTGGGGTGTTCATGGGGACAGGCCATGTGAGTGGGGGCCATTTTGAGTGCTGCTACAGGCAGGCCCTGACCATTTGCTGGGAGGCAGGGGGCAATTTTGAATGCAGGCAGTGTTCTTAGGTCTGCAACCATTTTGCCTAGCTTTCAACCTTTATGCCCAGGGGTAGTGAGTGGTGCATGGGCCTAGTCTTTCTGTGGGGTGTCTTGAATTTAAACATCATGGAGGGCTTGGGATTGTGCTGATTTTTCTGTGATTTTCGTTTTTTTGTGTTGTTGTTGTGGCCTTTTCACCAGGGGTAGTGAGTGGTGCATGGGCCTAGTCTTTCTGTGGGGTGTTTGGAATTTAAACATCATGGAGGGCCTGGATGGCATGGGATTGTGCTGATTTTTCTGTGTTTTTCGATTTTTTGGGCTGTTGTTGTGGCCTTTTCACGAGGGGTAGTGAGTGGTGCATGGGCCTAGTCTTTCTGTGGGGTGTCTTGAATTTAAACATCATGGAGGGCATGGATGGCATGGAAATGTGCTGATTTTTCTGTGTTTTTCGATTTTTTGGGGTGTTCATGGGGACAGGCCATGTGGGTGGGGGCCCTTTTGAGTGCTGCTACAGGCAGGCCCTGGCCATGTGCTGGGAGGCAGGGGGCCATTTTGAATGCAGGCAGTGTTCTTAGGTCTGCAACCATTTTGCCTAGCTTTCAACCTTTATGCCCAGGGGTAGTGAGTGGTGCATGGGCCTAGTCTTTCTATGGGGTGTCTTGAATTTAAACATCATGGAGGGCTAGGGATTGTGCTGATTTTTCTGTGTTTTTCGATTTTTTGGGCTGTTGTTGTGGCCTTTTCACCAGGGGTAGTGAGTGTTGATGGGCCTAGTCTTTCTGTGGGGTGTCTTGAATTTAAACATCATGGAGGGCATGGATGGCATGGGATTGTGCTGATTTTTCTGTGTTTTTCGATTTTTTGTGGTGTTGATGGGGACAGGCCATGTGGGTGGGGACCATTTTGAGTGCTGCGACAGGCAGGCTCTGGCCATGTGCTGGGAGGCAGGGGGCCATTTTGAATGCAGGCAGTGTTCTTAGGTCTGCAACCATTTTGCCTAGCTTTCAACCTTTATGCCCAGGGATAGTGAGTGGTGCATGGGCCTAGTCTTTCTGTGGGGTGTCTTGAGTTTAAACATCATGGAGGGCTTAGGATTGTGCTGATTTTTCTGTGATTTTTGTTTTTTTGGGTTGTTGTTGTGGCCTTTTCACCAGGGGTAGTGAGTGGTGCATGGGCCTAGTCTTTCTGTGGGGTGTCTTGAATTTAAACTTCATGGAGGGCCTGGATGGCATGGGATTGTGCTGATTTTTCTGCGTTTTTCGATTTTTTGGGCTGTTGTTGTGGCCTTTTCACGAGGGGTAGTGAGTGGTGCATGGGCCTAGTCTTTCTGTGGGGTGTCTTGAATTTAAACATCATGGAGGGCATGGATGGCATGGGATTGTGCTGATTTTTCTGTGTTTTTCGATTTTTTGGGGTGTTCATGGGGACAGGCCATGTGAGTGGGGGGCATTTTGAGTGCTGCTACAGGCAGGCCCTGGCCATTTGCTGGGAGGCAGGGGGCCATTTTGAATGCAGGCAGTGTTCTTAGGTCTGCAACCATTTTGCCTAGCTTTCAACCTTTATGCCCAGGGGTAGTGAGTGGTGCATGGGCCTAGACTTTCTGTGGGGTGTCTTGAATTTAAACATCATGGAGGGCTTGGGATTGTGCTGATTTTTCTGTGATTTTCGTTTTTTTGGGTTGTTGTTGTGGCCTTTTCACCAGGGGTAGTGAGTGGTGCATGGGCCTAGTCTTTCTGTGGGGTGTTTGGAATTTAAACATCATGGAGGGCCTGGATGGCATGGGATTGTGCTGATTTTTCTGTGTTTTTCGATTTTTTGGGCTGTTGTTGTGGCCTTTTCACGAGGGGTAGTGAGTGGTGCATGGGCCTAGTCTTTCTGTGGGGTGTCTTGAATTTAAACATCATGGAGGGCATGGATGGCATGGGAATGTGCTGATTTTTCAGTGTTTTTCGATTTTTTGGGGTGTTGATGGGGACAGGCCATGTGGATGGGGGCCATTTTGAGTGCTGCGACATGCAGGCTCTGGCCATGTGCTGGGAGGCAGGGGGCCATTTTGAATGCAGGCAGTGTTCTTAGGTCTGCAACCATTTTGCCTAGCTTTCAACCTTTATGCCCAGGGGTAGTGAGAGGTGCATGGGCCTTGTCTTTTTGTGGGGTGTCTTGAATTTAAACATCATGGAGGGCTTGGGATTGTGCTGATTTTTCTGTGATTTTCGTTTTTTTGGGCTGTTCTTGTGGCCTTTTCACCAGGGGTAGTGAGTGGTGCATGGGCCTAGTCTTTCTGTGGGGTGTCTTGAATTTAAACATCATGGAGGGCATGGATGGCATGGGATTGTGCTGATTTTTCTGTGTTTTTCGATTTTTTGGGCTGTTGTTGTGGCCTTTTCACGAGGGGTAATGAGTGGTGCATGGGCCTAGTCTTTCTGTGGGGTGTCTTGAATTTAAACATCATGGAGGGCATGGAATTGTGCTGATTTTTCTGTGTTTTTCGATTTTTTGGGGTGTTCATGGGGACAGGCCATGTGAGTGGGGGCCATTTTGAGTGCTGCTACAGGCAGGCCCTGGCCTTTTGCTGGGAGGCAGGGGGCCATTTTGAATGCAGGCAGTGTTCTTAGGTCTGCAACCATTTTGCCTAGCTTTCAACCTTTATGCCCAGGGGTAGTGAGTGGTGCATGGGCCTAGTCTTTCTGTGGGGTGTCTTGAATTTAAACATCATGGAGGGCTTGGGATTGTGCTGATTTTTCTGTGATTTTCGTTTGTTTGGGTTGTTGTCGTGGCCTTTTCACGAGGGGTAGTGAGTGGTGCATGGGCCTAGTCTTTCTGTGGGGTGTCTTGAATTTAAACATCATCGAGGGCATGGATGGCATGGGATTGTGCTGATTTTTCTGTGTTTTTCGATTTTTTGGGGTGTTTATGGGGACAGGCCATGTGGGTGGGGGCCATTTTGAGTGCTGCTACAGGCAGGCCCTGGCCATGTGCTGGGAGGCAGGGGGCCATTTTGAATGCAGGCAGTGTTCTTAGGTCTGCAACCATTTTGCTTAGCTTTCAACCTTTATGCCCAGGGGTAGTGAGTGTTGCATGGGCCTAGTCTTTCTGTGGGGTGTCTTGAATTTAAACATAATGGAGGGCTTGGGATTGTGCTGATTTTTCTGTGATTTTCGTTTTTTTGGGCTGTTGTTGTGGCCTTTTCACCAGGGGTAGTGAGTGGTGCATGGCCTAGTCTTTCTGTGGGGTGTCTTGAACTTAAACATCATGGATGGCATGGGATTGTGCTTATTTTTCTGTGTTTTTTGATTTTTTGGGGTGTATAACTAAACTGATGTTCCTCTGTCTTCCATTGCTTTTAGGTGCACAAGACTCAAGAGAACCACCAGTGCCAGGAAGAAGTCCTGCAGCAGTGTGTGTGTGCAGCATAACGTTACGCGACGTCACGTCTGGCCACAGACAACTCTGCAACTCGTGCAACTGCGGCCTGCTGTTCTGACCTCTGAAGAAGATGGCCCCCAAAAAAGTTCCCCGTAGCTCCTCTAGCAAGAAAGTTGCCAGTAAGGAGCAGAAGAAGCAAGTTACCAAGGAGACTGGTGTGCTGCCCGCCACATTTTTTGGGAGTAAAAAAAAAAGTACGCCTGCAGCAGCAGTGGGATCTGCTGGGGACCAAGCTGGGAGCAGCACCCCCGCTCCATTGGGCTCAGTGCCACCACCACCACCACGCCAACTTAAGTCCAAGCCCTTGAGTGCTGCAGAGAAACTTAGTCTAGTTGTTCAATCACCATCGACCAGTGATGTTGGCTCATTGCAAGAAAGTAGCAGCAATGTCCCTCAATCAACACAGGTTGTTGTAACTCATCTGACGAGTGTTGAACAACCACAGCCGCAACAACAACCACATGTGCAAGTACAAGCCCAAGTACTTGTGGAAGGAGAGGAAGCGCAAGGAGATGCGCAAGCAGAGGTGCATGGAGGGTCACAAGTGCCCACAATAGTTGTTCCTCCAGAAGTAGGGGCACATCAGGAAATCGACAATCAAGCCGAGGTATCATTTGAGGAAGCCACTCCTCCTGATCATTCATTGTCTTCCTCATCCCTAGCAAGGAAAAGATCAAGGGTGGTGTCTACATCTTCTTCAAGCACACCTCCTTCTGATGATACGGATCAAAATTGGGAACCAGCACCACTGCCGTCTGAGAGTGAGGCACACCATGATCTGACAAAGGTAGTTAAGCGTAAAAGGAAGCTCGTCCAAAGTCTCATAGTTATGGAGTGTGATGAGGCTCAACAAGAAGTGGCGGATACTGCTGCTGATGAAGACTCTGACGACGACCCAGTCATCATAAAGGCACTGCAGCCCCAGCGGGCATGCAGCAAACAGACATTTTGACGCTAGCCCGAGAAGCTGCTGAGCGTGATGATGTTGTCGACGAGGAGGCAATGGAAACACCACAATCATTGGAGTTAACTAGTACACCAACATGTACCGCTTCCATATTTCTTCCTCGCCAGAAGGGACCTCCATCCACCTCGACCTCAATTAGTGGTGGTGAAAGTGCAAAACGTACTAAAGTTCGGCAATCCACATCCTCCACTTCATTTGGCATTAGCAGCAGGACCACCACCACCAGTATCGCCCCCTCCTCCGGCCCCCAAAGACATTTCAAGTCCGCAGTTTGGGACTTCTTTAGTGTTTGCCCAAAAAAGGAAAACTTTGCCATTTGTAGCATTTGTAAGCATGCAGTTAGTCGTGGTAAGTTTGGTACCAACTATGGTACCGGAGGCCAGAGAGGTCATCTTGAGAGACAGCACGCTGTCCAATGGTTTGCGCACCTAAAGGAGATCAAGGAAGCCCGAATTGCAAGTCAAGAAAACGTTGATGTTTCATCTGATGATGACGAGGAGGAAGAAGTGTCAAACACTTCACTTACACCCAGTACCCCTGTCAGCAGCACACCCCATGTGAGCCACACTAAGAGTGTGGGAGAGAGTGAGACACCAATGCGAAAAAGTTCATCAGCGAGCGTAACTGGGTCGAAGAAGTCATCATCGTCATCGTCCCGTAAATGCTTGGTCCAGGGCAACATTAGAACCATGTTGTTTACAGAAGCGCCATATGAACGCAACCACCCACTGACGCGTCTGTATAACACTAAGCTGGCTAAAATGCTAGCTCTGGACCTTCTCCCTTTTTCTTTTGTAGAAGGGATTGGTTTTCTAGAATTAGTGGCAGCGCTCTGGCCTAAATGGAAGGTTCCTAGCCGGTTCTATTTTGCCAGAGTTGCGGTTCCAGAACTACATGAAGATGTGCTGGAGGTGATTGGGGCAGCTTTGCAGAAGAGTGCTGTTCACACTATACATCTGACAACAGACATGTGGACCAGTGGTGCAGGCGCTGATTACATGTGCATCACTGCACACTGGGACTCTTTTTCAGGGGTTGAAGCAAAGCTAAACGCAGGTGTTGACCCGGACCAAGTTTTTAAAGCTGCTCGGAAACATGCAACACTAGCCATGTTTGGCTTGGAGAAACGTCACAGCAGAAAACATTTTGAATGAGTTTAACACAAAGGTCTTTCACTGGCTGTCCCCAAAAAAACGCCAGATTGGTTATGTTTCCACGGATAATGGTGCCAATGTAGTTAAGGCCATGGAGCTGGGTCAATATTTCAGAGTGCCGTGTTTGGCGCACTGTATAAACCTGGTTGTTAAAAAATTATTGAGTGATGAAGACAGTCCAGCGTGCGAGTTAGTGGCCACCTGCCGAAGAATGTGCAACCATTTCAGCCATTCTTTTAAGGCCCGGAAGCATCTGAGGAGCCTGCTACATGAACGTCGAATGCCAGTGAAAGCACTCATCCAGGAGGTGGCAACAGGTTGGAACTCAACTTTCTACATGCTTGAGCATCTGTATGAGCAGTATACGGTACTCGATCACTATTTCTTAACACTGGGTACAGCTCAGAAGGACCTGAGGCTAGATGCGGCGCAATGGAATCTAGTTAAAAGCCTGACAGACATGCTTCGTCCTTTTGAGGTCTTCACGCGTGCAGTCAGCAAGGAGGACTGTAATTTGGGAAAAGCTAACCGATTGTTGCGCATGCTGGAGCACCAACTGAAGGCGGTGTCTTCTATGTTTCAAAAAGATGAAAAAAAGCAAGACGCTTTTGTTTTGGCGGAGAAATTATTAGAGCGCCTACGTGGTGATGAACGTCTTAAAATGATCCACTCAGAACAGCATTACATTTGTGCTACTATTCTGGATCCACGCTACAAAAAGGCGCTGGCAGGCCGAGCATTCTTTCCTTTTGATGATGAAGATGTTACAAAGTACAAACGTTGGCTAGCCTTGTCAGCCAAGAGATTTGAAAGAGAACGGCAACAAATTGAAGGAAAAGGCAGTACATCAGCATCAGCAGGCCATCCCCAGTCAAAAGAATCCACTTCTGCACCTGTGGCTGTGGCACAAGTGACCTCTCAGCCGTTAAAGACACCGGCAACCGGATGATCTGCACCAGACACAACAGTAACATTGGATGCAGAAGAGGATTGGCTAACTCGGCTTGGGTTTGGTTCTCAAAAGGTCACAGCAAAAAGGAAGCTAAGTGGAGGAACCTTGGAGGACCTTGAGTCGATGGTGCAGGACTATCTGAATGACTCAACAGAGGTCTATGTTAATGCTGACCCATTGGCGTATTGGCATGGGAAAAAAGAATTGTGGGCACAGATCTCCAACCTGGCTTTAAACTACTTGTCTTGCCCACTCACAAGTGTGTCTTCTGAACGTGTTTTCAGTGCTGCTGGTGGCATTATAACTTCCAAACGGAGCCACCTCTCACTCAAAAATGTGGAGAGGTTAACAATGATCAAGATGAATCAGCACCTCATACCTCCAGATTACAAAGTACGAGAAAGCACGCCGGATGAAGACGAGGAGGACAGCAACGTAGATGAGGGAATTTCTTCTCTGTTAGTTGACACTGACCTCATCCTGCCTGAAATTGCAGAGTATGATGACGAACCCTTATTCCTATTCTTATTCCCTGACACCGAACCCTGAAAATGAGACAATGAATCAATAACTTTCTTTTTCGTCCTTATTCACTTTTATCCCTGTGTGACTGTCTTTCTTTGTTGTGTACAGTTAATATAATTCAAACTTTAATCACCTAATCACAAAAACAAGCCCATCAGCAGAACTGTCTTCACTTGTTTGCTTATTGATTTGAAGGTGCCGCAGTCTGCATTCCTCAGGTTCACAAGTTCACAAGAACATGCTTCTCTATCCTCCTCCTCCAGACTCCTATTTCCCTCAAAGCAGAGGGCTGGATTACGCCCAATGAAGAAAGACTCTGCACTTGTGGGGGTGTTCTACTTCTTTGCGGGTGAGTTGACGGCTCTGGGGCCATTGCTGGGAAGCTCTAATACCGGATAAAAGTGGTTTGGACCAAATCGGAGGCTACATTTTTTTTGCGTTTTTGCTGACTTGCTTGCCTTTGAGGTGCTCTTTGGGGGGGTTGCGGGTGTTTGTGGGTGAGTTTTGGGGTCTGGGAGCACTGCTGGGACAGTCTGATCTTGATTGCATTTGCTTTTCAGGAAATCCGTGGTGGAAAACGGGAGTTATGACCTAGCTGCACAGCGCGTTTGGACCAAAGGCCGATAAATATTGTAAGTATGAGATTTTCCTTTTTGGCTGTTTGGGGGTGTTGTGCTTTTTTGCGGGTGGGTTGGCGGGTCTTGGGGCATTGCTGGGAGGGTCTAATACCGGATAGAAGTGGTTTGGACAAAATCCATGCAGAATGTTTATTTTCTATTTCTGACATTTTGCTCAATGTAGCATTTTCGGGGGCCTGTTTGGGGGGCTTCCTGGTGTTTGTGGGTGGGTTTCGGGGTCTGGGAGCACTGCTGGCTATGGATACTTTACATTGCAAGAGTTTTGAAGCAAATCCATGTGGCAGAGGGGAGTTAGGGCCTAGCTGCAGAGCGCACGCGGAGTGATTTTGGAAATTGCCAAGAAAATGACTAAGTCCCCATTTTTGTACTTTTGCTTTTTGGCTGTTTGGGGGTCTTCTACTAGTTTTCGCCTGGGTTGACGGCTCTGGGGCCATTGCTGGGAAGCTCTAATACCGGATAAAAGTGGTTTGGACCAAATCGAAGGCGAAATTTATTTTGCGTTTTTGCTGACTTGCTTACCTTTGAGATGCTCTTTGGGGGGGTTCCAGGTGTTTGTGGGTGAGTTTTGGGGTCTGGGAGCACTGCTGGGACAGTCTAATCTTGATTGCATTTGCTTTCCAGGAAATCCATGGTGGAAAACTGGAGTTATAACCTAGCTGCACAGCGCGTTTGGACCGAAGGCCGATAAATATTGTAAGTATGAGATTTTCCTTTTTGGCTGTTTGGGGGTGTTGTGCTTTTTTGCGGGTGGGTTGGCGGGTCTTGGGGCATTGCTGGGAAGCTCTAATACCGGATAGAAGTGGTTTGGACAAAATCCATAAGGAAAAGCCTTTTGGCACTTTTTGTAACTTAGGGTTCATTAGGGTTAGCCCTAGCAGCAGGATTGCATGTGTTTCGGGGTGTTCTAGATTTTTGCAACTGAGTTCTGGGGTCTTAGAGCACTTGTGGGAATGTGTAATTTTGGTTGCAAGTGATTTGAAGAAAATCCATGGTGGGAAAGGGGGGATTTGGCATAGTTAAAGAAAGCCTTTGCCACTATTCTTAACTTAGGGCTCATTAGGGTTAGCAGTATTTGTATTGCATGTGTTGGGTGGGGGGGGGGGGTTTCGAGTCTTGGAGCGATGCTGGGTATGGATACTTTTGCTTGCTTGCAAGTGGTTTGAATACAATCCACGGTGGGTAAGGGGGTATTTGGGCCTACTTTTACTTTCAAAGTACGTTTTCTGCTAGGCCTCGTTTTTTGAGATTTGATTGGGGGTCTTCTACATTTTTGCGACTGGCTTTTGTAAGGGTCTGGGTGGGAGCACTGCTGGGAAGGTCTAATTTTGTTCTAAAACACAGTTTACAGTACTCCTAGCTTGAAGGGAAAGATCCGCTAAATTAATTTGCCCATACTTATTTATCCTTCAAAAGGAGACTCAGACAGAATACGCACTTTCAAAAATATTGTACTTTCTATTAGGAAACTCAAAGTGTGACTTTTTGTACTACACAGCATACATACCTTATATTTATTTATCAGTGGTGTTCTAATATCACTTCCTGTTTTTCCATCAATAATTACAGGCCGGGTTTCAGTCTGTGCAATGGGAAAAAAAGGATGGAGTCAGGCTTCACATTAGCGAGCCGCAATTCAGCATCCGCCAAGCAGGCAGTGGACAGGGTGTCTTCTGGTCACCAACATTGATGGACGAAGCGTCAGCTGGAATGGAGGAGTGCCGCTAATAAGAGGAATTGTTTGATGCGTGCAACTTACTTACCAAATTCAACAGGACAACTACAACAACATACAGATACAGTATCCATTGTTTTCTTCTATGAGTGTGACTGCATTTCTTGGATCTCTCTCTGCTTCTAAATTGATCCCTACAGCCATTCTATAGGTTTTACTTCGGTTATTTTTTAAACCTAATTTAATGTAAGAAGTGTTTCTTTGAGTGCAGAGATAGGCAAGTGAAAACGCTGCAGCCCTGTACTGTCGCATTCTGTCATTCACGGTAGTCGAAAGTACTACTTACTTTTCAGTAACAATGCATGCAGTAGTGCATGCACTTCCTTTATGTCACTTAAAAGATTTATGGTTAGCTTTGTACCCAAAGATTTCTTTATCTTCAATTATTGTTTGTCCATGCTGTGCTTTTTTTTCTTCTCTCAACAAAACCTACCCAAAAAGAAACCCCCATTCCCATCCATTTTCCAAACCCTAACCCTCTTCCCCCGGGCTGTGTGGTTTTGATCGATGTGTGACTAAATGACATCAATAATTCCACACACTTGCAGGGGAGGATAAGGTCATAGCAACAGGCTGGTGAAGGAATCCGAGGATATATTCTAGACTTACTCAGCTTCAGTACTATTTCTTGTAGTAGTAGCCAATGTCAAAGAAATTCAACGCAAGTAGTAGTTATGCTTTCAATACTTTACCATTTGTTAGGCTACATTGTGGCACTGTTCTAGTGTACTGTCACCTGCTATATTCTCTATCGTACCGTTGTAATGCTACAGCAAGGACAAACCAGGTTTCATTTTCTTTTTTTCCATAGGAATGCAACTGCCACTGTGTCACACCACTAGTACCACCGCAATGAGGACATTTCATCCGCCCAGGATTGCCAACCTTAATCACCATTTCCCGTGGAGCCAGCCCTGGGCCTAGCCCTACTTTCAAACACAAATTACAGGTAAGATAAGCGTTTGGTGGGAGGTAGTATAATGGAGTATTAGGAGAGACGAGAGATTGACGGTAGTACTACTAAAGTCCTAGGACTCTTGAATTCACTTACTCTGTGAGAGCCTTTTACACTTAAAGGAAGAAAATGACACAGACTTAAGTTTCAGGCACACAAACTTTCTGTTAAACCCCCACCCACCAGACTCAAAAGCAGTAAAAAACAGGTATGCTCAGATAAAGTTTCAAAAAGTATATTTTTGTAGCCCTAACAAAATAATCTCCCGCAAGACCCTCCCTAACCCCAACGATTGTCCTTCAAAAGTCCCAAAAACAACCAAACTCCCAATTCCCACCCCCCAAAAGTCTCTAAAAAACGGGCAAGGGACACTACGGCAGGATGCTGTTCACATTTACGGCCAGGGCATCATACTCTTTGCGGAGGGTGGCATGGTCGGAGCGGAGGCCCTCCACCAAGGTCTTATACGTTAGGACCTCCTGCTCCAGGTAGGACACTCTGAGGCATAAGCGGTGCTGGCGTGCCTTGCGACTCCTGTGGGGGGCAGCTGCTGTCTTTGCTGCTCTGCGGTGGCGGTTGGCTTTGGTAGCCTGGATCCGTACCGCTGGAGCACTGCGCTGGCTGGCAGCCCGTGGGGGCACGGAGGAGGATGCAGCTGTCCCAGTGGATGTTGTACCGGTAGACTGCGTGTCCTCCTCCTCCAGGGCCACCAGCCGCCGATATTCGGCGACAGTGGCATCCAGCCTCCGTTGCCGGGCCATTCGAGCCAGCTCCTAGCTTGATGGTTTGTTTGATTCGGAAGGAGCAACTATATGAAGAAAGAAAGACATAGTCTGTAACCAATGCTCCTTAAGATTAACACAAAATGATTGAGCAGAAAGTTGTGTCACAGTACAAGTAGCAAATTGAAAGCACAGTACATAACTATTGAGGACAGTATCTATCTAACCTCCCACTTCTTCATCCTTGCTCTAACATTAGTGGGAGTTTAAGGAACAAATTCTACGAGCACTATGGACTTCCATTACAGTCGACTATGACAGTACACCCGTCTTATTCTTCTTCTTCTCTCTCGTTTAGGAAAATTGGTACGTTACCTTATGCAAGCCGGCATAATGCCAGTGCAGTGAACTTGCACCCAAGACAAACAGACTCACACCATGATGAGTGAGACAGACTTGCGTTACTGTACCGGTCCAGTACATGCAGGTGGTGAAGCTCTTACTTTTCTATTGCGGGTGGCACTGAGAATACTCTGTTAAAAGGGCTACTGCTTAATTAATTTAGCTTTCACCCTACAGTGCAAATGAGTACTAGAAAAGGAAAATGAAGAAGCTAAATAATCTGATTATCTATCACTTCACATGGGATGTATTTGATTACATATGGGATGACTTTAGGTGCTTTGCTTATTATTGAGTGAACAGTGATACACCCACACATGAATGACGTACTACTATTAAACTAAAGATATTAAGAGAGGTAGGGAGTGCCCACCGTAATAACCGGATATATGCTGTGCTTGCAGTTGCAATACAAACTACTGCTACTATTCATGGTAGTATTTGGACAAAATTACAACTTCTTTTCCTTGCCTTTCCTACACTGGAAATGACGTGCGGGTGCGGTGTTACATGCTCTTCAAAGTAACACTTAGTTCATCCAGTGAACGTCTACTCTCTCTAGATACACATATGCTATCTAAGAGTCAGATTGTACCATGATCCAGGCATCCATCCATTCAAAGTATATGCACACATACAGTTTCTGTTTCACCCACGCAGGCTGTTCTCCTTCCACCCATCCTTGCTTCATCATTCACCCAGCCATGCACCATACCATATTCTTTCCTTCCCAGCCACCTCGGGGGCCAAGCAAACACATATCATTCTTCTTTGCCAGTCATCAATAAATTTCTCGTCCTTCCACACTTACTTACACCCTTCTTTTGCTTTTCGTTCATCCCATCCATCAAGTTCATCTCAGATATGATTGGGATTCTTCTCACCAAAAACTTCACAGCTAAGTCGAAGTACATTTAGAGGAGGCTACTACCTGGTTGATTTATAATACACCCGTGCAGAAAGCACACTGTGCAGTCTCCAATCTCAATAAGTAAGGAATATATAGCTTACCTCTGCCCGCCACCACCGTGTGAACCCTCACAGGCACATTGGTGTCGTCCGGCACTTGCACTGCATCCTCCCCAGAAGTGTTCCCCTCATCCACCACCACCGCGCTGGCCCCGCCACCAGATGTTCCACCTACAAAGTACATTTAAGAATGTTAGAATACACCACTCACTACTATATAATATTTGGTCTAGGAGGAATAAAGAAATGTGAAAAAAACAGAAAACAATTTAATAATTTGTGACTGTCTACTCTAAAGTAAAAATGTCCCTTTTTCCAGGGAAGGCTGTTGTCTTGCTGCAATTTTTGGCACAACTGATGAATGCTTGCTTTTTATTTTTAACACGCACCACTTTTTCAGACAGAAGCTTGACTTTTAAGAACACGAGCAAGATCAAGTTCAAACCAGGTGAGAGCTCAACTCGACCACAAGAAATGTGTCCAATTAATCGTCAGCACTAAGCACTTTTCCATTTTCAGTTAAACGTTTAGTTTTATGACAAACTTGATTTTAATAAATGTGTTTACTTTTAATAAAGCTTTTAAACTTAAATAGACTCTGTGGTTTTTGGTCCTCCAGACTAGAGTGGCTGAGCTAAAGGTTTTGGAATTTTTGCAAGCATGAGTCCGTCCCTCTGACACTTCTTGACTCTGACTCCGTACTCTTGTCCTGCGTTGGATAATCTAATCATCATTGGGGATCAATCATCGGTGACTTTGGGAGCTAAATGACTCTGCCACACTATCTAGTAAATTCAATTTATAATCTTTATTCGGGTTCTTAAAAAGACACCATGAAAGCACATATACAAAGTACACACACAGGAAAATGTTAAAAAAGATACTTTTTCCTTTTAAAAAAAAAAGTTTCATAAAAGTTAAAATGTTTAAATGTTTCTAACACCATGGTTCATTAAGCTAGGGGAGCAGGAATCAATTATCCAAAGGGTCAGGTGATAATATAGTCAGGATTCTCTAGTATTTCTCAGCCGTAGTGCCATCCGGATGAAATTTATAATGCAGAAAAGGGTGTAAGCGTCTATCTAGTCAGTAAGGAGATTAAGGGTTCAACTACAAAGTCTGTTATCACTGAGGTATGTGGAAAGTCTAACAGCGCCTATTATAATTGATAAGCTAAGCAATGCATTATTTAGTGTCCATAGTTCTGTTTGTGCAGATTTGTCCCTGCAACAGTAGTAGAATGGATTGTCCTCCTATCCAAACCAAAAGTAAAGTAGTATCTTATTCTTTCTTGGTGGTCATTCACCTTTTTATTGTTGGTAATTGTCAAAGCATAAACATTTAGAAGACTTGAAAAGACACTATGGACAATCCCAGAGGACTGCACTCAGTGCATAGAGCTATTGCTGACTAAATGGGAGTCCAATGGAATTGCCAAATGTGCAATCTTAGTTAGCTACACAGACAGACTAATAAGAATAATCTAGTAATACCACAGGGAGTCATAGTCGAGGCAGGATAAGAATTTAGATCCAGTCTACAAGAAGATCAAAGATGATTTAGAAAAAATCGAATGAGGAACGCTAGTAAAAAAATAGGTACTCTATATTAAAATTAAAACTTACCAGGGCCAGCAAAGGAGCCCTCGCCTGCCCGATCCTGGCCTGCATCCTGTTGAACAGCACCCTCCTCCTCCTGTGTCCTCTTGACCCTGGGGGGAGCTGATGTACAACATGAAAGAAAGAAAGACCAGAAAACATGGATGATATTTGTCAACCAAATCAAACATTTCAAAAGAACAATAACAAAATATTTTGGCGAAATAGCAAATAGACAACTATTCCACGGGATATATTGACCGATCTCATGTGGTCTACTACGTTATTAGTATTGCTTGATTTGCGGACCGTTGACTTGGAAAGTTCTTATGTAACTCACTAAACAAAGTACTAAAAAGGTTTGCCTAGGACTGGCAGGCAGTAGTCCGCAGCACGCGAAGTGACAGACAAAGTCCATTGTGATTGCAGATCAGCGACAACACTAAAGTTTCCTACTACATTAACCAGTCATTAAAATACTCAAACTATCAATCCACCACCACTATTTCTTCTTATCGCCATGTGTACAAAGGAAGGACTGGACTTGAGTCTGTAGGGGCTGATTTAGAAGCCCCTTGCGGCTCTTTTGCTCCATTGTTGCGTGACTTTTGTGACGCAGTGGCAGAACAAAAGAGGCGCCATGGTGCGGCGTATATTAACAACGTGACGCATATGGGAGATGCATCACGTTGTAAAGCCCTGCGCCATCAGGGGGCGTTCCAGCGCAAGGGAGGGCGTTCCTGCGCATGAACGCATCCTAAAAGTGGCTGAGGGAAATCTACAAGATTTCAATCAGTCACTTTGAGGACAATGATGCGTGACTCAAACCCTGCGCCTGCTTGAAGCAGACGAACGGCTTGACGCAGCATTGGGGAGATAGGGCACCCCAGAGCATTGATGGAGCTGCGCTATCGTTGCGACGCAACTCCAGCAATGCGCCGCCTTTACGGCACAGATGCGTAACGCTTTGGTGACGTTTTGGGCCCATGGTGCGCCGCATTGTAAATACGGCGCACCATGGGTGGTGGTGGCGTGGCGCACAATTACTGGTGCATCCCTGCTACTTTGCAGGGATGCGCCGGTAATTAAAAATCTGACCCTTAGTGTCTAGCATTACGCAGTTCTTTAAACTACACTCATACATAATTTCACAGGCCAATTAAATGAACACAAAATCGAAAACAAATAAGCATAGTAGCAACACTACTGAGAAGGAGAGCAGTGCACCTGAATTGCACAGAAGATTTTGAAATATAATTTACCTACAATGTAATCAGCAGCATTATTGCTCTTGGTAAAAACAAAAATTTGCAATATAATAACACACAGAGCAGGAGAAAACAGAGTAGTGAAGAAATAGCTACTACTACTCACCAAGCCCGGGGATCTCATGGCCGAGCAGGTCGAGCAGATCGCGTTCCCGGTCCAGGACATCCGTCCAGCGGTGGGTGGCCTGGTTGTAGGTGCGCCAGACCCGAGAGTGGTGGTACATGGCCCGGGACACCTTCTACCACCGCTTCCGGCACTCCTGGATCCCGTACCCGCTAGCGATCTTGCCGCCTGCCATGATGGTCCTGGGGAGGCGGCGCTGAACATAAAAAATTAGTGTGGCCACCTCCTCCGGGCTGACGATCTCCCGGGGTGCGACCTGCTCCCCCCTCAAACGCCTGCACGGGAGCCGGGCACGAGGTGCGGGACCCTTCCCCTTCTCGGGATGCTTCCCGGCTCCCTTTACCATGGTCTGGGCAGAAAGGAAGCTAAATAATAAAGAAAATAGAATAGGGAAGAGAAGAAAAGAAAAGAGCTTAAAAAAGTAGTTTAAAATTAACCAAAAGTAGCAGAAAACACAAAAATATAGAGCTAGAAAAATAGAGGGATAGATAATAAGTAAAATAGATTAAAAAAAACTTCAACCAAGCAAAGGATGGCAGAGATTCAGAGAGGATAGAAGAAGCATGCCCAGAACCATTGCAATGAATGAGAAACAAGATGGCTGCGCCCGTTCACGACCGCGTGGGTAAGTTTGCGAGAGATTTTTTTCGCGAACACACGCAAAATTGTACTGGCGAGCCGCACTCTTTGCGAGATTACACATCGCGCCCGGAAACGGAAATACGTCATGCAAACAAGATGGCCGCGCCCGTGAACGACCGTGAGGGTAACTTCGAGCTGTTGCGCTACAAGCGGCTAGCTAAAACGCACAAAACCTTGCGAACTAACACGCCGCAAAAAGACAAATCGCATATTCGCACAAATTCGCGGCTTCCGAATTCGATCTCGCGCACGTTCGTGCCCCGCGAATCCCGCGAAATTGCAGAAAAACGGGTTTTGCAAAACTGAAAGCACTCAGCAAGTGCAAAAGTTCAAACTCATCATTAGTAACCATTCCCTGTAGTGCTTCCTGACTGGGGCCCCTCCAGAGTTCAGTTGCTAGTTGCAACAATTGTATGACCCTGCTCTGACCCTCACAGCAGGCTCATAGAATAGCTACAAGTAGGCCACAAAGGTCCTGGAAAAAAAAATTGCACTGCAACAGAAAGCAAATTACAGATAAGGAAGCAGGTGCCAGACTGGAGTTTTAAAACAGTGACACATTAATAAACCAACCCCAAATTAATTCATGTCAGTTGAAGCAGGGCAGGTGTGCTTGCTTTCCCCCCCCCCCCCCCCCATAATCTACAGTGGTGATGAACCAGAGGGTGGCATTGATGTACCAGAGGGTGGCATGGGTGAAACAGAGGGTGGCAGTGGTGAAACAGAGGGTGCTGGGAACCTGTGATGATGAACCAGACGTAGAAACAACATAGTCGCGACCGTTGCGAGCCGACAAGTAAGTTCGCAATTGCGAACTGGTACCAAACCCTTGCGAACTGGCAGAAACCCTTGCGAATACAAAAAAAAACATCCGCAAATTCGCGAGAATTCACCGATTTTGCGGATTGCGAGTTCGCAAATACGCAAATTCGCGAACGCCAATTTCGCAAAATTCGCCCATGCTTAGCAACCATTACTAATAGACCTAGGGCATAACGTAACTAAAAGACACACCTCCCAGGATAACTTAAAGTCTAAGGTGACCACCCTTGGAACTAATCCCACTATTCTAATTAAGAGTTCATGAATTAAAGTGATAGTGCACTAGTAGGGAAACAAGAACCCCATATCTACAAAAATAGCTGGTGTAACACTATGCATATTAAGCAGGAAATCAGAAAAAGTGATCTAAGTGTGGTGCATATACTCTTCTAAAAGATAATTCAGACATAAGTCGTCTGTCCAGTAATCCCTACAACCAAAATAGCTAAATCATAGACTTAAACTTGGAAAACTGAGTGATAGGACACCATGCCAAAGGCAATAGGCAAAGGTCATAAGTCAACTAACTCTGGAAACAGTGTGCACCTAATCCCTCTGTATCAATCTGTGGAACACGTGTGCACCATCATTCAGAATACTGCTTTCCCTTCATTGGCAAAACTGTTTTACAGAAAACAGTAAAAGTATAAAGTAGATAAGAGATAGACAAGTGCAAAGTCAATCTGTGTCAATGATAGAATAGCACAGCATACTAAAATCAAAACATCATGTATCACAGGGCATCAGATTACTAAAGCAGCTCACTAATTATACACTGCACCCTATGACTTTCAAACAGTATCATTTACATATATCAAAAGGAATCATTGAACCAAAGGCCTAATCATTAATGTGGCACTGCATCTTTTAAACTGGAAAATCAAAACCATGAACAGGACTGGAAAAGAAAATTAGCATTGGGGCCTGTATGTGGTAACTACAAAAGTGGCATCAAAGGGCATATAACTGAATGTCCATCTGAAATACAAACATGGGAAAAATGAAAGGCTCAAGAATGCAGGCCAAGAAATTACATTGCAGATTCCTTTTGTGGGAAACATTATCATAACCGAATAAAAAATGGGTTCTTTTAGATCATCACTTGCAAAAATTCAATCAATATATATATATATATATATATATATTTTTAAATAGAACTCTTGGCTTTGACAATTTTTTTTTTTTTAGGAAATCCAGATATGTTATAGAATTTTAACCTGACTGCTGAGGCAGCCAACTGTAGGTTCTAAAAAGTTCAATCAATATATTTAAGTGAAAAGTTCTCTTCTATAGGAAAGGGCATAGCATATTGCTTGCATTTTTCTTCATAATCCATCGTTGGTTTCTTCTTAGAAAAACAGTTCATTCGTGTAGGCCACGACCCTCTATCTTCATCTGTATCCTTTCAGCCAGAAAGAACGCCCTCCAGTCCGGTCGTCAATCATCAGCTCCAGCCACCATCAGCTGTCCGGTCTGGTTCCAGGCTTGGGGGTTTTTTGGGGAAGGGGCACTCACTCCGAAAATAATAAAAACACATCACTCAAAAATAATAAAATACATCACTCATACAGGGCCCCCACATATCAGTCATCTGAAACGAAAAACAAGCATCATCAATCTTGCAAAAACAAATTTTCAATTGGAAGCACCCCTTTTCATTTCATCTCTGTAAGAAACCTCATAGTTCATGAAAAATAATCTTCTAAAGCCAAGGAATGATTTAAACATTCTACCTCCGCCATATTCTCTAAATCTATTTGAATAAAATCTAATATTTTCCTAGCATAACTAACAGGGTTGGGACGGCTAACTTCCATCTCACTCCTTTGACAAGGAGCCAGCCCCTCCAGAAAAATGTCCGCAGCTCAGAGTTTTGAATCAGCTCCAACCATAACAAGACAGGAGACGAACTACACTGCACCTCCCTTCGATGAGGTCACTTTCAAAAAGCGAAGCTGTTGCCAAGTTTTCTCTCTGCACTGCCTTCCCCTCAAGAGAGGGGGCATGATCGTGATGTCACCCACGGGAAGGGTGCACCATTACAAGCTTCCATCATTCCAATTAAAGGACGTTCCACGCCTGAAGAGCAGCTTACAGGCGGGGCACCTCCACCCTTACAAAACTCTGTGCGCGGAGAGCTCTTGAATATTTGCCAAAAATAACAAGGCATGGGCAGGTCTGCCTCGGACGCTCCAAAAAGGGCCCCTCCCTTACAAAACGCTCCTGAGAACCTGGCTGAGCTATCAGCCAAGGTCAAAAAGCAAATTCCTTCTAACTACAGACATAACCGTTCTCAAGCTTCAGAGAAACCTTGCATTTAATTTGAAACACTGCACAGTTATTTCCAACTAATTTAAGCAAATTGGACATGGTGAAAAGCATCTTTAAAACATGAATTAATAAAGACATTTCTGCAACCTAGACACATGCCAGGATTCTCAAGTAAGATGCAAAATATTTCTGCAGCCTCATGAAAAACTAATCTAAGACAAACTATATACCATAATTCACTGTTACTGGCTGAGAAGCAAAAACATTAAGCAGCATTAAAAACAAATGCATTGGTAACGACATGCAGCAACATAAAAAATCACATGACACTTTTCATAATAACATTTGGGACACCATCAATTCAAACAAGGGAAAAAAGAGTTATACATGTAAATTTGCACAGCATAACCAGGAATTCATAAATGTGCGCAAGCTTTTCTGTTCTAATGATTAAAAGAGTCAGATTTATTTTTGCTTTTTTCCTATCTGAGTGGGCAATTTAAAAATACATTTACCTCACGCTTATACCAGCGCAAGATACAGAATCATTTGCATTTGAATTTCAAACAAAGGGAGTAGCTTGCTTTAGGGGAATAATTAGTTATATTTTTTATATATTTGCAAAATACACTACAGAGCATTTTTTAAAAGCACACAGTTGCATTTCACTTTTTTCAAGCACATTCTACGTTGGCTCTGTTTTATTTCCACAACCGGTGATCACTAATCATGTTTCATGTTATATTGTACTCGAATTTAATAGGATATTTTATTATCATCTTTTACAATATTATAATTTTGTTTCAACAAGTATTGATATCCTTATTACCTTCTTCATTCAACTCCCTTCTTTTTATTTCCCTTTTTTGTTCTTCTAGCTTTCAGTCTTCTTTTCCATTATAATATCACTCAATGTATGACCTTTTTGGTGATTTATTCATTCTGACTATTTCTCTTTATTTTGATACATTGTTTACATCCTACATTGTTGTTGACTTCATGACTTCATGTTGACTTCATGACATATTGGAATATGCTAGGATTTAATGTTTTGATTCTTCAATTAAAAAGACGTTTAAAAAAACTCCTGCGAGTATCTTGTAAGACATTTTAACCCAAAGAGCGCACTCCTATAAAAAAAGTAATACGAGCTAATGTGAAAACCAAATTTCTCTCAAAAAGCTTAACTTCACTACATTAATGAAGTTTTGTGAAATTTCACAGTTAACATTTACACAATTATGCCTACCTTTAGTCAAATGATCGATGTTTCCATGAATTACATTTAACTATTTATTGTTGTTGTTGTTGATGTATTTGATAAAGCGCAACTTAACCTGGGGGTGCTAGCGGGCTGTATATCAGAATGACATGTGGGTGCATGGCAGCCCTTTACAGAAAAAACATCATGTAATAATTGTAAGTAACAGAATTTAAATTCATTGTTAAGGATTCAACAACATTCTATGCCGAAAGCAGAGAGAAAGATATTATTTAAAAAAACAAATCCTAGACCAGTACAGTATGACATGGACAAAGCAAGTTCTGTAATATGATTCCAGCAACTAACCATTACTCAGGCTTCACAGCAAAAAGAACAAACTCTTATCTCTCCTGGTAGATCTCTGATGCTATATTCTCCAACACAAAAACAAGCTGACTTGACTAAAGAAAAATAAAACACCAACACTTGGCCACACTAGAAATGTTCTGGAAAAAAATAATCACACCTAATACCACTAAAGAGAGGAAGGCACAGTACAATATCTTCAATTTCGGGAACTCAAAGTAATGCTTACAGTTGTTGCTAGGACACAGGTCTACTAAACTACCTTATGCAACAAGAAGCCAATTAAAATGGTCAAACAATGTAACACAAAGAAATGCAGATCCAATAAAAGAAAACAAATAAAGGCCAAATTCCCAATGTGCTAAAGCACACCTGATTCAAGGACAAACAGCAAGTTTATTAGCCAACACACCAAGTAAACACACAAGTGTTTAGTTTCACATGGCTTCAATACAGATATGCCATTTTTTATTGTACATATAAGACATAGCCCCCTAAAATAGGATGACAAACTAGAAATGTGCAGTCTATGTCAGTATCACATTTTTACACTCCGAGCAGTTGCACACTTTGAATAGTACTTACACACAAATTGCCCAATTAGAACAATACACCTAAAGTGTGGTCACCTCTTATGGCCGCAAAACCATGCCTGTTAAATATTTTCTCATACAGGTCCCTAAATGCCCAAACCTACATATTCACTGAACCACAGATCAAAAGAAGATGCATATGTATGTAATATTTCAAAGCCATCTTTTAAGAAGGGGACATCTTGACCATGATAGAACATTTTGAAGAAAATTTGTGGAAAGGAACTTGTTGAGGATAACTAGACTCAGGATTATATAAACAAAAGAAAGGCTGGCCAGAGCCATAGAAGATCCTCAGGATTACCATTGGCTGACTATGATTCCTGTGAGACATCTCCTCTGCCAATGGTTTCCTCCAGTAGCTTTGGTTTTCGAATCCTTAGATTTTGGACCTCTTTTGTGGCTGAAACCCACCACATAGGCTTAATCCACTGTATGTAGTACAATGTGGTGACCCTTTCCTCGGTTCATGTCAATATTTGGATCAAATTATGAATGTATGTATGTATGTGGTATTCATAAAGGACAAACATAGCCAAAAATAATGTTGTTTTGGAAAACAGGCATCACACTATGTTGCATCTTCCACAAGTGGAGCGAAAGGAACTTAAGGAGTTGTAGTACAGCTTCTCTAATATAAATAAGCATGACCATGACTGCTGGGACTCTTCCTTTAGTACTGGTAACTACCAGATCTTACATTTTTTAATTACGTTTTTTCACTGTGCACTTAGCCTTTTAAAAAACATAAAAGGACGCAAAACCCTCACCCACACTAGGTGGCATACCTCATCAGAGATGTTCGCTCCTCATCAGCAGCAACTAATGCAAGGTGGCCTCTCCAAAACCTCCTTATGCTTCTTTTTTGTATAACAAAGGATATTTGCATTATCTTGTGATTAGGTAAAGTCAATCAAGAAGGGGTCCTATGTTTAAACTATGGTTGTTTGTCAATAAACTATTGCTCCCTCCCTTGCACAGGAGAGTAAGCAAAGGACTAGTGAGCTCTTTGGCCCCTTAAAGAAATATAGGGCCTTCGATTTAGATCTCGTCTGATGGGTTACTCTGTCATAACGTGATGGATATCCTGTCCGCCGAAATATAAATTCCATAGGATATAATGGGATTTAAATATTTTGGCAGATGGGTTATCTATCACAGTTGTGATGGAGAAACCTGTTCACCAAGATCTAAATCAGGCCCTAAATCTTAGTTTTCAACAGCCATTTTAGGTCCGGGCATGCATTAGGACTCAAAGACACCTATAAGTCTCTCCTTGATTTGTCAACCTTATACTAGGGTTTGCGCTAACTACAGATAAATGAAAGTGAAAATGCAAACCATGTTTCTAGCATGAACACAGTCAGCTTGGAAAAGCAAAGCAGATATAGTTAAAAAGAATGATTTGTTACATAACTTATTTTCTATTTGAACCCTTTTAAGATTTACACACTCGCCACCACTAGGGATACAAACAAATAAATAAAGCTCAACGTCTCTGTTCATCAGTTTTATCAATCCAGGTAACAGAAAGCACACTGCAAAGTAAAATAAGAACAGAGATTGAAATGTCCAAAAAATCCTCCTTTATTAATCATCCAATTCCAACTCTCAGAAAACATACAAACAGCTAACACACTTTGTTCATTTGAATGTTATGGAACTTCTTCAGAGCAAAAACCTCAAAGGGTCATTTGTGGTAAAGTCCGTTATCCATCCCGTGTTTTAATTGTCACAGTCATTTTGGTGATTCGTCACATGATAATGACTAAGTGTGTCCGGTATGATGTCGATAGGGAATCAAACACAAAGGGAACTTCTTATTGAACTTTAGAGTGTGCGCTCTTTGATCTGGATTGAGGAACTCTATCTGCACGTGGCTGCAGAGGTGCCCATAACAGCTGAGTATCGAGAGGATTAGCACACAAGGATAAATTAATATTCAGGCTAACCAGGGGTGTGCTGGGTTCTTCAAATAATATTCAAGACTAATCAGGGCTGTACTGGGTTCTTTGCCACAGCTACTCATTTGCAGTCTATTTGCTCATAAGGTGGCAGTTCTATACCACTTATCAAGTCTCATTTAATTTTCAGACTTTACTGTCTGGGGGCTGTAACTATTGCATCATGTTTAGAGGGTTTTGCTACACATTAGTCTGTAAACCTTATGCAAGAAGATGTAAATGTATGTGGCTCAAGCTCTCCAGTCAGGATAATGTAATGCAATGCACAAGTGCTGACTGGCCGATGAAAGATTTGGAGACAAGCTGTGTGTTAAGACAAACAGGTTAATTAATGTTTGTGCACAGTTTTAACCTACCACCAGCCATATTCCCTGGCCATGAGTCTTTTCCTCACACTGTTAGTCGAGTTCCAGTTCATAACATTTATACTCTGTGCTTGGGCTTGCCTGGGGTCAACTTTTTTCCTGTGCTTGAATGCTGTCTCACTTCCTCTTAGTCCAAAGGCATTGGGCTCCTCCAAGCACTCTCAGTACTTCTCAAATTTTTAGGGCTCTAGAGCTTTCCACCTAGAAAGGTAAGGAAGGGTGTTGAAATTTAGACAGTGTCCATTTATGCTGATAGAAAAAAGCTTTTATAGCGGTAGGTCTCACACCCTTTCATTTTCTGTCCCTCCTCATTCCATTCTCATAGGTGGAGGAACATTCTGGCAAATTCTTGCTTTTCTCTACCCTTGCACTATTGGTCCTCCTCTCAAGTGGCTAAAACCCCTACAAAATTTCAAGCCCTGAGCCCTGCTCACCAACAGTTCATGGTGACTAAGAAAGGCTCCTCAGAACTCTGCCCTTGCATAGACTACAAGGGGTTAGATTTGATAACGATAGTTATCCCCTCATTTCTCGCATTCTGAAAGCAGTTCAAGGGGCTAAAATATTCCATAATTTAGATCTGAGAGGAGCATATCACCTGATTCAAATTCAGACAGTTGATGAGTGGAAGACAGCTTTTACAACACCATTTGAGCATTATGACTATCGGGGCATGCTGTGTTATGCTTTGGCTGTATTCCAGTGCTTCATGAATGCCATCTTTTCTGACATAATGCTTTGGACAAAGGTCACCTATTTGGACACCATTCCCATTTTCTCTGAAGACCCAGCAGAACACTCATCCCATGTTAAGCGAATACTTCAGTGTCTGAGGGAGAATAATCTGTTGGCCAATCAAGAGAAATGCCTTTTCACACAGGATTTAGCTGAATATTTAGGATATATTCTTTCTTCAGAGGGCTTAGCCATGACGCACGGAAAGTCCAAGACTTTCTAAGATGCCCCAATCCTTCTTCTTAAAAGGATACCCAAAGCTTTCTAGGTTTAGCACATTACTACCTGAATTTCGTCAAACTCCTCTTTCCTATCAATGGTCACTAAAAAGGTAGTCGACCTTGCAATGGAATCTTTGCACCTGCGCAGCTTTAAAAAGGCTTAAAGAAGAGTTCATTCAAGCTTCTGCCCGACAACAATCCGATGCCTCTGAGCCCTTAATTCTTTAGACTGATGCCTCAGACCAAGCCATGGGAGCTGCCTTGATTTAGCTCGCTCAAAATGGTCAAGAACACCTCATCACTTTTTTTGCTCATAAATTCTCCACAGCAGAGAGTAGTCCATTTTGAAAAACAAACTTCTTCCTATTGAGTCAGTGGAGACATGTTTTGCTCAGTGACCAATTTAGAGTTACTGCCCTCACCGATTATAGAAATCTTCATGTCTTCCAACCAATTGAACGTTGGAATAGTAGACAAGATAGCTGGGCATTCTTTTTTCAAATATTTGATTTCTTTCTACCTTACATTTTCCGCTTTGCTAATGTGTTTGCTGATTCTCTGCCTAGGTGATATTCTGAATCAGAGAAATCCAGGACAGTTGAAAAGATAATTGCTCTACAGTACTTTCTCTCCTTGTTAACTAATACATTTCTCAAGACTATCCACCAAGAAACTAAAGCTTCAAGATTTAAAAAAAATGTTTCTGGATTTGAACTGAAGAATACAAACCGTCTGATTTTGCGTTCCAAATAGCCTCTTTAGCCCTTCCAGACAATCACAAAAGATGATACTACTGCTTTGCCAAGATGAATTGTTCACTGGGCACAGAGGGAGAAGAGTCACTGAAGACTTAATCTAAAGAAAGTTCTGGTGGCCAGCTCTTCATCATGATGTCACAAGTTTATCAAAACTTGAAATATCTGTGCCCATAAAAATCAGAAACACAAAGAAGGGCAGGATTATTATTAACACCTGAAATTTCATCCAATCCTGTGGAAATTGTTTCTGCAGACTTTATTGTAGATTTGTCTCATCTGAGAACTCCAAAGTAATAAAGGTCACAGTACATTCATACACTAAGATGGGGCTTGTTTCAACTCTTTTCAAATTAGCAACTGCATCTGAAACTGCTAAAATTGCCTACACTGACATATTTATATTCCATGTATTTCCCTTAAAAATAATTTCTGACAATGGACCTCATTATACCGTTAAGTTTTGGAAATCCCTGTGCCATAAATTTGGCATTAAAAGGGCACTAATATCGGTTTCCACATTTAAGCTTTTGGACAGACTGAAATGGCAAATCAAACTCTTGAAGAATTTTTAAGGTGTTATATTTCTGCTGCTCAAGACAACTGGAAATCTCTCTTACCTGCAGCTGGGTTTGTTAACAAGAACTCCATCCACACTTCCATTGCCTTTCCTTTCTTCATTGCCTTAACAGGATTTTATCCGCATACATTTTCAGATTCCTTGGAAACAGATGATCTGGTACTGCAGTGCAAAATTCATTAGAAAGTCCAAAGAAAATTAACACAGAATTTACAGAACACTAACAGTAACCAGAGATTACAGGCTAATTAGCAATGGCACCCATCTCTTACTTATGAAATAGGAGGCAGACTTGAGTTGACTTTTACCAATCTACCACACTCTAATTGTAGATGCAAGTTTTCAAAGAGGGTTTATGGTCCTTTTGAAATTTCCAAGGTCAAAACCAGTCACTGTAGGACTCAAGCTTCCCCACTGCAAGAATATTCATACTTCCTTTCATGTTTCCTCTCTAAAGCCTTATCACTGCCCTTAAGGACATCAGGTTAAAAAAAAGACCAGTTCCTATGTTTGTTGATGGACATCCTGAGTATGAAGTCCAGGAGATCTGTGATTCCCAGTAGTGTAAAGGAACACTTAAATACCTAATTGATTGGAAGGGGTATAATCATTATGACAATTCATGGGAAACATCAGAGAAAGTTCATGCTCTCATTTTCGTTAAACAATTCTGCTCTAACTTCCCCCTACAATTCTGAGAGAAGGTAGAGTGTAAAGGTTTTTCCCTTACTTTACAGGCTCAGTTGGGCGCAGACTCCATTCCTACAGGCCCCCTTGTTGGCCAATATGTTCAGTTCGTGAGACAAGGCAGTGTCCCTGGGGGCCATTTTTGTTTCTTATGACCATCATTCCATTGATCTCACGCAAGACATTCTGGGACGATTTCAACTTGCGTTTCAGCGGGTCAGTAACGCCCCATGCGGAGAAGAAGAAAGGAATTATGACTTCCTTGTATCATGAGTTGTAATTTGATTTGTGATTTAATTATCCGAATATTTTTCCTATAGCTTTGCAAAATAGATATTGCCTAATTATCGAATATGGGACTGTTTTATTTCATTTTTTTCCAATCACTTCCTAAATTGCATTGCTTCCTTTTTTGCAGTATAAAAGGATAGTCCATTGCAATTCAGTTACGTTGCCATTGTTCCTAATAGATAGCTCGCTCTCAGGACTCTGTGAAATGTTTACTATCGCCAGTACCTGTGTCTTTCTTCTACTCATTGCCTTACTGCTTGGCCTGAACAACTTGAAGGATTTATGGAACAAAGTTTTTCGCTTCCTGCTGGATATTATTAGTAGGCCATTAGTACTAACCCAAGGAACCTTCAACTGTTACCAAGAAGACCTGCTCTTGACAAATATAGGAGTCCTAATTAATTTCACCCATTGTGAAACCTTGTTTACTGTTTATAAAAAACAGAACTGCAAAAATATAACAGATTATACGGAAATAAACAAACAATATATTTGAGCAAGCTGAATCATCACACTGCTTTGAAACAATCATCAAACAATAATGACTATTATGCATTTATAATGAAACGTAAATGTATTTGAATAAATTAATATATAAAATGGAGTGGGGTAACTTAAATTGGAAAAATATGAAGAGTATACAGCTGGAGCTGATCACATTTTTGATCTAGACCTTTCCACAGTAGAGGAGTCAATGGCTTGCTTGACTATTCAGGTGCATCGACCCAATTGCCTATTGTTAATCCCTCGCATTGTAATGCTTGCTTTCACGTTACCTCCTTATGCCTTCTCCACTGGCAAACCCGCAGGCACTTTCCATTATCAGGTACATCTGCACCATCAGCCTGCATGGGGAAAATATCTGATGCGGTCTCCTCCTTGGGGTCCTGACTCTCTCCTTATCATTCTCTTGTGGTGCAGTGATCTGAGGGAATAAATAGGGAGGAGGAGGAGCCATAGGAACCCTAACTCTGTCCCTGGACAAGTTTCAAAGCACCGAGTTGGGACTGCTCATTAGGGCATATTTGTAGATTTCTGTTTATCATGTTTTCCCACTTGCATTAATAAAGAGTGTATAAATGTAACACCAAAATGTATGGATTTTAGCATTAAATGCTCCACCTGATTGGAAGTGTAGCTCTGGTCCACTTATCAGGCAACTGCCTTCTATATTTTTGAATCACTTGCTGGCTATTTTGAATTAAACGCATTTTGGACTTCTATGCGCTGTCCCGAGCGTTTGTGCTTTCTTTTACAGAACACAGTGCATTGTGCAACGGGAAATGTCTCTACTCAACATGTATGGCGAGCTCTTGAGCAGACTCCACACCATGACCACAGGCACGACAGGTTAGGGAGATTTTTCTCTGAGGGAAACTGAGGAGGGACGACCCAGTGCTGGACCGGTTGATTCAGCTGGTCAGCGTAAGCATATTGAATCAAATTTATGTGGCGACTATCTGTGTTGACCATGTCGTGCTGGTTTGCTCTTCATTTATTGTCTCCCATTGCTTGGAATGTGTTAAAGGTACACCAAAGGTGTTGTCTGGGTAGGAGACAATGAGAATCTAGAGTGGTTGGATAGGTAGGAATGGGAGGAGTCTAAAAGCAAAGAGAGAGCGAGAAAGTGTGTTTGAGTGTGTGTGTGCCGGTGTCCGTCCGTCCGTCCCTACTTTGAGCAAACAGAACCTAGAAATAGTGTAGAGATGGGGGAGATAGGTGTGCCAGGGGACAAAGCACAACCCCCTTAAGTTGGCCTGTGTGTGAGAATAAGGCCCAGTGACCCAGCTGCATCACCTCCTTTGTTCGCCCATACGAGTGCACGTCAGCCTAAAGTAAAGGGATCTTTGGATGTGTGTGTTCACTACCTTTCCTCCCCTCTACGAGATTCATTAGAAATGTAATGGAGGGAACCCTTATCATTCTCCCTTTTCCCTTTCCACCCCACCCACTCCATGGGATGTGTTGTGGGTACAAGGCATCAGGAGACCAAAAAAGAATGCGAGAAGGCCTTGGGTAGTAGATGCATGTTTTACCAGGAAGAGCTGACTCCACTACTTTCTGAAATCATTTATTTTGTGTGTCAAGTACTAAATGAGGGTACACTTACTAGAACAGCTTAGCTATAATGCGTAAGGTAAAATACAAGATAATAAAAAATAAACTTGTTTAAAATGTTCTAATATGGCTGGGTGTTCTCATAAGTTACGTTAACTGTGTTATTATATCAGGCTAATCAACAGTGAGGGCATCCAGGTGCTAGGTAGCGGGTGTAAAAGGCCAGCCCTAGAGAGCTTACTCGAAATGTCAGGTCTTCAGCTTCTTGCAAAAGTCAAGAAGAGATGAGGAGACTCTGATGTGTTGTGGGAGTTCGTTTCAGGCTTTAGGGGACAGGTATGAGAAGGCACGGCCACCTGCTTCGCTTTTGTGTATGCAGGAGTTGTTTGCTAATGACAATCCAGCAGAGTGGAAATGTTTGGACAGTTTGTGGAAGTGAACGCGACTGTTTAAGTAGTCTGAGCCTGTGTTGTGGAGTGCTATGTAGGTGTGGGTGAATAGTTTTTGTGTGTATGTTCGCTTGTGTATCAGTTTTCAGTGAAGTTCCTGAAGGTGTGGTGTGATGTGGGGTCAGTGCAGGAGGGTGAGGACTAGTCTGGCTTCTGTGTTTTGGACAGTCTTCAGTCTTCTTGTGAGCTGGTATGCTATTCTTGTATACAGGGTGCCCCAATCGTCTAGTCTGCTGGTGATGAGGGTTTGGGTAATCATTTTCCCAGTGCTGTCTGGTAGCCACTTAAAGATTTTGTTCAGCATGCTTAGGGTGTTGAGGCAGGACAAGACCACTGCATTGACATGGCGGTCATGTCCAGTTTGTTGTCTAAGTTGGAGGTGCTGTCCCGTCGGCTCCTTGCCTCCCTTCAGAGCCAGCATATCCCTCACAAACAGGGAGCAGCAAAATATGCTGTGGGAGAAATGTTTTGATCTGTTTCCCTGCCCAAACAGATGAAGTCTGCTTCCAATAGGCGGGAACGGACTTACTGCTTGCTTTCACTTGGCAAGAGCTTTAAATTGCTCCTACCAAGTGAGAGCAAGCAAAGGTTTTCCTGCCTGCACCAGTGCAGGCATGGACACCACTATGTCCAGAGGGTAGGCACCTCTGGACATAGCAGGAGTCGGTCCGGGGGAGTGGTAGTCTCCAGGGCCATTAATAGCTCCAGGAGGGACGGGCCATGTGGGCCCCCCTCCTTTTAAGTTGCACGGCCTGGGGAGGTGGTGGTTGTAGTGTCGTAGGACAGTAAAGCACGACACCAACACTTATTTGTTCTTGATGATCTTTATTCCACTTCTTTTCTCTAACCTGTTCCTCTCCCCGCTTCCCCTCCTCCTCTTCTGTCCTGGTTCTCCTCCCACCTCGTGTGCTGGTCCTAGCGCCCAGCACGTTTCACAACATTAGATCTTCGCCCCTTCTTAAACAATTTGAAATAATTCAAGTGTGTCCATGCATGTCAGAGTATACAATAATAGAAACACCATAGCTACAGTTCTTCATTCAGGCGAACGGGTCTTCGATTAGTTCACTGCGGCCGGAGGGATACCTCTTGAGCCGCCCGTTCCCCTTCGACAGGAGACATGGTGGGTCGATGATCACTTGCTGACTCAGATGTATCTCCTTGGACCACAATGCAGGGTGCAGTTAACGCTTCTCTGACATGGGGCGTGCACTTCTGAAAATGCGTCACAATTCTTGTGATTCCCTTGTCCTCCGATTCAGCTGTGATCATGGTCCCTTTTTGTTCGTCACCAATAGGGGGCATGTACGATATCGACAGTCTGCTTTTCTCTGTTGTTCTTGTCACACCAATACCCAGTCTCCTTCCTGGGTAGATGGCTGTGCAGCTTTTCTACGTCTGTCTGCGTATTCCTTCATCTTTTCCTTTTTCAGACTGTCTCTTGCTGCTAATTCTTTCTGCTCAGAGTCTTGAGACATGCAGCTGGCTGCGTCTTCCCAGACTGGTATTCTTGTGCGCACGGTGCGACCCAGCATTAGTGTTGCCGGACATCTGCTTGTGGTAGTATGCAGTGTGGTTCGATATGCTTGTAATACCTCATTTAAAGCCACTTGCGCATCACATTTGGACAGTTCTGCTTGTTGAATGGTCTTCTTTAGTGGCCATAAATCTTTCTACCATTCCATTGGCTTGTGGCCACAAGGGAGTAATCATCCGGTATCTGAAGTTTAGGTGATTGGCAAAAGCAGCAAATTCTTGCCAATTGAATGGTGGGCCATCATCTGTTTTCACTACCTTCGGTATGCCCCGTGCTGCAAAAACCTCATCCAGTACAGGTATAGTGGAGGCAGATTTAGTTGATTCTATGAGATGCGCAGTTGGGAAACGTGAGTATTCGTCCATTATGACCAGGACATACTTGCCAGATTGTAACGGGCCAAAGAATTCCACTGCAACATGATGCCATACACCATCCGGCAGCTCAGACATTTGTAGAGGCGTAGGGGGATCCTCTGGACTCACTAGCTGACACTGTGGGCAGTCCTTCAGTGTGAGTTCAACCATCTAATAAAGAGTCGGGAACCAGACTTGCTTCCGCAGCGCCCTCTTCGTGGCAACAATACCTCTGCGCCCTTCATGCGCTAGGTTGATGGCTCCTTGGCGCAGCTGTTTCAGTATGAGAATTCGTTTGTCCCTTAGTATAAGACCATCTGAGGTGATGGACAGTTCATCCTTCACATGTCTGAAAGAGGACAGCTCACTCTGTCCGGATTCCTCCAGATGTCTCCAGCTATTTGTCTGAAAGCGGTGTTTTATATTTCGGTGTGTGACATCTTCATTGGTAGCATCAAGGATGGCCTCCGAAGGGACAGCAGGTGGTCTGGCTTGAGCGATTGAATGTGGAAGTCGCTTTGGGATGTCTGGAAATACAGTCAGCTGGATTTGCAGCCTTCCCGGTTTGTGGATGATGTTGTAAGTATAGTCTTGAAGGCGGATACCCCAGCGTTCTATTCTGGGTGGCATCTTGGCTCGGGGATTTCCGAAGATGGTTATCAGGGCCTGGTGGTCCGTGATAAGTGTGAAGTGTTTTCCGTAGATATAGAAGTGAAAATGTTCGCAGACCCAGACTACCGCCAGGCTTTCTTTTTCCGGCTGAGAGTATGCTCTCTCTGTGTCTGTGAGACTCCGACTGGCATATGTTACAAAATACCGCTGATCACTCTCTCAGTCATATTAAGCTAATATAGCTCCAAGTCCTATGGGACTCGCATCCACAGAGATTTGCGTTTTCCTTCTAGGATTGAATTATGCAAGGTTTTTGGCAGATTTTTGGCAGATTCAACCGCAGCTTTGATTGCGTGAAATACTCGATCACATCTCGTGGTCCATTGAAACGGGTGTCCTTGTTTGGTGAGCTTTCTCAGAGGGGAACTGATGGTGGCATAATCCTTGATGTGTTGAGCACAGTAGCTTGCCATGCCTAAAAATGATCGCACATCTCCGGAGCCTTGGGATATCATTCTAAGCAGCAATCTTTTCTGGATCGGGTTTCATTCCTGCGCCTGAGAAGAGGTGTCCGAAGAATTTTAGAGTGGATTTGTGAAATTCACATTTGCCTTTGCTTAAAGTGAGAATGGCGTCCAACAGAGCATGACAGACTCGGTCCAGCGCCGTGTCATGTTCTTGCAGACGAGGATGTCATCACTGTAGTTTAGCATGTTGGGAATGTGATGAATTACCTTCCGGATGGCCTCCCGAAAAATCTCAGCGGCAGATGAAACCCCAAAGCTGAGTCTTTTGTATCTGAACAGGCCTTGATGAGTCGAGAATGTGGTGATATATCTCGATTTCTCATGGAGCTCCAGCTGGTGATAGTTCTTGTTAAGGTCTAGTTTGGAGAATATCTGCTCACCGTTGACTGACGCAATCATGTCACTGATGTGAGGCCCTGGGTGACATTCTCTTTTGATGGCGGTATTGGGTGCTCTCATATCTACGCAGAGACGCACTTTTGCCAGGTGAGCTCTTTTTGGGCACTACAACCACTGGAGAGACCTAGGGAGTGGGTCCTGATGTTCTCTCGATGAAGTCAGCCTGGAGAAGGTCCTGCCGTTCCTCCTCTACAGTCTGTTGAAGGTGAAACTGAATGTTTCTGTGATGTTGTGCTATGGGAGTCACACATTCATTTATTTGCAGTCAAACCCGACAAGGAGCCATCTTTCCACGTCCGGTTAATAGCTTAGGAAACCGGTGAGCTATGTTCATCGTCAACTTTGTACAAAATTTCAACTAGTCGAAGTCGTTCCGCCATTGGCAAGCTGAGAAGACAATCTGCTTCAGGAACATCAATGACATGATTGTGGGCTGGAATAGTCCTGTCTTTGTATGTGAGAATAGTCGGGAATTGTCCCAAACACGGGAGCGGTTCCTTTGACATCCAGGTGTACACCCGCACAGCTGCTTTATACAAGTGTGGTGGCGGATTCATTTTCTTGTATTCTGCAACTGAGATATAGTTGAGAGATGCTCGACTGTCCAGAACAAACAATGCCAAAACCTCTAACAAATAATCAAGTGATCAACTATATAAAAAAAACAAAGATAGCAAATTATTTAAAGTGCTTTGACGCTCTTTGAGAACTCAGAAAATATGTCCCAATTTTAGTTGTTTAGAGCACTAACTATATTCTCTCTGGGAATAAGATCCCCTCATATAGGAGGGTACAGAGGCAATAAGTTGACCACGCTTGGCAGGAGGGACGGGCAGTGGCAGCACAACGGACCATGGAGGGCAGAGGAGAGGGGGAAAGGGCATCTAACTAACCAAGCAGTACATGCAAAAGAGGCTGCGGCAACATGAAAGACCATTGAGGGCAGAAGGAAGAGGCAGCTGCTGTCCAATCATACATTCCAACAGACCCGATTCAGGCAGGAGACTCCTGGTGTTTTTAAGCCCAAAAGGGCTTTATTTTATCTGTGTCTTGCCTACAAGCTCCTCTTTTTCAATGTGAGTCAATGACGGAAATCAATTCCCCAGGTTTTCTTTTTCGAAATCTCCCTCTTACCAAGTTCAAAATGTTGGCAAATAAGGTACATTGGATCGGGAAGGGCAGGAGGAATGGGGCAGGGACTTGGACTCAGATAAGAGAGGACAAGAGGAAGATGGGCATAGGCGCCAAACTGACCTTATATAGCTGGCAGTAGGGATTGTAGCAGCACAATACACCATACTGGGAAAGCGGGATGGCAGTGCACCACAACAGACCATGGGATGCAATAGGGAGGGTACAGGGCCATGCACATTGACAACAGAGAGCATAGGGGAAAGAGGGAAGGGCAGCAAGCTGACCATATCGGACAGACAGGAGGGACAATTGCAGCATAACAGACCATGAAAGGCAGGAGGGAGGGGGAACGGGCACAACAAAGGACCAGACAAGGCAGGAGGGAGGGGAATAGGGTTCTGCACATGGAAAAAAGACCCTGGGAACAATGGACAGGTGCAGAAAGTTGACCGTAAAGGGCAGGAGAGATGGACACTGGAAGCACAACACACCATGAATGGCAACAGTGAGACTATAATGGCATACACAAAGACATTGGAGGAAAGTGGGGGGGGGGGGGGGTCAGGAATAGCAAACTGACAACACAGGGTAGGTGGGAAGGGATGTGGCAACACAGAAGACCATGCATGGCAAGCGGGAGGGTTAGTGGCAGCACAACAGCCATGGTGGGCACAGGAGCATGCACAAAGGACTCTGGAGGATAGAAGGGAGGGGTAGGGATTGGACACACACAAAAGAGGGCAGGGGAAGTGGCTTCACAACAGACCACACAGGGCAGACAGGAGGAGCAGTTGCAGCAAAACAGAGCATGGAGGGAAGAAGGGAGTGGCAGCAAAATGGACCATGGAGGTCAAAAGATAGAGTATGGGGCATGGCACTTGGACAGGCAGGGTGGATGTGGCAGGGACAAGCAGCAGCCATCTGACCCCTGCATCACCTTGATTTTTACCTGCACAGTTATAATGTCCATATATAAGCGTGTTTCATACAGTGTATAATGATTCTTATGTTAACCAAAATTGTAGGCTTCATGTCTATTTTCCCTAGCTCTCTAGATGGGTTGCTCGTGAGATTCATGTGTATGCAGAATCTGTTCTTTCTCACGTTTCTGTTGCAGGTGGAGAAATTCATCTTTGTTGGAATAATGCCTTTGTTTTAGGCGCTAAGTTTAGGAAGGAGAGGATACATTTGAACAAGCGGTGCTGATAATGTGGGATGGTGCTCTTGCTCACCGGAGAAGGTCTGGGAATCAAGGTCATCGCGCCAGAGCCTGGGAGCATCGTGACCGCATTAAGTTACCTACGAGGAGGTGTCCAGCTGGATGGGATGATCGCATGATGTGACGATGGATGTGTCCTATGATTTCAGTGTTGGGGTTAGGGACAGAGTTCGGGGGTCCTTTGGCCAAATCTGCAGAGAGGAAGGAGCATTTAGACCGAGCTCTGTAGCTTTATGCTACTTGACCAAATCAACGCGAGTGTACTTCTTAGGAAGTCTTCACACACGGACACCTTTTCCGGAACTTACCTAGGGAATGCTAAGTAGGGAAGTCATGTTAGCGGTAGGGTAGGGACAGACTAATGCTTTTTACCTATGCACCTCCAATGAAGAAGGCTCTCAATGTTGGTGCAGTCATAGTCTGCGTCCTGATTCTACAACTGGTCATTATTTGCATGTTGTATCAACTCAACTTTACCCATAGATCTGGCTTTGTATTAGTTCCAATGTATTGTTACACCCTCATGATGAGGTGCCTGTATGTAATGTAAAAATTACTTATAAAGCGCGGCATACACCGGACGGTTTCTTGGCGCTGTATATCCAGTTGTTCTTGGCCTTGTAATAAACTAACTAACCCTAGAATCGGGAGTCAGTGATTCTTCAAAGTCATGCTTCATTGGAAGGATGATATATGATCTGCAAATGATTTTTCTCCCCTCTACTCTTTTAAGCAGGGAACAAAGAGCCATCGAAAATGGGCTCAGTAGTAAGTCTAGAATGTGGAACCCAGCTCCTTCACTAGGCAGGTGGAAGGGGCAGTAGCAGCTCAACAGAACACTCGGAGTAGATAGCAGTGTGGCAGGTCCATGGAATATGGTGGGCAGAAAGCAGGGAGCAGGGGCATGCACACAGATATTGGAGGGCAAGTGGAAGGAGAGAAGGAACAGCAAGCTAAGTGTCGTAACTAGATTTATCTCCTTTAGGTTGCTCAGCCAGTATGAGTGAGATGTCTGCATGGAATGTTGGTGTGCGTGATGTCAGAGTGAATAGAATGTGTGTGTGCCTGGTGTGTGTGGAGAATGTCAGTTGGTGAGTGAGGGCTGAGCAACATCCATCAAGCTCCTGGTGGGACTTAATATTTATCTTACTGAAACCAACTAATAAACATTGTTAGACCTGGCACCTTGGCGTGAGTCTCCCTTCCACTTTTTGCTGATGTGCCTCCGATGTTTTGCTGGTTTTCCGATACTCAGGGCACTGCGCCACGGCTGACCAGTGCCGCAGTGCAAGTGCTCCCTACTGTAAATTGTACATGCGATTGGTATCCATGATTGGTTCATTGGATTTACTGTTAGTCCCTAGTAAAGTGCACTAGGAGTGCCGGGGCTCGTAGATGCCAATACTGCTGGTGGGCCTGCTGCGCTGGTTGCGCCACCCACCGAAGCAGCCGTAAAGATGTGTCCGGGAACTGCGACCGCAGAACCCGCGTGCGGTCTCGTACCGTCACGCTAGCTGGGCAAGTGCACCCACTTGCCAGCCCCCGAACCTTCCCTTGACTACATATTAGTCACCCCTATGGTAGGCCTGCGGGCAGGGTGCGTTGTAGGTGCAAGGTAGGACAAGCCCTGAAGTGTGTGGCCGTCCTAGTAGTGACTTACACCCAAAACCGTATTTCACTATTGAAGGCTACCTGCTCCATTAGGACAGACTGAGCTGCTGGAGTTATTACACCCTATAATCCCAGCAGGCTCAAGGAGCATGGTAGCGCGTCATGTTTAGTATGCCTGAACTCAGGATGATAAAATATTTCTTTTAGTAGAGTTTATTTTAGTATCCTGAGTTTGCAAATGCTACTTTTAGAAAGTTAGCATTTGCTTGCCTAACCATTTCAGCCCGCCTCTGCTGGTATGTGTATCTGACTGTCTGGGACGTGTGAGTGACAGGGCTGGGAGGATGACAGGTGGTGACTGCGCAGATTACACCTTAGTGGGAGGTAGGAGTGGCTCTTGACTCTGGATCTTGCTGTGCTCTACCACCACAATGCTGGCTCCACCCTCCTGGGGAGCGTCGGATGATTCAGCCGACACCTGGCCCAGGACGGGCGGAGCCCCATCAACAAGGTACTCTGGCTGCCCCTGTCCGCACAATGCTGGCTCCACCTCCTGGGGGGCGTCTGATGCGCCTGCCCCTCACACTGAAAGCAGAAGCCGGAGTACACCCGCCAGGGTACTCAAGGACTGAGAGTGGCTATGCAAAGGCCCCCCTGGCCTGCGAGAACAAAAGAAATGCCATATAAAAGAAGGAGCCCTGCTCCTTGAAAATTAGATCCTGTTTGGGCTACAGAAGGAACTCTGCCCGACGAGAAGGACCGGGAAGGACAAGGAAGAGTGCTGTCTCTTGCCTGTGTCTGGTGCCTTGCTGCCGAAGGAGAGGAAAAAGGAAAAACTACGAAAAGACTTTTGCTTTACAAGACTTTGTGCCAAACTCTGCTAAAAGATCTCCAAGGGCTTGAAACTGAACTTGCCCCCTGACCAGCGCCCCAGGACCAGTGGGCGCTACACCCTGAAGAAAGCAACTGCGTGTGCTGCTCCTCGTGGCAGTACCGACGGAGGAATCTCCTCCAAGGCAACGACATCCACCTGACCACCGTGACCGGGGCCCAGAGCAACAGCGAGAGCAAAGTGAGGACCAGCCGCCGCTGGCCCGAACACCGTGACCGCAACTGCACCGGGAGCCCGAGAGCAAAGCGAAGGAGGACCCGTCCGGTCCGAGCTCTCGAGTTGACTGCGCAACGAGCAGCCAATCCACTTGCAAAGACGGACAGTCGCCCTGTGAGAGTCCCCTAGGTCGGTACCTTGCCCGACAGCTCAGCTGTGAGCGCACAGCTGCACCGGCACTTGGCTGGGTACGTCCTGCACTTGAGGACCGTACTGCCACTTGCCGCCACCACGCAACCGCCGCCTCCAGGGTCGGAGCGGACGACGAGGAGAGGACCCTGCCGCCACAGAACACCGCTGCCCCGGATGACCCGTGAACTGCTCGGCTGAGAGCCGCAACGAACAGCGACCCCGGGAAGGCAACGCGACGTGGGACAGATCCCCTGGGAGCCGCCTGCTCCACAAGAACTTTGTTGAACTGGGCAGAAGGCCCTCAAAGAACTCTTATTGCTCGAAAGAACTGTGGCAACTTGAACTAAGTAACTTGGAACCGCTACTTGAAAGTCTGATAACTGTATTCATAAGCCTGCTTGAATTCTATATAAAGATATATATATTTTTAAAGAATACAGTCTGGTCTCACTGTGTGGTGGGTTGGTTGTGACGGTGTAATATTGCAAGTGTTTAACCCTATGTGCCCCAAAGATTAGCCTACGACTGCTTAAGGCACACTACCTAGAGGGTAAGCAGAGGTTGTCTGGAAGGTAACCCTCAGCCCTGACGAGGAAGAGAGAGTCCCTGCTTGTCGCTAGTGTTACAACTGCGCCAACTAGAGCCTCCCCCTTCCTACAAACATCATACTTGGATCAATTACCTGGCTACCTTCTACATTATATCTTCATTTACTACAACATTTTGGCGACGAGGATGACTGAACTTTTGAAACTGAAAACGAAGTATCTGGTTAGTAAATTATCTCTACTGAAACGGAAAATAAACAAGAGAACAACCCTGGTAAGTCCCACCAGTGTCCCTTTCCAACGGACAGCCTACTAGCCCAGGGTGTTGATCTGAATGAACTTATTATTGTGACACATAGCGTGTGAAAACGCAGTCATTGGTACTACGCTCATCAAGCTGTGTGCTCTGTTAATTCAAAAACGTTTTACAGTGCTGTAATCTCTACTTGCTTGCTTTTAAGTGAAAATCCCCATGAGGTATGGAGAAAAATGTGTTTCACTTTCCTGTCCGATGCTCAGCCTGTGTGAATTGAAAGAAGCAGCACGCAGTAGATGTCCTATGTAGATCTGTTTAAGCTCGTTATTCTGGCAGTTTTGTGTGTAAAAACGCTGACAGAAATATTACCTGCATATCGAGAGTAAAAGGCTATCAAGCAGCAGGGATACGTTTTGTAGCACTTGGGTGTGCTGTTCAGGGCTATAAATCATTGTCTGCAATGGAGCGGCTGAGACACGATTTTAACACGGAAAGCACCGTGATGGAATGAGGGAAGTTTCAGCTTTCAAATCGTGAGCCTGATTATTAAATGAACAACACGCAGCTCTTGTATTTAAAGGCAGAGCGGAGTCATGCCGAAAGTAAATGTCAACACGTGCTTTGCAAATGTTTTTTAAACATATTTAATATAAGCGGCTGTGTTTGCAAGCGTAAAGGATTAAGCATTAAGTTTCGGTTTTTACATTTCCATTGTTTAAATTAACTCGGATTTCACTGCGCAATCTGATGTGAAAATGTTTAACTGTCAGCTTGAGTTTAAAAGAAAAGTGCGCGAGGAGCGCCTGAAGCCTACCTTCCTCCAGCTCCTTGTGACGTTTAGAGCAGCTGCGTGTCTGCGTGCCCAGAACCACCCAGCACTACGCATTATGCGTGCCTCCATTTTGCGCAGATCTTCATTTAGGACCATCACCATGGAAACAAGTTAATTTGCAAGAGAGTTTTGTACATGGACGAAAGCTGTGGGATTTTCGGAGCGTTTAGAACACTTTTGCAACTACATCGCAAGGGAGTGATGTTTACTTTTGCCAACAACTCTTTACATGAAGGATAATTTTCTTAAAGCTGTGGCAAACGTGGGTGTTACATGGAATTAAACGCAAATGAGGATTTCATGGTGTTCGGCAACAGCTGACATTCTACGAACAACTATTTCTTCTTCTGAGGTGCACTCGGGTGAGAGACCGCTCACCGGAGCATGGGACTTGTTCTTGCATTATTTTGCTGGTCAATATAATGTTTGTCTTGTGTTTCGGTGTGTGAGTGTTGCGGGGTGAAGAGTTCCCTGTGGTGATTTTTCTGGGGTGTGATGAGTGCCCGTGTTCTGTAATTTAGAGTATTATTACTAGTACTGATTATTTAAGCGCAATTAGTAAGACGCATTACATGGATTAAAAAGCGCAATTAGTAAGTCGCGTTACATTCATTATTAAATGGCGCAGGTAGTAACTCGCGTTACATTCATTATTAAATGGCGCAGGTAGTAAGTTGCGTTACATTCATTATTACATGGCGCAGGTGGTAAGTCGTGTTACATTCATTATTAAATGGCGCAGGTAGTAAGTTGCGTTACATTCATTATTACATGGCGCAGGTAGTAAGTCGCAGTTACATTCATTATTACATGGCGCAGGTAGTAAGTCGCAGTTACATTCATTATTAAATGGCGCAGGTAGTAACTCGCGTTACATTCATTATCAAATGGCGCAGGTAGTAAGTCGCGTTACATTCATTATTAAATTGCGCAGGTAGTAAGGCGTGTTTGACAAGCAAAGTTTTATGATTTGTTAGTTTAGCTTTTTAGCTTTGGTGCATTAGTATATTTGTTTATTCATGGTGTTTTGATATTACTTTAGGATTTTCAAAAGTTGTTAAAAGGTGTTTAAAAAAAATTTAAATTTCCCCAAGGGAAGGGGATATGTGCCATGTTCTACGGTATATCCTTTTACATTGTTTCTTTGCTTTACTTATTCTTCTTCTCTTTTCTATTATGAACTGTCCGCTTTATTGTTTTTATTGCTTTGTTGCAAGCAATTCTGTTTAATTTCTGTGAAGAAAAGGAGATATGTCGTAACTAGATTTATCTCCTTTAGGTTGCTCAGCCAGTATGAGTGAGATGTCTGCATTGAATGTTGGTGTGCGTGATGTCAGAGTGAATAGAATGTGTGTGTGCCTGGTGTGTGTGGAGAATGTCAGTTGGTGAGTGAGGGCTGAGGAACATCCATCAAGCTCCTGGTGGGACCTAATATTTATCTTACTGAAACCAACTAATAAACATCATACTTGGATCAATTACCTGGCTACCTTCTACATTATATCTTCATTTACTACAACACTAAGCACAGAGGCTAAGCAGGAGGACAATGATGATGCATAGGATTGGGCAACGGAAGGCAAGAGGTGTGGGCAGGGACATCAAGCTTAACGGAGGTCAGTGGCAGCACATCAGACCATGCAGGGCAGGAGGGAGGGGTGCTTGTGCATGGACTCTGACACAGAGGCTAAGGAGGAGGTGGATGGGACAGCAAGCTAACTGTTCAAGGCAGGCAAGAAGGGCAGTGGCAGAACAACAGCCACAAATGGCTGTAATGAGGGAGCAGGGTCATGGATTTGGACAATGGATAGCAAGGAGGGTGGGCAGGAGCAGCAAGATTGCGTGGGGCAGCACAATGCCAGACCAAGCCCTGTGTTCAACCCCCACTGTGCACTGCGATGGGCATCTTACCGTTAAAAAAAATGTTAGAAATTCACTGAAAAAAACCAAAGGTTACACAGTCGTTATACTTGGGAAATATAAGTTAAAAATAGTTGGGTTCAAACTTCACTCATACGAAACCAGTGAAAATCAGCTGTCAGTTACCTGAGCAAACTATAATTTATGCTCCCACATTGGACGGCTTATGACCTCACATTAGATCACTCATGACATGGCCAGTTACATTACTGAGGGCATCTCAAATGACATCATCCAGTGATTGTTAGTGTTTTCTAAAGGTTTATGAGTTTTAAACATATATACTAAGGTACTAAAACAATACCACAAATGCCCAGATATACAACATTGGTTTCCTACTGAATGGATTTACACCAAATAAGAAAAAGCCTGATCTCCAGAACAGAATCTACCTTTCTCTCTTTTTGTGTAATTCTTTCCAGCGGTTTGGGCTGCAGAAGTGTCTAAAAACTGTAGGTAATTAACTTGGGAAACACACTTTTCTTGTCCTCACATTTCTATGCCCCCAAAACTTTCCATGCACAGATAGAATCCCCAGCACACATTTTGGGAAACATTTTGTGAAGATTCGACAACTGACGATATAGGCAAGGCAAAAAACACAAAAAATTCCCTCTGCATCCAATAAACCATACCCACCCTAACCCCTAAAAATTATCTTGCCACTCAAAAACCCATACCCACCCTAAACCCTAAAAATTCCCTTGCCACCCTAAATCTTGACAACTCCCTTGCCACCCAAAGACCCATACCCGCCCGAAACCCTTACAATTCCCTTGCCACCCAAAAACCCACACCCACGCTAAACCCTAAAAATTCCTTTGCCACACTAACCCCCAACAAAACCCTTACCACCCATACCTACCCTAACTTTAAAAAAATCCCTCGCCACCCAAAAACCCATACCTAATAAAATTTCCCTTGTCCCCCAAAAATCCACACCTACCCTAAACCTTCAAAATTCCATTGCCACCCAAAAACCCATTCCCACCCTAAACTCTAAAAAATCCCTTGCCACCACCTAAGGCATACCCACCCTAAATACAGAAAATTTCATAACCACCCAAAAACCCAAACCCATCCTAAACCCTATAAGTTCCCTTGCCACCCAAAAACCCATACCCACCCTAAACCCTAAGAAAATCCCTTACCACCCAAAAAACCATACCCACCCGAAACCTTAAAAACTCTTGCCACCCCAAAAATCCATACAAACACTAAACCCTAAAAAATTCATTATACCCAAAACCCCATACCTAACCTAAACCCTAAAGGTTCCCTTGCCACCCAAAACCCATACCCACCTTAACACCTAAAAAAATCCCTAGCACCCAAAAAACCCATTCCCACCTTAAACCCTAAAAATTCCCTTGCCACTTAAAAAGCCATACCCACGCTAAACCCTAAAAAATCCCTCACCACCCAAAAATCCACACCCAACCTCAATCCTAAAAATTTCTTTACCACTCAATAACCCATGCCTACCCTAAACCCTAAAATACGCCTTGCCACCCAAAAACCCATTCCCAACCTAAACCCTAATATCTATCTATCTATCTATATATTTATTTATATATATATTAGCTACTGGCGGTCACCAGTAGATAGTTATAGTTAGGACCTAGTTTCCATAGGAAAAGCATTTTTTGTTTGTTTTCCTAATAACTTTGGCGCCGGTTGACGAACTTTTCAAAACTTGTGGCCCGCTCTAGTCAGCTACTATCCTGAAAGTTTCGGGGTGATTTGCCAAGCGGGGCAGAGAAAAAAGGGGGGTCCCAAAATCTGTTTTTTCCATGTTATTTTCCATAGGAAACTTTAGACATGGCTACTGCTGAACGGAATTACACCAAATTTGGCAAAAATGTAGCCCTTGTTTCAGAAAGAACTCCTTTTGTTAAATGATGTATATCCGTTCAGTAGTTCCTGAGAATTTTTTTTAAAAAGAGGTTGACAAATGGATTATCCATAGGAAACTTAAGACACGGCTACAGCTCGAACTGCTGAACGGAATAACACCAAATTTGGCAAAAAGTTAGTGGTTGGTTCAGAAAGCGCCCTTTTTAAAAAAAATTGTGTAAATCTGCTCAATAGTTGCTGAGAAAATCAAAAAAGAAAAGTTTCAACATTTAGAGGCACAGAGGATCTGCGCATCCTCCCGACCACGAGCTTCATTCCAATTGGCTGTCAACACTCCAAACCAGGTAGTGTTGGCAGCCATCTTGTGCCTCGGTAACCGAGGCACAAGAAAACAAGGAAACAAAGGTGAAAAAAAAGAAAAGGAGTCAGGGTGGAAACCCCCTGACCCCTAGTCATGCTCACGGGGGTCCGACGAGGACCCGTAGGGCCAGAAAAAGCATCACTTTTTTTTATTTTAAAATCGGCGAGATTTGAGCACCAAGCACGAATTTCGTGAGATCATTTTTAAAAAACGAAGCGTGGGCTCCCGCGCTTCATCATTATTTAGCCCCAGGTGGGTCAAGTCCTGGGGGCATACAAAATTGAAATTGCGGGGGCCCAGACACGCCCCCGCAGCTCCGGGGACCTTCACCCCCCGGGGCTTTCATTAAATATTTGCAGGGTTCTCACGGCCCCCTAGCCCCGGGGACCGCCCCACCACGGGGCTTTCATCAATTATTTTGCGGGGCACACGACCCCCGCTGTGCTGGGGACCGCCACACCCTGGGGCTTTTAAAAAAACATACACCATTGTTGGGCCTCCCCCCCACACGCCCCGGGAACCGCCACCTCCCTGGGTCACTAATATTCAAATTTGGGGATCTGTAACGGACCCCCGAGCCCCGGGGACCACCACCTCCCCGGGGCTGTGCAAACATTGGGAGGGGGGCCATGCGCCCCCCCTCCTGGAGCCCTTGATGGCCTTAGGGACCGCCCCCCCCCCTCAGGGCCAGCTCCTGCAGTGTCCCCACGGCCCAAAAAAAAAAGTTAAAAGAACAGGGGCCACACAGCCCCCCTCCTAAAAAAACATAAGAATACGAAACACCACGATCTTGCCAGAGGCCCCGCCCACTCCCAGCTACACTCTACAAATGCGCCTTGTGGCGCTTTTTACAATGGGGAATTAATTCCCCTTCAAAACTGGGGGTTTCTGGGGGCCAACAAGCCCACCAGGTACCTCCAGTAAGTGCCACAGGGCTGCGTTGCAGAGAGATGGTCCAGGCCACGCCCCTTGTTACACCTCTCTGCAATGCAGCTCTGTGGTGCTTACTGGAGGTACCTGGTGGGCTAGTTGGACCCCAGGGACCCTCAGGATTCAAGGGGACTTAATGCCCCAATTTAACGCAGCACAGGGCGTGTTTGCACAGTGGTAAAGGGAGGGGGCGGGCACGTTATAGTTAGAAATTAGCATTTTTAAAAACCTTTGAAATTCACTGAAAAAACCATAGGTTTCAGACATGTTATAGGTAGAAATTAGCATTTAAAAAACTTTAGAAATTCACTGAAAAAAACATAGGTTTCAGGGGCGTTATAGTTAGTTGGACATTTCACTCGTACAAAACCATAGAAATTCCCCCTTTATAGTTAGTTCAGCTAACTAGAACTCGGGCCCTGCAATGCACTGCTGATGTCATATTACATCACTCATGACATGGTCAGTGACATCGCTGATGCAATCTCAAATGACATCACTGATGACATCATTCATGCATCTTCTCACACCCTAATATAACTTTTGATACACCCACTCTAAATTACAGACTGCCATTCTCAAAACCATAGACACTCCAACACCAATAACGACATACCCACTCACTGATTCTTAGGTCTACACACACATCCACTCATTCACCCGTACAGTCACTCATACTTACTGTCACTCAGTACAGGACTATCATATGCACTCATACACCTATATAGACAGTCACACACTGCCACTCATCCATAGAGGTACTCACACACCTAGTCAGTCATGCAAATAATTAATCACACTGCCATTTACTCACCTATACAGTTATATACACACACCAGCTCACTTACTCTTACAAAGACTAGCACATTCTTACGCATTTATGCGATCACTGATACAAGCACACACTCATCCATACAGCCACTCTCACAATCACACACTCACTTATAGCCATTTACATACTCTAACACACATATATACTGCCTTTCACATATGTAGTTACTCACACATGTACTACTGAGATATACATTCACTCACTAACACACCCATACACAAACACACACCCACACAGTCTATCACAGATGCACTCTTGAAACCATGCACCCAGTGAATCACCCACTCACACTTCAATGCACAGTCACACACACACCACCCACACAATCACTCAGGCACCCAGATACTCACACAACCAATCAATAACTCATATAGACACTGATGTAGCTATTCGTAAACACATGCAGCCGCTTACACACCGACAGACGGATACAGACATTCACACAGTTTAGTCACTAACCCATGCATTCAGTAAGATACGTTTAATCACTCACTTATAGTCAGTCACGCACCTACTAAATCATCCATTCAGACACTTGTACACCCACTCATTCTTCAATACGCCTTTCCCTATATATATTAAACATATTTAAACTTTACAGAAACTCACAGTGACTGGATGATGCCATCAGTGATGTCATTTGAGATGTCATCAGTGATGTCACCTGAGATGTCATCAGTGATGTCACTGACCAGGTCATGAATGATGTAATATGTGATGTCATCAGCAGTGCATTGCGAGGGCGCGAGTTATAGTTAGCTGAACTAACTTTAAAGGGGGAATTTCTATGGTTTTGTACGAGTGAAATGTCCAACTAACTATAACGCCCCTGAAACCTATGTTTTTTTCAGTGAATGAATAACATTCCAATAAAAACGCTCCAATAGGAATATTCAGGAGCACACCTGGGATTCCAAAGACCTTTTATTTTGCCAAGCAGACGTGTTTCGGCGTGAATTCGCCTTTCTCAATGCTCGTCTCCACTGAGGGTCTGATGATATCAGTTCTTTCATATTTATAACAAAATACACTCCCATTGGTTGCCAGATCTTATAACCATCCAATTGAATTACTGGTTAGTTTGGCAAGCAGATATTCAGAATTTGCTCATACACAAGTGACAAATGTAAAGCAAAACCTTTACAAATCGAGTCGAAAACAACTTTGTTGAGTCAGTACTTTGTGCTGCAATATTTACGGTTTTATTTCTGTAGTGCATTTCCTATGCACCACTTGTCTGAAAACCACATCTGGAATGATTTTTTTGAGTTGTACAGGCTATCAATAATTCAGTAAATTATTTCTAGATGCCACCATTGGCATATTGCATATGGTTCTGGGAGATACATCCGGATTGCTGTATCTAGTTCTGGAGGCAACCTCTGGTGTATCCTGTAAAGTTCTGAATGACACAGATGGCGTACTGTGTAGAATTCTGGGGCTTACCTAGGGTTGATGTTGAATACAGAGCCGAAGGCATTCTCTGCTACCTCACATCTGGTGCTGAAGACCAATATCTAGCTTTGGTGTGTACAGTAGTTCTTATTTGGAGAATTAGGTTACCTTTTGCAGGTCACGCATGGCATGCTATTTCCGGTTTTGGAAGCCCCATATAGATTGTTGCATTCAGTTCTGGACCCCACTTTTTGCATTTTATGTCCAGTTCTGGAGTCCTTATCTTGAGTTTTGTATTTTATTTAATGGACAACATTGGGATTTTTTGTATGCGCTGCTGTTTTGCAATGTGGCCCTTTGTGGCCAGAAGAGACATAGACCGAAAATGGGGGAGCAGGGATGGACCGGTGCATGCAGGCAGAGAGAAAAATTATATATGAAAGCAGGGGCTACCCACAAACATTTTACAAAATCTGGAGCTTATGAAGGAAATATAGAGACTTCAATTAACTCCACAAATGTTCAACTGTCAACCTATTTTACTTATGTACAATTTTCTAAACGTATGATGTGTGTGTCAAACCAGTGTCAGAAGGTTTTGATGCATGATCTTTGTTCACAGTACAAAGCATAATAAAGAGATTTTCTTTTTAAAAACTGGATTTTTATGTTTCTTTCAGAAGGCCTCATCTGGACTCCAATGTCTAATTCTGAGAACTACATAAGACCTACTGTACATAGTATTATGTTCAGTTCTGGAAGCCTCTTTTAGAGTTTAATTTCAAATCTGAAGACCTCAGATGGAGAATTTTGTGAAGTTCTGGAGGCATCATGTGCAGTGCTATTTCGAGTGAAGAAGGCCTCACCTGGAGTGCTGGATCTAATTCAGAAAAACCCTCTAGAATGCTGTCGTCGGTTCTACTTGCATCCTCCAGAGTGTTGGGTCTGAACATTGAAGCTTCTTACTGAACATTTTGTCATGTTCTTGTGCGCTTATCTGGAGTATTGTGCCAAGTGCACTAAGCTCCACTAGCAATATTGTGCACATTTCCTGGTGTAGAACATGGAATATTACTATTACTTTTAGAGGTCACATCAAGAGGTGTGTGCCCTTATCTGGAGGTTACGACTGAGTGTTGCATAACATTGTTTGTTTACTGATGGAATATCGTGTGCAGGTTTGTGTGCAGTGATGGATAAATCAGTGCATGTGGGTGAATTGATTGCAAGTGGGATGATAAACGAGTGTGAAGAGCTGAGTGAGTTATCGCATGAATGTGAGGACCAGTGATTGGGTGGCGGAGTTTGTGAGTGGGTCATTGAATGGATGTGTGAGTGAGATGGAGGATGTTATTTTCTGTAAGATGAGCATCCTGCCCTGCACATATCAGAGGTCAGGAATTAGACTAAAACACTCACCTAGGGCTTTCTTCTAAATAAAGCAGTATATGGAATACACGCCTGAGAATAGGTTAGGCTCTTCTAAGGAATAATAGCGTTTTCATTTTCACATTACTGAATGGTGAGGTTGAGCGGTAAATTCACTGTGATCTAGATGTGGATGCAGGATATTTCCTGCTGCTTCCAACAAGGGCGCTGCAAGTTTTTCTACAGATGGACATCTTTACCTGGCACTCCCTCTGGCTGGTTCCAACATACGAACAATCACACTTTCTCAGTGGACTCTGCTTGAAGGGCTATTACAAGCACACCATCTTTAGCTCTTCATCACCTAGCGCCCCAAAAAGGGACTTTCCCAAAAAGCAGAGATGTAAAATATTTTGTTCAGCTTCCAATAAAAGGTCGGAAGGCACAGACTGGAAAGCGAACACAGGGAGAGACTGAGGGAAGTGAAGGAGAGGGAGCAGGAGAGAGGAAGGCCATGGGTAAAATCTCTGCAGGACATCGGCTAAAGCTGTAATAATGCGGTTTGGAGCACCATGGTCTTTACGTACAATATTTTTAGCTTTATCTTTAATGTCCTATGGAAAATTGGATTCACGCTAGCCATAAGAAATCAATAACATCTACCAAGAAAAATGGTCCTGCCTGATGTTAGGAGCACTAAGGCATGTGTGATCTGTACCTTCTTTCCCAGCAAAGCCATTCTCCTGCAGTCTCATTTAGTGGTCCAGATGATACCTTGGAGGGAAAAAAGAATAACTCTCGGCTGCAGAATCAGTTAAGGAGTCTGCTGGTGGATGGTACAAAAGTTGCATCCTTTGCTTGGACCATGTAATTCCTTTCCTGTCTGGAGGAACATTGCATTTCTGTTGCTGTCTGAAGGAAAAAAGGCTATAAGAAATAGGAGAGGAAAATGTAAATGTCTTTGAGCTTATATAGCGCACAGCTACCCGCAGTGGGTGTCCCGGCGCTTGCTTAGGGAACCCGTCCTGGTATTCCCCTGTGAGATAGCCCCGGCAGGGTATCCACAAGGTGAAAGCCAGGCATCCCGCCGCGAGGGGCCGTTGTGGAGATTAAGCAAGCTATTGCCCAGAGTCGCAGAGTGTGAACCCGTGAGTCGAGAAGGCACCGGAGCGAGAATTATCGAGTCCGTGGAATTTTTAGCCCAAGACCCGCCGAGGCGGGGAATTGAACCCTGGTCCAAGACCGATCTCAGCTTCCGGGTCTGCCGCCTCTAACCCCTGAGCCACACTTCTCCACAATCGCCATGGTAGGCTCTAGGTGACCTCGTCCTAATGGCACAGCAGTCTTAGGTGCAAATGGCTATCTTAAAGCTTGTAGTGAGTCGTAAATTTCCTGCCATGGTCTTCATCAGGGGATGTAGGCTGTAAATGATTACTCTCTGATTGAGGGGAGGGCCACCTTTAAATGAGAGGGATGGCTAATGCATCAAGATGCTGAACTTGCCCACTGGCTTGGGAGCAAAAGGGTGCATGGATGTTTCGTATTAGACAAAAGACTCACCCAGGGAAAATACTCTGCCCTGTTCTACATGGGCCTTGCAGGTGTCTGCATGGGAACGTTAAACAGCTAGTTCAGAGGAGCAGGTGATTAATTGAATACATGATTTACTACATTTTCAGCATCAAATGATGCTTTGATCTCAACACAAACACACACAACATATTCTCTGGAACGGACACTGCGAAATAATAATGAAGCACATTCTCCAGTTTAGACCTGGATACTTTTATTAGAAAGATATAAAATATACAAAAATCAAAAGCGTCCCGAAGTGAAACACAATTTGATGGCTTGATACAGTAAGGTATCAGCCGTAAGGTGCTTTGATGATCCTGAAAGACATGATTAGAAAATGAATACCAGCAGGAGAATACTGCATAAGGTAACAGAAGTACAAAGAAAAGCCACAAATAAATTAATCAAATAGAGTCAACCCGTATTTTGATTTTGCTTCCTAAAGGCGTGTTACTTTAGTACTTATTTCTTAATGAAGAGCATTTCTTGGCTCTCTCACTCTGCTCAGAAGAAAATGCATAATATAATTGTCACACATAGCTCTTGCACTGCAAACCAGAAACATTGATAGTCTTTTATTGCAACCTGGTGGTAAAAATCTTAAATCATAAGGAAACAAGATACCAGAATGGGAGAAACATTCCCGAGAGAGACTGGATCTTCTTTATTATGCCTAGAGGCAGGCAAAACAAAACATCAGACAACATGTCCATAGAAATGAGACCTCAAATAACAAGAGCTGAAAAATCAGCCCAAAAATATGAAACCTCAACTCACATGAGTATAGAGAGACAGAAAGATAGAAGAGAAACATGAGTAGAGATATGAGGTGGAGTATTAGAACAGCACCAAAGGTAGTCCCACTGAGGTAGGACTCTAGCCACAAGGACCAACAAGATGCCCGATAAAAAAGACCCATATATAATAGATTGAAGGGTAGATCAACTGAAACAGCGTCCAGGTGAAATTTGCAACAAATTACCTGAGATGGTGCCAAACCCAACATGGGCACAGAGTTAAGACTACAACAAATAGGAACACGGAGAAACATGTATAAATGGGACTGCAACCAACAAAAGCACGGAGTTGCAACCTTGCACAACCTCAGGTAATAGAAGCAAATAAAGAGACTCCTGGAGAAGTGGAAGCAGCCAACCAAAAAAGAGAGGATCACTAAAATGGAACAACACCTAGTATTAGAGAAACATTCTCAAACTGAGAAATCCCACCATTAAGGGTAGCACAGCGAGACAGAGGACCAGAAATATTACAGTTGAGAAGCTGGACTACATAACAGACATCACCTCAATGGCAGTACTAAGTCAGCATATGTGGTCCCACTGAGATGGGCCTTAGCCAACTGCCAGCAAATACAGCATGTAGATGTTCCTAGAGATGATGAGTCAGTCAACAGGAGTTGAAGGATGCCCATGGAACATGTGAAAGAACGACGGAGACACAAAAAAATGACAAACAAAACTTACTGGCTGCCATCCCGCTTCTAATTGAGCTCTGTCGCTCCTTTACACCACTGCAGGCGGGCACAGGTTCCCAGCCTGCCCGCGGCAAATTCTAAAGTTGCTCTCGTACATGAGAGCAGCTTCAGGATTGGCCTGTGCACCAATGATTTTCCCTCCAAGACTGACTGGGAGTCTGTGCCTGCTCTCTCCAACCCCAACAATGCAGCTGGGGTTGGAGAGAGCCTCACTGTACATGTGTTTTTTGGGCGGCCATAGACAGCCGGGCAAAAACCACATGTGCGGTGTAGGCAGAGCCCACCACTCCCCCTACAGCCTATCATCACCCTGGCCTCAGCCCGAGCTCCGGCAGAAGCTAAATAACTGTTTTAAACTGATATTATTGTTTTATTATTACATTTTTTAAATACTGGCAGTGGGGGGGGGGGGGGGGGGTGCTCTTCTGCCGTAGCGGAGGAGCCGCCGCTGTTTCCTCCTCTCATTTCTTCTAAATCTTTTTGAATCTGATAAGTATAATAAAAATACTATGGACTAATTACCCACAGCCTACTAAGGGAAAATTGAGAAGCCCTAAAGAGGAAGCCCAAAAACAACATAGGGAAACGGATTGTCAAGCACCATATCAGCTCCTAGCTAACATAATAAATAAGTACCCAATATCTATTAATTTATTTCAGGTTCTACGTTGTGTCATTTAAATGAGCTTGCAGAATGGTGAAGTGCCTGTTGGCCTACGCTGAACACGCAATGACCACAAGGCTTTCAGTAATCAGGGAATCATGCTTCAATGCCAAACTACTACTTTGATAGACCTGAGATTCCATAAACCTACATCCATGTATAGTCAATTATTGTGAGACTATAAATAACTGGAAGAACATTAAGAAATATGGTATCCCAGATTATGCTCTGATTGACTGTGCATTTTGAGAAAGATGCATTGAAAACTATAAAAACCCATGTAGCTTGTTCTTCCAGGAGTTCAGAGGCAATTGCATATGGACTTGATGCAGCTGTGCGTAAAATGTACGTTTGAACCTTAATGCCTATTTGTCTTATTGATTTTAGGCTTCAACATAGTTGGTGAAGAATGCTAGAATCAATCCTGCTACATCTCGCTTAGAGTCAACATGAGCAAAAATAACTATCTAGTGGTAGCTAAAGCAGGGAAGACCCCAAAACAGTGCACCATGAATTCAGTGTAATCCCTTATCCCATTATGCAGACTCTGAGTGTATGCAATTATGGCTTTGAGCATTTAAATGAACTTCCATGCACTGCCTCAACCAAGTTGGCACATATGAAGAGAATCTGGGTTAACACATACATCTGGAGGCTATAAATAGTCCGAATCCAGCGCCTCTGCATATGGTAATTCATTCTGAAACTTTCTCAGAGGACATAAACGCAAGTTAAAACCTGCTTCATGTTGTGTTAAAGAAAAAACGTTTGCGCAAGAAGTTGAAGTATCCTGGTATTTGCTTGTAGGTCCCTTTTGATGCCACTTCACTGGAGACCTGGAAATAGGATAAAATGTTTATTTTGGATAAGAGGAACGATTTTAGAATGCAACTCTTACAATGTATACATTTTACATATTTTGACATTACCTTCCAGTCTTTAGGGACTTCAGACCTCAAGGTAAACCTTCCTAATCAGATTAAGTGCTCTGCGGCCAAGTTTACTCTTTTGGAGAAACAGTCTGCTATAGCCAAAGCCTATAAGACAGTTTTATTGCCAACGGTAGGCAATGCTGGATCAGCGTGTTTTCTGCCTTGGTGAAATGCTCCACAAGCAGCTTAATAAGGGGGTTTAACGCAGACTCGCACAACCTCAGATTGGTTCGATATGTCACAAACCCACTTCATAGAACCTCTGAAACATCCACCTTTCACCAATATTTTCTTTGACCTCCATGATCAGAATGCAACCCCTATGAAATCATGAATAACACAGATAACTTGTGATCTTCCCGTATCCTATACTCTTTTGGATTAAAATGGAACTTACTCCATCAGCCTGGTACTCAAGAGATATAATCTCCACACAGTCTTAATGCTCAGAATGCATACAATGGGTCCACTCCTTCTTCACCCTTTCCCCCCCACAGTATGCTTTGATTCCACTCCGACCCCCAAGAGCCACATTGAGTCCCTTGCAGCTTGCTTTAAAGACAGATCACCTTTGATCAAAACCATCAACCTCACCGCCTTGTAACTTTCATGATCAGCTTCAATCAAGCCACAGATGTGATAACAAGAACAGACATGAGGACAGGACCAAGAGACCTACTGGGAGCGGCACAGGCAGGAGACTGGCACTTAGGAGGGGGACAGACATGGACAGAGTAAATATGGGACGCGCAGATGGTAAGGGACCAACAATGAAGCACAACAACAAATTCTCTGAGAAACATACGTCTGGCAGTGGCAATGAGGGACACATACAGACAGAATGGATTGTGAGGGACAGAGTTGGGGAACATAAATTGTAATGGATGAATATGTAATAGAAGGGCTGCGAAGGACATTCATAGATAATGGGGAGATAGGTATAGGAAGAAGGGACAGATATGGGCGGAAGACAGTGCAATGATACCTAACAGGTGACAACCCATACATTGAAAACACAAAGCTCTCATCAAGGAACGTTTACCGAGAACATAACATTATTTACTAGAATTGGAATTGTTGACTCCCACCCAGCAATGCTCACAGTTAGTCATTTTTGCTGTTGTTATTTTATTTATTGCATTTTCCAAGAAATAAAAGGTTAGAGATTAGCAAAAGGACAAGAGGTAAAGAAAAAAAAGAAAGAACCATACAGGGATATCCAGCAATGACACATTAGAGCAACAGTAGTAGCATCATTTTGAGTCCAAAAACTGAGCGTGGTCAGTACAGAGGCTGTTTGATTATCGTCCAGAGGTGAGGGTAGATCAAGAACAATGGCTCAAGGGAAAAGTGCATGTCCAAGCAAGATCTTCACATCGTGCAGCATAAGCCATACACTTCACAGTTAGCAAAACAACAAGAGAGCATCACATCATTACAATAAATCTGTATTCATCCGGGACAGCATATTAAAATGAACAAACATATATTCCCTCTGCCTCCTAAGGGTGCATGAGCAAGTAAGATCGAAATGGCTCCCAGATGTTTTTAGGCCTGGCGGTGGGTGGTTACAGGGTAGCGTACGTGTCGCTAGTGGTGTCACAATATATTACATCTCTCATCCAGGCCTTAACTGTTGGGGTTGCAGGGCTGGCCAGTGTTTAGAAACTTTTTGTCTGGCAAGGAGCAAAGCGATAGCTGAAAACCGACATACCCCAGCATCCAATGGTTTACTGAAGCCTAACAAAGGCATTAAAGGAGAAGGGGTCAGTTCAGAGTCAATCATCAAGGTGAGATGATGAAAGACTTCTCCCCAATGTGCTAGTATTGTGTGCAGTGTCACGCTAAATGAGAGATGTCGGCAAATTCTGTTGCGCCTCTAGGGCAACTATGGGATTTAGTGGGGCCCATCATAGCCAGCAATTTAAGCGTTACACACGCTCTACGTTAGTATTTAAGATGTAAGAGCCTGTGGCGAAAGTCACAAGAGAATAGCCAGATTTGCTTGCAGCAAAAGGCTCATTTCTTAGCTGGCAAGGAGTGTCCAAGATCCCTTTTCCTTGCCACACGCGCCCCCATACCCACCTGCAGCAGGAGTGTAAGGGCTATATGATAGAGTTGGGAGACCAGGTGGGCGCTATTAGCAGATGTAATGACAAGTGAGAGGGGGGGGGGGGAAATCCTCAGTTCCACTGTAGACGCTTGAAGTGCGGCAGTCATAGAGGCGCTCGTCCTATGTAGTAAAAACCTGCGCATTTGGGACACTTTATGGCCTTCTGCAAGATCTATAACGGTAGGCATCTGGGCATTACGGAATACGTCACCTAAACTAAGCAACCTGCATCGGGTTAGGGTTCTTTTGATTAATGTTTCTGTGGTCTGGGAAATCTATGGGTTGCCCAAGAGCAGTATGTGAGGGGAGTAGTTTAGACCAAGCCAAGAATGTCGTCTGGCGAGTCTGCATTTCAGTGGGCGAACTAGGTAGTCTGTGAGGCATAATAGCTGAGAGAGAATGAGGACGAGCCAGGGACCACTCGGGTTTTAGATATTACAGTCTTGCGTCCGGGTAATACCAATATTATGCAAATTGCGCCTGCACAACTAAATAGTACAAATAAAAATCCGGGACGCCAAACCCTCCATACTGATAACGCATTGTCAATGTCTTCCAACTGATGCACGGCTGCCCACTGGCCTAAACTAGTCCAATAAGCATGCCCTGCAGCGTATCAAAGAATTTAGAAGGAAGTGGAATGGGAATGTTGAGAAAAAGATATAAAAAGATGGGAAGTACCACCATTTTTATGATCGCAATTCTTCCGGCGATTGATAGGGGAAAAATGATCCATCAGTCAATTTGAGTCGATAATCGATCAATTGCAGGGCCATAATTGAGCTGAATAATCTCCACGTCATTGTGGTGCAATAAAATACCCAGATATCTGAGGGGGTGGGAGATTAGGGTGGGGGGGGGGGGAAGATTCGTCACACCAGAGCAAAGGGAAAATCAAGAGTAAAAGGGGTCGTGGTGTCTGTTAGCAGGAATATTTCAGATTTAGCCCAATTGATGACTAATCCAGAAACACCCCAAACCTTAGAATTTCACGGAGGAGGGGAGGGAGATTAGTTTCAGGGTTCCTGACAAACACCAGGACATTATCTGCATAAAGTGAAGCCAATATTGGGCCTTGGTGGAATCTGAGCCTACGTTGTAAATGATGCTCCTGTAGATGATGTACAAGGTGGTCAATTGTAATGATAAATAGTAATGGGGACAGAGTACAGCTTTGTCTGGTTCCCTGTGATAGCATGAACTGCTCTGTGAATCCACCAAATTACATGGAGTCGAGCCACTGGATGCATATATAGGAGGTGAATAAGATCAGAGAATGTTTTGTGGATTTCCAATTTGCGTAATGTGGCACATAGGAAGGGCCATTCCAGGGAATCAAACACTTTTCCAGCATCAAGCAATACTGCTGCGAACGGATATTCAGGAGTAATCTGAATAATAATTGCAAAGACAGTGCAAAGATTTACAGATGTGGAGTGATTCAGGACAAATGCAGTTTGAAACAGCGAAATCATTTTGTCTACCAGGAGAGAGATACGAGTCGCAAGGATCTTAGCTAAGATTTTATAGTCTTGATTTAGCAAAGAAAGGGGTCTGTAAGAAGCACAACGTTAAGGAGGTTAGCCCGATTTGAGAAACAAAGAAATGATGGCCTTTCACATCGTAAGAGGGAGAGATCTGTTTTCTAGAGATTCTGCATACAACTCTAACAGATGAGGGATTAGCAATATGTTTATATGTTTTATAAAATATGCCGCCGGTACCAGGGGCATGGGTACCACTGAGATCATCTATGGAGAGACTTCATCCACTGTAATAGGCGAGGCCAAAAATTGCTGTTGCCCACCTTCGAGCCAGACCATGGCCACTTCAGACAAATAATCGGCAAGGACGTCATCAGTGGTAGGAGAGTGGGTGGTATATAAATGAGTAGTAGGAGAAAAAAGTGGAGGTAATGTCAGCGCTATTTGTAATCGATGTACCATCTTCTAGTTGAATCTGTGTAATGAATGAAGATTGGTATTGGGGACTTAATAATCTGGCTAATGTTCGGCTCGGTCTCTCACTATATCTGCACCCGTGCATATTTACCAAGATAATTGCCATCACAAGAAGATTCGCCCTGTGATGTAATGGAGGTGGGGGGTGGGGTCTTCTATCGAGGTGTGTGTGTCAAGGTCTTTCAATGCTTCCTCAGTAATCTCAAGGTACTGGCATATAGAACAAAGCACCCCAAACTGTTTACGAATACAAGATGCCCGGATACAATGTTTAAATGCCTCCTATAGTGTGGCATAGCTGGACACTGAGCTAGTGTTTAGCTAAAAGTATTCTACTATGGGGTCCCTGATCTCGCTTCTGAATACACGGTCGTGCAAAGCTTCTAACGGGAAACGTCAGGGTACTTTGTTTAGAAGTTCAAAAAAGGGGGTGAGCCCTCAGAACTCATGGACCTGGGTCAATGTGTAAGTATAAAAAAAGGAAGTAGTCCGAGTTCATTAAAGGTATTGTTCCATTAATTTTGTTATAGTATATATTATGAACACCACATTTCATATTTCTCCTTAGATGAACTTGATATAATGAAAGTAAGATATGCAGTATAACCGATTAAACTGTGTTTATTCCACATGTAAGTTCATTAGTTATATTTCTTACTGCATATATTTAATTCAAAACAACTGTATTTCATCAATATGATTAAGAAAGCATTGTATTGTAAGTGCTCTCAGTGCAAAGAGAAAAGGGAGTGAAGGGTTTGTGAGGGACAGGGTAAAGGTGGTGTGATACTGTTATATCACATTTGAATCATAACGCCTTTACAAATAATGTATTTACAATGTTCCCACAGTACAGCACACATAGATAAGATTCAATCATTCCTTTTGCTCTATGGTGTGTAGATTTTAGGCGTAGTCTACGTTTCGACCCCCGAAGCGTAAAAGGGTTAATTATCCCTCATGTTGGGGTCTTCATCAGGACAGAAGAGAGCATATAGTATGGCAGACGGCAGTCCTTGCGTCACGTCTGGGTCCAGGTTGGGCTCCTAATCGTTTTTCAAGTTTTCATCCTATAGTGTAGTGAAGCTCAATGGAAATTCCTCATGTATATCTTCATGCGCCACGCATCTTTCTGTAATGAATCTTAATGTGGACTGCTCACGTCGCGTCCTCCAAGGTTCTGGAGATGCGGTCCGCGCGGTGCTGCCGCTAGATGCTGGACTGCGCGGACCGCATCTCCAGAACCTTGGAGGACGCGACGTGAGCAGTCCACATTAAGATTGATTACAGAAAGATGCGTGGCGCATGAAGATATACACAAGGAATTTCCATTGAGCTTCAATACACTATAGGATGAAAACTTGAAAAACGATTAGGAGCCCAACCAGGCCCCAGACGTGACGCGAGGACTGCCGTCCGCCATACTATATGCTCTCTTCTGTCCTGATGAAGACCCCAACATGAGGGATAATTAACCCTTTTACGCTTCGGGGGTCGAAACGTAGACTACGCCTAAAATCTACATACCATAGAGCAAAAGGAATGATTGAATCTTATCTATGTGTGCTGTACTATGGGAACATAGTAAATACATTATTTGTAAAGGCGTTATGATTCAAATGTGATGTAACAGTATCACACCACCTTTACCCTGTCCCTCACAAACCCTTCACTCCCTTTTCTCTTTGCACTGAGAGCACTTACAATACAATGCTTTCTTAATCATATTGATGAAATACAGTTGTTTTGAATTAAATATATGCAGTAAGAAATATAACTAATGAACTTACATGTGGAATAAACACAGTTTAATCGGTTATACTGCATATCTTACTTTCATTATATCAAGTTAATCTAAGGAAAAATATGAAATGTGGTGTTCATAATATATACTATAACAAAATTAATGGAACAATACCTTTAATGAACTCGGACCACTTCCTTTTTTATACTTAGGGTACTTTGTTTGGCACTGGGAATGGAAAGAGTCATAGGCACTGGAGAATGGTCTGAAAGAGTGCGCAGAGATGCTCAATAGAGAGTACAGTCAGTGAAAGGTTAGGAGAAAGATACCAATGATCTATACATGACTAGGTCCTGTTTGGGGCAGAATAAAAAGAGAATTCTTCACCCACGGAGTTGTGGGCGCGCCATACATCCGTGAGGAGGAAGGATTATACGAGTCAGTGAGTCCCTGCACAGAGTGGGGGTTGGTGATCAGTCCAAGGCCAGTCATATCCAAAGCTGGATTCAATGTAAGGTTGAAGTCCCCACCCATTAAAATAGTGTCAATGGCCAGTTGGGAGCAATGTGTAGAAATACTAGGGGGAAAGTCTGGTGTGTCTACATTGGGGGCGTTAATGCTTACCAGGAGTAGAGTTTCCACCCCTAAAGTGCCAGTCACTAGTAGGTATTGGCCTTCCGGGTCCACAACTACTTTATGCACTTGGCATGGTACTGCTTTGTGGACTAGGATGCATCCCCCTCTTGAATAAGTACTATAGTTTGAGAAGAAACGATTGCCACCCCAATTGGATGCAAATCAATTAGTGGAGTTCAGGGCATAGTGAGTCTCTTGTAAAAATGCCACTTGGACGGCGTGCTGGGCAAGATAGGTAAGCATCTGTCGTCCCTTCCTACGGTTGGGCAGTCCTCGCACATTCCATGACAAACATTTCAACCCTACTTGCCAGGACTCTTAGATGGAAATGTTATCGAGACCATGGATATATGTATAACTATGTTCAGAAAGGCCATGAAATGGCCTGTAACATAATCAAAGTCCTGCGAAGAACAATCATTAAACATAAAACATTTAATAACCCAGTCCCCCCCCCCTCAGTGGGTGAATTGAAAACATGGGCTCTGCCATTTAGATGAATATGTAACCGTGCCGGGTACAGCATTGCATATTGGATGTCTGCCTTTTGTAGTGTTCGCTTTATGCCAGGAATTTGCGCCAGGCCTCTTGCACCAAGTAGGTGAAGTCAGAAAAAGAAGCAGATTGACATGCCCCGATATTGAATAGTTTCTTTATCCTGGGCCAGGCGAAGAGCAACATCGTAGTCATAATAGCTGGGGAGCCGGGCGATGATTAAATGTGGAGGGGCACCAGGGGCAGATCTTGGGGCTAGTGATCGGTGAGCACACTCCACTGCAAATGTTAGTGAGAAAGCATCGCTACCAAACAGCTCCTTCAGGAGTTGCTCAATATGCACTCATGGGGCCAGCATTAGTGGATTCTGCCACTCCGGCTATGCAAATATTTTTCAGGCGCAGTCGCGCCTCCAAATCCTCCGCCTTGGCAGCTATTGTTTTGAGAAGTCGCTCAGTGTACTCTAACCGATTGGCAACCGCGGGTTATCTCAGATAGTCGCTACTCAGCAGCTTCAATGCGAGTCCCATGTTGCTCTATGAGTCCGTCCTCCAGCTGGGTAGCCAGTGTGTTGAATAGTGCATCAATGGCTTTAAAACCAGCTCGCGGTTCTGATACAATGGACGTGGCACCGTCCAGAAGGTGGGAGGGGGTCAGATTCAGCATGCCCCGAGGGTCTCTACGTGGAGGGCCATCACTCTCCACGCAGACTGTACTCCATCTGTCAAACATTAAATCAGGTCCATTGTTTTGAATTGAAAACTCAACAGCAAGGGACAGCCAAGTGAGAGGGTATTAAGAAATTATCCTGACAAAATATTTGCTATTGTAATTCATGCAAAACTATATTTTATAAAATAATAGCTGGCAGCTGTGGATGATTTGGGATACTATTTCTGATTTGTAGCTGGCTAAGTTATTCAATAAAGCATAGGTACTTTTCAGTACTGATACATTTGTCCACCAGTAGAACAGAATTAACAACTGTAGATTTTATGTAAAAGTTACAAGAAAAATCTCACCATTGCCTACAATTTTATCCCATCTTTTGGTGCACAACATATCCAGCATGCCCCATGACTGAGGGATGCTTCAAGCGTCACCTCCTCGTAGTAAGTCCTGTCTTCAGGTATACTTTTTATGCCCAACAAAGGCTATATACCTGTAGGATTTAGTATCTTCCTACTGACTAAGGCTGCAACCAGTAAGTCAAAGGAGAAAGGCTGTCCATCAAAATCAGCACTTCTATGGTGATCCACATAATTAAAAGATTCAGTGCAATAGCATTAGCTAATACTGTGCCTTGTGCAGCAGCATCTCTGATTCTAAGATAACACTTGTTTAAGAACAATACTGATTGTAGATCCTGATAGCTGGACAAGATTTATTTCCTCTTTTTCAAGCTTTCCCTGTTTGCGGCATCATTCATGCAAGCAATGCTTTTAGCTCTTGAATGGCATAAAAATGCTGTCCTATGGTCACTACATAGAAAGTGATCGATGCATTCACCAAAAGCTAGAGAAGTAATTTGAGGAATGGCTTTATGCAATAATAATTCTGTTGGTTCAAGCAAGTTCACGTCACTTCATTTTGTGACCTGTGAACCCGGTCTATAACTTTTTTGGCTAGCCCAGAGGAAATTATGCTGCAATAGATCCAGTATTCCATCAGAATGACAAAGATAAAATCCACAAGTGAGAAGGATCACCCACTCCTTGATATTCCAAACTTAATATGATTCTTACTCCTTTTATGGCGTGAAGAAGGGTTTCACTCTCTGATCCTTGAATGTGAAAAACATTAACAAAATAAAGTACCGTTCCCCCACTGGGGTTAATCCCTATTGAACTGTCTTGTGTCCCTATAAAAGGGATTGCGTTGAGTCCATTACTGTAAATCACGAGTCTATCAAAGTTCAATCTGTATTTATTTTTCAATGGTGGTATTGGGTATTCTTCATCCCACCAAATTTGTATTCAAAGTTATTCATATCACAAATTTTCAGGATAAGAAACATTGATTTTTAATTTTTCATCCAATCCAAACAAAGATAAAATCCACCCACGTGCCGCTAATTTATGGACTGAGGAGAGGTGCAGGCCAACAACTCCTTTGCTCATTTTGTTGACTTGAAGAGGGAACAATAGCTCTACGTTGAGTAGGCCATCTACATTTCTGATCTTCTCGAAGGGTACTCTACTGCAATGGCAATCAAGTACCCTCTCTGCCCAACTCTCAGCCCGCCAGACCAATCTAGATGTGAGCGGACCACCAGGTTTATACAGAAGGAGTAAAATTTGCTCCTTCAGAGTAAACCTTCCTCAGACACCCAGAGGGAATAGGTGCCATCGGAGGTAAGCCATTCAACTGCCCAACCTATTTATAGTGGGCAGTGGCAGTTGTATGACTTTTTTTTTTTTTACTGTTCGCCGCAGCCAGGTATGTCATGGGGGTAAAGGATAGTGTAAAAAAAAAAAAGATAACTCATTGTGAGGTGGACATTAGTTTTTTTCACTTTCAAACACAAACATCGGCTTTGAGAGTATGTTTTAGAAAAATAAACAATTTTGAAAATGTTGGCTAACTGGCCTTCTTTGCTAAAGCTCTACGTCAAACATTTCTGACACTTACAGGACCCACGATTACCAAGGTAGCTGCCAATGTATAGAGATGTTCACGTGGCCAGCGGACATCTCTAAATCAGTTAGGTGGAATAAAGGCAAGGTGGCGAATATGAAGTCTTCCTCCAACCTAGCTTCCTTCACTCCATCCAACGTACCATAAATCAGGCCCTTAGTTCTGTTTTTGCATTACAAGCTCACTATACATTAAAATAAATGGTCCACAAAAGTGGTGATGTTGGCCTGGTGCCTTGTTCACTTCTTACGTACATTGAATTTTGTGTTTCATAAATGTACATTTATAACTGTGCCTGATACTGTGCTAAAAGATTGGCCACATGATGCACATGGATAATGATGATTTGAGCCCTGTAATACCCTTTGACAACTCCATCTACTTAATCCATGCTTGTTTGCTGTGCAAGTGGAGAAATAACTGGATCCACAGGAAAAGCCTCTAACAAATCAATTTTTCTTTCAAGCAATATGTCATGGTCCAAAACGTGTATTCTGACAAAATTCTACAAAAAGAGCAACTATCAGCAAGCTTTGTCTTTTGTTTTAATACTCTGCTGCTGTAGAAAAAGTAGAAGGATGCTTTTAACCAGCACACTTTACTCAATCTGTGCAGGATGCAGGTCTGAATGATATTTGTATTGCCCTGAATGATGATGCTGTTCCGGCTTTTATCCTCTGGATTTTTTTGCTGCTTCCAACAACTATCATTCTAGGCTCATCCATTGACTTCCATTTAAGAGGGTTCGATCTCAGACACTCAATTAGATCACATCTTTCTTAGTTGTTCACTTCCAGGCTGTTTCCCTCCTGCTTTTCCTTTTGAGGCAATAAATGTAGTCCTCTTGGATCTTCTCTCATACCAACAATGTTTAACAGTTACATAGACATTCTTGCAACCCTAATTCAACCTCATGGGTTTGTGTTTAATGCTTCAGCAGGTGACAGCCAACTCCTCCTCTTATTAGATGGTGTTAAAGTAGTAGAGGCTATCGCTGATTTTCTGAACTCCCTCAGAGATGTCATTTCCTGGCTGGAGTGTAATTTACAATAATCGAATCCCTACAAAAGCAAGGCCTTGGTCTTTGGAGATCACCCTTTGATTTGGACTTTAAGGTGGCTGGCTACTTTAGGTGACTCTCTTCCCGTTCTCTCAAGTTTGTAATCTCAGTGGGCTATCAGACAAGTCAGTTTCTTTAGTTCAGGAGGAGGACAACTTGGCCCCTAATAGCTTTCGGCTTAAAACACTAAAAAAATGCCTCCCTTTCCATGTGTGAAAAAATACATTATTAAAAAGACGGCTATCTATCCACTTTTCCTCTTTTCTTTTATGGGTATTGTCAGCCCTATTCGTAGACTCTCACAACAGGAAACAACCTTGGGGGGCCTAAAAACATGTTACTTCTGGAGAAGTGCCTCACTTCCTTTGCAGAAAACAAAACAATGCCATCTTTACATTATGGTACTATCTATGAAATAACCTTAGAGAAAATATATCTTCCACCACATATCCTACATCTACCAAAACAGATGAATAGTTCATTCTTATAATCCAAAACAGATTTCATGAGGAACTTACAATTCAATCTCGGGTGCTAGTAATTTAGGATTTGTGGCAATACCGGCATTTTAATTATGTGATTATGAGCCAAAAGACCTAGCTTCGAAGTGGGACATCTAACTATGTTCTTTCCCAACTGCTATAACCATAGGGAGTCTATGTTTAACTGTGATATATATATTAATGTAGTCAGACATGAAATGCCAAGTTGCGAATGTATGATAGAATATTGTCGTCAACAACAACATTGAATGACATGAATATTGTGTCAAAAGAAGAATACTAAGTTCACATATTTTGAATGTAAACTACTAAAATATTGTATAACAGAATATTGCCCAATAAGGTAAGAGTATTGAAACTGTGTGTGTTGACATTTTTGGGCAATATTCTGTTCCAATATATTACCTACTGGGGGTCGCCTGTAGGTAGTTATAGTTAGGACCTAGTTTCCATAGGAAATCCGCAACATTCTATTTGGAATAACTTTGGCACCGGTCGACGAATCTTCGCGAAATTCTCCAAGAAGATGGGGGTGCTCCGCTCGTATCCTGAAAGTTTAGGGGTGATTCGTCAAGCGGGGGCTTAGAAAAAAGGGGGGGTCCCAAAACGTGTTTTCCCCATGCAATTTTCCATAGGGCCCTTTAGACTCGACTACAGCCCGAACTGCTGAACGGAATCACACCAAATTTGGCAAAAAGGTAGAGTTTGGTTCGCAGATCACACTTTTTGTTAAATGGTGTAAATCCATTCAGTAGTTCCTGAGAAAATCAAAAGTAAAATCATAGATAGATCTATAGACGAAGTACGGTACACGTACCCTCCCGAGCACTAGCTTTATGCTAATTGGCTGTCAAAACTCCAAACCAGGAAGTGTTGTCAGCCATCTTATGCCTTGGTAGAACCGAATCACAAGAAAACAGAAAAAGAAACGTAAAAAACACGTAAAGGGGGCAGGGTAGAAACACCCTGACCCCCTAGGCCTGCTCAGGGGCTCCCACAAGGACCCCCAAGGCAATTTAAAAAAAAAAAATTAAATCTCGGGATGCGCGTACCTACGCGTATCACGCGACTTAAAAAAAACAAAAAACCCTCTAGCCGCTTTTTTGTTAATTAGCCCCCGGGGTGACCAAATCCCAGGGGCATCTTAGTTTATTATAATCGGGGGCCCAGAGGGGCCCCCTAGCCCTGGGGACCGCCACCCCCGGGGCTTTCACGTTACATACGCGGTGGGCTCACGGCCCTCCCGCAGCCCCGGGGACTGCCACCTCCCGGGGCTTTTTTTTTTTTTTTTACAATAATGGGGGGCCCAGAGGGGCCCCACAGCCCAGGGGACCGTCACCCCCGATGATTTAATATTATGTATGCAGGGGGGTTCAGGGTGGCGCCCCCCGCAGCCCTGGGGACCGCCACCTCCCGGGGCTCTTAACTGTTGGGAGGGGGCACGCGCTCCCCCCCTGGCTCTGGGGACCACCACCCCCCAGGGCCAGCTCCTGCAGTGTCCCGGGGTGCCTACCCCGGGACACTGCTGTTTTCTATGGTAGGGTGGTAGGCTAACATTGACTGGTTTCACTTGGAAATTCTTTTAAGTGTGGAGTTTTGGAACTTTAAAAAATTCCTCTAAAATCAGTCGAACTACGAATTCACTTGAATTTCCTTCCATAGGATATCATTGCCAGCTATATAAAATATATATAAATTAAAAAAATATAACATAAAAAAAATATATTACAATATCGAGTTAAAAAAAAATTTAGATTAAAAATATGTAATGTAATTTAAAAAATAAAATATCTAAAAATAAATACTTTAAAACAATGTAGTAAATCAGTATAAAAAATATAACAATTTATTAATTTAAAAATGATCATTTACAAAACCTTTGAAATTCACTGAAAAAACCATAGGTTTCAGCCACATTATAGTTAGGAATTAGCATTTAAAAAACCTTAGAAATTCACTGAAAAAACCATAGGTTTCACACATGTTCTAGTTAGCTGGACATTTCACTCATAAAAAACCATTGAAATTCCCCCGTTATAGTTATTTCAGCTAACTATAACTTGCGCGCCCGCAATGCACTGCTGATGACATCACATATTACAACACCCATGACATGGTCAGTGACATCACTGATAACATCTCAAATGACATCACTGATGACATCATCCTTGTGAAAGAGTGCCAGACCTCCTCTCACCCTAATATAACCTTTGATACACACATTCAAAAATAGAAACAAAAATTTTCAAAAAAAAACGGATACCAATACCAGTTACAACAACCTATTCAGTAATTCCAACATCTACATACACATCCACTCATTCACAAACAGTTCTATATAGCCAATCATACATGTACTCACTCATCATATGTACTCATACAACTATAAATCCTGTTACACACCGATACTCATCCATAGAGTTACTCACACACATACTCACACATGCAAATAAACTATCAAACATCCATTTACTTGCATATACAGCTATAGACACACACCACTACACTTACTTCTACAGAAACGTACACATACTTACTCTCAAACAATCACTTATAGAAACACATACTTATTTATACAGGAACTTTTCAAATCTCTCGCTCTCACATATACTCACTTATATACATCAATACTCACACATACTAGTTTAAAACATATGTAGTTACTCATATTTATTTATTTATTTATTCACATTTTTAGAGCGCACAGTTACCCGGAGGTGTCCTGGCGCTAAATGATTGATCCAGTGTGTGTGGGAAAAGAGCTTAGTGTGTAAAGAGCCAGGTCTTTAGCGCTCTTCTGAAAGATAGAAGGTCCGACGACTGTCTGAGATTGAGTGGTAATCTGTTCCATGCTACTGCCGTGCCCAGGGAAAAGCTCCTGCCCCCCAGTGCGCTTTCCTGACTCTTGGGAATGTTACCAGCGCCTGCTCACCAGATCTTAAGGTACTTGCAGGCTTGTGCCAATGGAAAAGTAGCTTCATACACCGGGGGCCGAGGCCATGCAGTGCCTTGAAGACCACGCAGAGTGCTTTGAAGACTATTCTTTTACGAACTGGCAACCAATGTAGCTTCACCAGATCCTGTGCTACCGAGGCGAACTTAGGGGTGTCAGTGATCAGGCGAACGGCTGCATTCTGCAGGATCTGGAGCCCTGTTGGGCGTTCAGCATGAGGCTGTTACAGTAATCTAGGCGTGAGAGAACCAGTCCTGTTACCACAGTTTTCCTATGTTCTACCGCCAAAAATGGCAGAACTTTCCGAATGGTTTTAAGGATGTAATGCGTTGTTGAGGATATTGCATTGATCTGTGGTTTAAAGGACAATGATTCGTCCATAAGTATACCCAAGTTTTTAACCTTCGCCACAGGGGAAGGGAGGGTTCCCATTTCTTCTGGCCACCACCTTGGGGACCAGAAGTTGTCCATGGAACCGAAGAGTAGCACTTCTGTCTTTGCTGAGTTGAGCTTAAGATAGTTTTGTGCCATCCAGTTGCCTACCTCTCGCATACAGCCTCTAAACCTGTGTGCTGTATTGTCTATTTCACCCGGAAGCAGTGACACCACTATCTGCGTGTCATCTGCATATGCTGTGAGATTAAAGCCGTAGGATCGAATAACCGGCGCTAGGGTGGAGACGTACACGTTAAAAAGGGTCGGACTCAGGGAAGACCCTTGGGGAACTCCACAAGGGAGCACAAATGAGCGTGATTCAAAGTCCCCCAGGGCCACCGTCTGAATCCTATTGGAAAGGAAGGCCTGTAAGATCTTCAGTGCCTTTCCTTGAATTCCGCAGGCCCCCAACCGGTCCATCAACAACTTGTGATGGACCGTGTCGAAGGCCGCAGAGTGATCCAACAGGATCAGGGAGGCTCTGCCTCCTGTGTCCATCACGCTTCTAGTGTCTTCCACAGACTTAATCAGGGCCGATTCCATGCTGTGCTCTGCCCGAAAACCATTTTGGGATGGATCTAGATGTTCTCCTATCCTCAAGAAGGCACTCAGCTGCGTATTTAGAGTGCCCTCCATGATTTTGGCCGGGAGGGTTAATCTGGCAATAGGCCGATGATTTGGGTGAATTGATGGAGTTTTTCTGAATTGCTGTCCATCTCAGGACCAGCGATAGGGGAAGGAGTCCTTACTTGATTGTCTAGAGAAGAGAAAATCTTTTCCACTTTTTCCCGGAAGAAACTGGCAAGATTATCACAAAGTTGGAGACTGGGGGGTATCTCTATGGTCTTGGGGACTGCCAGGGATGACACAGTCCGAAATAGTTCCTTCGGGGCATTGCTGGCTTCTTTAATCCATTTCGTGAAAAAAGCACATTTTGCCTGTTGTATCATCTCTTTATAGGCTCTTTGCTTAATATTGAGAATTTTTTTGTCTGCCTCTCTATAATTTGTCCGCCAAGTTCTTTACATTTTTTTTACAAAGAGTTTTATGGTCCCTGATCTGATCAGAGAACCAGGAGCAGAAGGGTTTGAGCGCGTGGAATAAAAAATGTTGGGGGGAGCCAGTTGTAAGCATGCTAACTCAAGCCAATTAGTGTAGGCTGAGGCAGCTTACTCTACATTTCCTGAGAGGGGCACCAAGGATGTTTTTAATACGCCCTCCAGCGTCTCACCATTTATGTTATTCCATTTCCTAATCTGTCTTGGTACATTTTTAGCTTTAGACGATCTCATGGGGGGGGGGCTAGAGTGAAATTAAAAAGGACTGCTGAATGATCAGACCAGGAGACCGGCTGCACTGTTAATACTTCTAGGTTGGGATAATTGGGAAAAATCCCATCTAGGGTATGTCCTGCCTTGTGAGTCGGACCACAGACCCATTGCTTCAAATCCACCCCCTGCAGTAGGTCAATCAGATCGCGCATATCTGGATCCGAGCCGCATTCGAGGTGGAAATTAAAATCCCCCAGTAGTGTAAAGGATTGGGCACAAACTGCTACTTCGAGTAGGTTACTCAGAGCTGTAACAAATGGGGCTTTGGTCCCTGGGGGCCTGTAAACTAGGCAGCCTCTGAGGGTTTGATGATCAGATAAAGTAAGATTAAACAGAAGAGTCTCCTCTAGGCCTATAGGTCCAGGTTGAAAGGAACCTCTAATTGAGTTGTGGTAAATAATATCTAGGCCTCCGCCTTTCCTCTTTTCTCGATTTTGAGTATAACAGACATACTCCGGTGGAGTGGCGTTAACAATGTCTGGACCCGAGGCGGCTTCGGTCCAGGATTCAGTGATAAATGCTATCGTCACTCCAGCCTCCTGAATCAAATCCGCTACTTCTATACTGTGTTTGACCAGTGATCTAGCATTAAGGAGTAGGCACTTCACCGAGGGGTGATCTTTCCTCATTGGCATTTTCTTATAGGCTCTGGGGGGTGCAATGGGTTGCCAGCACAGTCTAGGCAAGGCCTGTGAACAGTTAACGCACTGGTAAGGGTTCTTCCGTGCGTCATCCCCCATTTCCAAAATAGTGCAGCCAGTTAAGTTGGTACTGTCCCTTAAAGGCCACAAGGTATCACTGTTGTATGTATACCTCGAGGTAGGATTGGCTTGCATCCGATCAGGGGTTCTGGCACTGGGCGCGGGTCCGGCACGGACGGGCGCAGACGGGTTTGCCTTTGGCGAGCCTTCGGCGCGCCGCCGGCGCGCCCGCTGCGCTTCCTAGGACAGGGTGCCATTTTTTGTGAGAAGGGGCGGGAGGGGCGGAGCACTAGACTGCTCTGCCGGCTCCTCACCCAAGATGGCGGGACCCACGGGGGAGTTGTCTCCGGTTCGGTAAGATAAAAATAATGTGCAAATGTGCAATCAGCTTTTAAAATAGTAGACAGATAAGTCTACTATTGAGACAGTCATTCACTCACTAACACACCCATACCCACACTCATCCACCCATACAGTCCTGCACACATGCTGTCTTCAAAACACATACAGTGAGTCAGTCATTCATGCATCTGTGCGCTAAGTAATACCCCCCACCAAACCATACAGACACTCATTCTAATACTCAAAAATCCAACTAATAACCCATATAGACACTCATGTAGCTACTCACCAACCCATGCAGCCACTTACACACAAAGTGAGACACTGATACAGATATTTACATATTTAAACATTACTCCTTAATACATGTATTTACTAAGATACACTTAACAAGTCAGTTATACAAATATTTTTTTTTTTTTTAAAACCACGATTTAGACACTTATTTACCCATTTTTCTTCCATCGACCTTTAGATATACATATATAAAAATTATTTATTTTTCAGAAAGACACACATTCACTGGATGATGTCATGAGTGATGTCACTACCAGGTCATGAGTGATGTAATATGTGACGTCATCAGCAGTGCATTGCGGGAGCGCGAGTTATAGTTAGCTGAACTTACTATAACGGGGGAATTTCAATGGTTTTGTATGAGCGAAATGTCCAGCTAACTAGAACATGTGTGAAACCTAGGGTTTTTTCAGTGAATTTCTAAGGTTTTTTAAATGCTAATTCTTGATATATACACACTTATCCTGTATATTATTTCAAACATTACACTAGAAAATAATAACTGAATGGTTTTAATAAGTAATGCAAATAATATATATTATTTAACAATGTTAACCCCACCAGTGCTTATGTGCGTCGGACGGCCCCTGGCCATCCGATCACATGCCCAGGGTATGGATTCCGCCCCCACCCCTCCCCTCCCCAACATCCTCGAGAGCTGATGAAGGGCTTCCCCAGTTCCCGAGGCTGTGTGTTTGGTTTCTCTGAAATGAAGATCAGCGCGCACGTCGCACTGACCTAATTTCAGAGAAACCAAAACTGAAATTAGCTGAGAGGCTCATTTTCACTTTCTACGTGCTCAGGGGGCTATCTCAGCCCTGAGCACGTAGAAGGACAGGAAGGCGATCCTTCCACAGTCTTTCTGCCCTGATGGGGACAGAACTCCCGAAAGTCCACTAGATGCCAGGGATTATTTGTCTTATTTTATTTAGGGGTGGGGGTTGCCCAAAATGGGCATGCCAATGCCCCCACTCCTCCCCCCACAATAAAATCCACAGTCTTTCTGCCCTCCTGGAGAGAGATGGGGACAATAGCCCCCGACCTGCCCCCCGGGGAGGGCAGAAGCCCACTAGGCACCAGGGATTGTTGGTTTTTTTTTTATACGTAGGGTTGGGGGCTGCCCAAAATGGGCATTCTAATGCCCCACACCACCAAAAAAGGCTTTCTGCCTCCCCACCCCCAAGGCAGATCGGGGCAATAGTCCCCTATCTGCTCCCCGGGGGTTAGAAAGCCCACTAGGCACCAGGAATATGTTTATAGGCATGCCAAAGCCCCATTGGGCACACATTTTGGCAGTTTCAGTGATATTTTACTCTCATCTGAACCCAGGCGGGGCAAAAATCCGCTAGAAACCAGGGAGAGTTTGTGTGTGTAAACTGGAGTTTGGCTGACGTGCTGCATATATTGACCTTTTACTGGTGGTGTTTGTGGACCTGCACTTGGCTAATGGTGTGGGTGAACTCGCGCTTGATGACGGTGTGCGCTGAGTGGCACTTGGCTGGCGGTGTACGTGGACCTGTGCTTGGCTGGCTGTGTGCATGGATGGGCTGGGCTGCAGGTCCGGACTGGCCGTAGCGGGCGCCGGACGTTTCTCTGGTGAGTCGGAGGACGTTTTTCCTGCCTTGGGGGGTGGTTTTGTCACTGGGGGCCAGTTTTGCAGCAGTGCTGCAATATCAGCCCCCAGTAACACAAACGGGAGAGGTGCTTTTTTATCACGCCCCTACCTCCCAAGGCTGGTTGAGCAACAATCTGCCAGGGCTGTTGCGGTTGCTGTTCCCAGTCCGTACTGCTTGGCTGGTGGTATGCGGGGATGGCGCTTGGCTGGTGGAGTGCGTGGGTGGTGCTTGGCTGGCAGTGTGCGTGGATATTGCTTGGCTGACTGTGTATTGATAGCATTTGGCTGGTGGTGTACATGGATGGCACATGGCTGGCGGAGTGTGTGGATGGCGCTTGGCTGGTTGTGTGTGTGTGTATACTGACTCTTGTCTGTCAGTGTGGTTTGCATGGATCCTCCAGCGTTTTCTTACCCAGAATCCCCCGCAAACCTACAATTTACTTACAAAGTCAAATTTTCCTGACATTTCTGTGTGAGTAAGTTGTAGGATAACCGCGCAGACACAGAATTCCTCTTGGTCTCCTGAGAAAAATCATACCTCACTTGTGTGGGTGCCCAAAGCAGCGTCATCCTAAAAAACGTATAAACAAACTGCCCTTTCAATCTCTACACGTTTTTGGGCCTTCCATGTAGTAGGCACTAGGCCCAATCACTCAAGTAAGGTTTCATATTTATCGGGAGACTGAGAGGAACGCTGAGTGTTAGGAAATTTGCGCCGTGCGGTGATCACACAACTTTCCCACACAGATATTAGAGGAACATTTGACTTTTTAGCTAAATTTGAGGTTTGCTGCAACTTCTTGGAAGGAAAATGTGAAGGGATCAACGCAAGCAGCACCTCAATGGACTCCCACGAGTGTCTGGTTTTCAGAAATGTCTAAGTTTTTTAAGTTCCTCTAGATGTCTGCGAACCCAGGACCAAAAACACAGGCGCCCACCTATCTATCACAAAACGACCTTGTTTTTTCAAGGGGGTCACCTGGGTTTTTGGTCCCGGGCTCAGTGGCCATCTAGGGAAACCTACCAAATCCACACATTTCTGAAAACTAGACACCCAGGGGAGTCCAGGGAGGTATGGCTTATGTGGATCCCCCACCGGTTTCCTACCGGGAATCCCCTGCAAGCCTTAAATTTAGCTAAAAATATCAATTTGTTTTCAAATTTCTGTGTAGGAAAGCTGTGGGATCACCGGGCTGGCACAAATTTCCTACCACCACCCAGCGTTCCCCCAGGTCTCCTGATACAAATGGTACCTCACTCGTGTGGGTGGGCCAAGTACCCGCGACAGGCAAGGGCCCTAGGCATCAGAATTACCTATCACAAAACAACCTGGTTTTGCAAGGGGGGGGGGTCACTTGGTGGCCATCAATGGAAACCTACCAAACCCAAGTATTTCTGAAAACTAGACACCTGGGGGAGGGCAGGGAGGTATGGCTTGCGTGGATCCCCCAAACTTTTGCTACCCAGAATCCCATGCGAACCTCAATTTTTAGTACACGTTAAATTAAAAATTATTAAGCATCTAAATAGCCAAAACATATATGTAACCTCATTTAAATATTACATTAAAATAAAACTGGATTGGTTTTTTGCTGTATATTAAATTAATATATAGGAAAAATAAAAAACATTTTTATACAATATTAAACTCCATAATATTACCAATAACTCAAACATCGAAATAAACGGACATACATTACCAAAGATATATAAAAAAATATATACATTTTTAATAAATGTTTGTGTCCTTTACCCAAGATGCTTTACTATCCCAATCATGAAATGTTACATTAATCAAAGTTTTGTTTTTTTAAGCAAGGTGACATAGGAAGCAATGTATCCTAATGGATTCTGTAACCAGAGGAACTACAAATCGCTGCTGATTGCAGGGAAAGAGGTCTTAAGTTTGGGCATCATCAATCACTGGTCATCAGCACATATTAAAGTCCTATATTCATGTCTGAAAAGTGAGATATTAGAATATGATGAGTTACTTGTTTGTGCCCCTTCCAGATTTTCAATTGCCAAGTAAATAGTCATTAGGAGAGGGGATACCTAATTTGTTCCTTGTTATATCAAAAAACTTTAAAATCTTATCCTGGCTTTTACCATTATGGCATGTGATGACTCATGTAGATCTTTAGTATTATACATATGCATATGGCCAAAATGTATTGCTTTCAACAAATATCCCAAATAGAGGTAATTAATGTTATGAAAGGGCCTCTCAGCATCCACAATGAGTACCACACCAGAAAGGCTGTTCTTTCGCAGCGTTTATGTAACATCTAACAGGTGTCTTGCACTTGTCTTCCACTTATAAAACCTGCACAATATTTTTAGTTAAGTCTTCCATTCTTGCTGCGCAAACTTGTTAATAACTTGGCATTAACATGAATCAATTAAATGGGATGGAAACAGCACAGGTTTGAGTATCTCTGTCTTTTTCTAAGACTATATATCGAGAAAGAGGCATTACCATGCAGGTAAGTACCATGCTGGTATTTGTACCTTTACCACACAGTTAAGTATTTATTTTTTTTAAATGTCATATTTTTTATGCTATTTTTTAAAAATAAGTGGTTTAGGTGCAGGTAGAGGTAAGGAATAGTAACAGTGATCTTAGGGTTTACGGGTGGGTGGAGGTAAAGGGAGGAAAGGGTAATTTTAGGGATTACAAGGTGGGAAGAGGTAAAAGGGGGTCAGTTTGATTTAGGATTTGGGGGCCAATAACGGTAAAGAGAGGTAAGGGTAATTTTAGTGCTTACGGGTTGGATAGAGTTAAAGGGAGGTAAGGGTAATTTTAGGGATTAGAGATGGCCAGAGGTAAAGAGAGGTAAGGGCAATTTTAGGGTTTTGGGGTGGGTAGAGGTAAAGGGAGGTAAGGGTAATTTTAGGGTGGGTAGAGGTAAAGGGGCGTTTGGGTGATTTTATTTTATGATTCAGGGGTGGTTAGAGGTAAAGAGTAAAAACAACAAGCATTAGCAATGCAATATGTCTTGCATTTGTTAAACTTAGAGCTGTTGGTGTTGAAAATTACATTGTTTTTTACTTTTGCTTTTTTATACCAATTGCAATAGCGCTATGCAAATATAATTACTTCACTCAAAACAAAAGTAAAAAAGCATCGTCATTTTCAATCCAACAGTGATGAAGTCTTTCAGTCTTAAGTATTGTCTAGAATCTGAGCTAAGTCATAGATATCAGGGGAGAAGACACAGACCTATGTTTGTGGCATCCACATAATTGTGGCATAATCTGCCAGGGTCCTTTAGAAGGTTACGCAGAGGACAACTAGTGGGGGTGTTAGAATCTAGCCTTGAAAGGCAAGAATTGATGTTAAGAATCAGCAACCGATCTTGAACTGCTCCAATTGGGTTCCAAGTTATCATTGAAACCAATTCAGGCTCTTGTCCCCTGTAACCATGAGATCTCTAAGTGCTCGGCTTAAGATGTAATCAAAGGTGTCAAAGGCCGCCGATAGCCATAGTTGAATCAGCGTACATGAAGCTCCATCATTGAGAATGTATAAGATACTGCCTACAATTTGCCAAAATGTACTTTAAATTACAACACCACCCGACCTCCCTTTCACCTTGTCCCTAGCTGCTTCGCCAGTGTGAATGTTCCATGTAGAATGTTTACGTGAGTGACATGAGTGGAATGTTTGGGTGCCTGGTGTGTGAGTGTTGTCAGTTGGAAGATGGGCTGAGCAGCTAGCTGGCTGCTCCTGGTGGGGCTTGCTGTAACTTCTACTTATGGACTTATTAAACTACATGAAACTCAATTCATAATGGGATTAATCTACACTCAACGTGCCAACTAGGAGGAGTTAAGCTAAAGCTGATGGACCTAAGACGTAAGAAATTTCAAACAAGTATTATGAATTATCAAGACAAAGAAACTGCTCAAGGAAAAGAAACCGGTCAGGCACGCCTCGCAGCCCCACCAGTGTCCACTTCACCGACAGCCCCAGCCCAGGCGTGCTGTGCCTTGATCTCAGCATCTTCAACATCTATAAATATGTTATGGAAGGCTGCCTTCATCTTGCTAAAGATCCTACGCTACAACAAATGTCTATGGTGACACAACAAACGTCTACAGTGCCTCTGAAGCATGGTTATGTCTGGCTGCCTGATTTATTGCCTCGAGTGCTCTGTGAGAGGACTCTGTTTGGCGAAAGGTTCTTTTGTTAGGTTTTCATTTGTGACTGTGCGGCAGTTCAAGACTTTTCATTTGAGTGGGTTTTGAAGGGTGTTTTCTACTCACTGTATCACAGTGTAAGCCCAGGCATGTTTCTCTCTACATCATCACCTTTAATAAAGCCATATGGGATAAACTTTTGTGTGCTACTTCAGGCTCAGGAAAATTCTGGTAGAATTACAATCTGCATTATGTTTTTTTAATGGGTTTTACTGTTTTGATGCCCGCAACATTGACATTTTCTTTAACTTTGGTGTTGGTCCTGACAGTGCCTCTGTGTTGCTTTAGGTTCAGAAGTAAGCCTATTTGTGCGTGCTACACAACGCTTGAAGTACCTTTCATAAATCGTTACACTTTAATATGGGTGACCTGCCCATTTATGTCTGAGATTACAGGAATTTTTGTGAATATTCACAAATGGCATTAGGAGGCCTTCTGACTTTTTGTCAGTTCAACCGCTGTGTTGCGGTTTAAACAGATGCGCGTGGCATTATTTTTGCATGCGCTCTCACCTGCGTCTGGAAATTTTCGTCTGTGCCTGCCATTCCTGTTTTCACAAAGACATCTCTTTGTGCTGCATCGTGGGGCGCACGCACATTCAGTCAGCCACCCTGTACTGGCGTGCTCATCATGCTGCCATTTCTAGGTTGGAGCCTCTGGTTTATTAACTTTGCTTGTGTGGACTACGATGGTTTTTTTTTTTCAGTCCTTTGCCAACCGCGTTTTCAATAAAGCTTATCCAATGTTGAAGCTGACCGGGAACTCAGAGCGGTAAGGAGCGTTTTCGCTAAATGGCTTCCTCCATGTTTCATGGTTGTTAATGGTGATCAGCTTGAAGACAAAGGTACTTTCCTTTTGGTTAACACAACAATGATTTTCATTCTACACATTGGCTGCCTGTAATGGATTTTACCACTCCGAAGACACTCTAAGCAAATACCGCTACAAGTATTTTCAGTGGGCGTCTTCTCTTCACCATTGCACTTTTGTTGTGTGTCGACTCTCCTGCATTGTTGCACCTTTTTGCAAGTCTCCTTGATCTGGTTTATCTCTACATTCTTCAGTTTGGTTTCCATGAACGCCTGTACCTCATCATTGCAGTAACAGGCACACCAGTGACATTCTAGTAATATTAACTGTACTGTGCAAATCTTTGTGTTTTCATCACAAGTTCAAAGGAAAAACGAAAGTCGTGTTTTGTAGGACATGTTTTATGCACATTGCTATGCTTGGGCCACTCACCCTCAGAGCTGTATTACTTTTAAGGTTTTTGCATGCTCTCTTTTCAGGTACTGTATCCCTGCTTAAGGGATGAGAGTGGGTCTTAGTCCCACGTCTCTTCTTTAAGCATGTTCTTTTTTCAGATGTCGTATCCCTGTCTAAGGGATGGAAGTGGGTCTTAGTCCCATGTCTCTTCTTCACGTTATTGTCACTGATTAGGGGGTGCATACCCTAGCTACGTTTGGTATGGGCGTTAGTCCCATATGACACTAGCTATTACACTCCATGTTGTTGGACATATCTCTTTTTACGTCATCCCTTACACTACATGGGTTTGATGTACATCCTTTTTTTTGGATGCGTATTTTGGGTGTTTACACGTTTTAATGTCATGTTGTAGTTTTTGTGTGTAAGTCGCCCTGCGCATCACCTTGTTGTGTCCAGTGTGTAAGCTTCCCCGCGCCTCACGTTCTCATGTTGTGTGTAAAGTCGCTCCGCGCCTCGCCCTTTACTTTTAAGTCGTCAAGTTGTGTGTAAGTCACCCTGTGATTCACGTTGATGTAATGTGTGCGTTTGCCACACTGTGCTGCACCTATGTTTTCTCGCGCTGCACATGTTCATAGGTGCAAATCCCATGCAACATTAGTCTTTACTCTACTTAGTTTATTGGTTAGTTCCATCTTAGAATGGTCCCTTACATGAGGGGTGGTGTGTTGGCAACAGTCTCCTTAGTTGAGAAGTAAATCTTTGGGTGTCGTCCATACACTGTTTGGAGTACGTTTTTCCCTTTACTCTTTTCACATGTGTCTTGCTCACTGGTTGTATGTAAGCTCTTCTTACACTATATACTTTGTCTTTGTTCACTATTAAAGGAGGAGGATGGTGTTAGTATGTGTTTCTATTCTTTCATCCTTCTTTCCTCTTTTCTTTGTCTGTTTTCCCTCTAGTGATGTGGTTTTACCATTCAACCCAGAGATTAAGGACCGTTTTCATAATTTGTACATTGTTGTGTGTATAGTTGTATTCATTGTAATGGTGTTCTATCAATTTTTTCAATATAAAAGGGAGAGGATATGTAGTATTTTCATGTTATGTTGTAATGCTCTCTTTCACCTTGCCCCGAGCAGCTCAGCCAGTGTGAATGTAGAATGTTGACGTGAGTGACATGAGTGGAATGTTAGGGTGCCTGGTGTGTGAGTGTTGTCAGTTGGAAGATGGGCAGAGCAGCTAGCTAGCTGTTCCTGGTGGGGCTTGCTGTTAACTTCTACTTATGGACTTATTAAACTACATGAAACCCAACTCGGCTACGTCTACTATGTCACCTGAACACGTGGGGCCAGCTCACTACACTAACATTCCAAAAGCTCTTATATGACCTATTTGAATCATAACAGTCACAGCTGAGTGACTTTATACAATCGCAAGGTTGTCTAACATGATCATCACTGTACATGAAGGACGGGAGCAGCTTTAGTGCCATGGCCTTCTGTAGTAGCTCTAAATTGGGATTTTGCAATGTCTTGTAAGTATATAGAATAATAAAATCAGGGAGGTGGCTTTAGATTTCATCATGTTCGTATGTGAAACAAATGTGCATTCAGCCAAATATCATCAAGGTATTTGCAATTTGCTTCCCTAGATATATGGGACACATCTATAATCCCTGATCCAGTTGTGCTTAATTTCTTGCTGAATTTCACAGCTTTAGTTTCTTTTATTGATTTCAAGTTTATGCCACTTTGTAAAACAAAGTGGATTGTCTAAAAGCAATTGCAGCCCTAAAGAAGTCCGACATTATCGCACAACCTATAAAAGGCTGAGAGAATGTCTTTGTGTAATGTTTGGCATTACTCATTTATACATCTGTGTCACAACACTGAGGTCAAACTGAATAGATTCCCAAGGTATATTTTACCATGACAAGGATAGTCTGCAGGTCCTCGGAGTCTGCATTCTCAGCAAGGACACGATCCAAGGTTTCCACATACCATGTTCCAATGTTCTGATCCCTCCACGACACAAAACCTGATGACAAAGTGAGAAAGAGAACAAAATAAGCAGTAGACTCAGATTTAGGGTGAGCAAAAGTTGTCAATAAGCAAGAAAAATGAGAAGGCAGGTAGGGTGAGGCCTAGGTACAATGGTAGAAAGCAGCCACATATATATGGAAAAGACAACACTGTAGTATCTGTGTGCGCTGTAATGCAAGCGTGTCCCTGCTCTGGGGTAGAATACATAACAATAATATTTTAAGAGCGAGAGGGTTCAGATGGAGACCACAGGGAAATGGGCTGAGCTAGGAAGAACATTATATAAAGGTAGGATGTGCACAGGAGAACCAAAAATTCGTTTTATGTGCTGGTTAAAAGTTACTAAATATGTCACATGTACCCAACTTTGTGAACAGTAATCTTTATCAACAGAAGTGAGGCAAAGCCCTATCTTTAACCACATGGCTGCTGGCAGTTTTCCCCTCCTATGCTGGAAATTGATAAAGTCCATAAATCATGACGAGCTCAGCTCGTCATCAGCACAGCTCAACCGTGCATCATGACGAGCTGAGCTCGTCATGAGCATGGAAAGGGTTAAGGATGGGAAGCAATAGAATTTTAGGTCAAGCCCAGTGGTCAGCTTTGAATTCAAAGGCTTTGATACTTGGAATGACGCTTTCCTCTTGTGGATATTACATTTTCAGCTAACAGCCAATCGTTGTATTAGAAGGCCTGAGTCTCCAGGTCTTGTTTACAGGATGCACCATGGATTTGAAAGGTTCTCTGACTCAAAGTCAATCTTCTGGCTTAGTGGCTTTGTCCCTCTTATGGTGGACTTTCAACTGAAATTTGCATTGGTTTTTCGATGCAAGTGATGACAGAATATGAAATTGTTTCCAGGTCTATGCAACTACATTGAGGAGCTTTTGGACTTGACTATCACACGAAGGTGTGACAGGAGTCATTAACATTGAGATGTCTGAACAAGTCTGGGAGACACAGTTCAATGGCATGCCCTTCCTCCTTGTTTTGAAGTAGGGGTTTATCCTCAGAGAGAGACTCTCTATAGTGTATTCTCACACACCACACAGTTAACACATAATCCAGTCCAGTGCTTAATTTGAGCTGGGGGTTGCAGGGTTGGTTCACTAGCACTCGGTTTTAAGGAGCAGCACATATTTTTCCTTATCAGACTTGACCCACAGCAAGAGAGGGGAACATACACAACAGAAAAGATGGAGGAAAAGAAAGACAGAAAAAACATGACAAAGGTAGAAGGCAAGAAACCTGCAAGAGTGAAATAAAAAGACAGGTACTGTCTGGTATTGGGTTAAAGAGGCATGAGGTGGATTCAAGACTACGCAGCCTTGGTGGTCGGTTTGCCGACATTCAATGACACCAGCCACAGGCTTGTGAGCAAATCTTTGGGCCCAGCACTTACTCTTTTACAAATTAAGCACTGATTAAACCTGATCTTGAGATAATATATGTGGAGTTCATTATGGGAGTTGTAGTAGGATTTGCAAAACACACAAGATGATGGACGGAATGTTGCACAATGGCAAAACATTCACCCCCAGTCACAGATCTGGGTTTAATCCATCGTTATTTTGCTCTCCAAGCCACCCCAGTTCAGACATGGCCATATGCAAATCAGTCTTGACCCTGTGCCTCATGGTAACAGTCCAGACCAACTGTCAAGCAGGATTTCACAAATATAAAAGCAAGTACACAAGAGGGCATAGCAAACAATGTCTCGGTATCAAGATAAAACAGAAGCCACACAATCCCAATATTAAACCTGTAGAAGTAGATCTCGTCTCCCCCGGCGGTCCCCAATGTCGTGTGTTGTGGGACTCAACCTTGGCAATCACCTTAGTCCCCAGGGGATGGGGGTCTCAGGACCTGTAAAGGCTCAGGGAGGGAGGATGAGCATCCCCCTACCCTAGAAATGTATGTCGGCTCTAGTGGATTGGGTCCCAGAGGGCAGTATTGGCTCGGGAAGGAGGGATGTATGCCCCCGCCGCATAAAAGAAAAATAATTTGCTCCACGGATAGGGTCTCTCAGGCCAGCAATGCCTCAGTTAAAACATACCATTTTAAACACATAAAAACCGAACGAAATGAAACAGTTTTAGTGATCTCACGCAACTATAACTAGCGCCACGCGATGCTAATTACCCAACATATTACATAACTCATGACATGTTCTATGACATATCTGATAGCATCACTGCAACATCTAAAATGACATCAATAATTACAACACTGTACATGGCGGGAGCGCAAGCTACAGTTACTTTAAGAAAGAAGTTATAGTTATTTGAGATAAGCATAACTAATGAATTTCAGCGGTTCTGTTAATTGTAAACAGTATGTTTTAACTAATATTTTCACCTAACTATAACCAGTGCTTGATTTGCAACACAAATAATTGGCAGGGCCTTTGACAGGAGGCCACTACAGATTGCACAACCCTTTGCCCCCTGCCAGCACGGTCAATGACAGAACCAACACAACTACTACCCATCATACTTGTACAAATGTGACAATTCAGACTATTCTAGACCCACAAATCTGTAAGAGTGACTGGAGAAGCAGGTATTTGTCATTTGTAATGCATATTGAATTTATAGGCAACTGTTGTTGTTCTCATCTTTAAATGTGGCAGACTGTCATAAGTGCAGGTGCTGGCAATTAATCGGCTCAAAATAAGCAATGACTATATCTACCTTTAACCATTGTTTTTTTCAATGTAAATATACACACACAAGTAGGCAGATACATTGTCGGTAGCTATAAAAATGTTGATTCTTTAATGTGTACTTTCAGAGATTCATTCCTGAGGGGTTGGGTGTAAAATAAATAACACTTACCTTATCGCCACCACGTCTCTCCATTCTCTCCTCCACGTCAGGACACAGCCAGAATAAAAACCAGGAAGCACCCAGGCTCCCCTGACCAATCACAACGTTGAAATGCAGCATTGTGATTGGTATGAGCGCCGTAGTTCGGCGCTCAGTCACGGAATGGGGGCCTGGGCATGTTCTATACACAAGCTGTAATGCAGCCTGTGTGGAGGACATGCAAAGTGCGCATGAATGTTTTGGGCCGGCCAAGCATTCATGTGCACTTGGAGTGGGCAAGCCACTCCTTCCCTGCCCTGCTCTGAGAGCAGAGCATCCCCTTCCGCCCCAGACGCAAAGCAGCACAAACAAATAAAATGATAATAACTTTCAGTTTTTATCATTTTTTTTCTTTAGTTACACTGCTTAAAAGGGGTGGAGTGGAATATAGCATGTCACAATGCATGCTATTACATCGCGTTCCATTACAATGCGGTCTTTACAACAACAGCATTGTTAGAACGCAAACCTTTACAACGCAAGTCTTTAGATCGACTTTCTCTAGATGGCGCTCCAACCTTAGGAATAGTATAATTTACTATTCGAACTCCAGCCTGCGCAACAGTAGGGAAGGTGTTGGAAAGTAAATTGTACTATTCCTTAGGTGGGAACGGCATCTAGAGCAAGTCGATCTAATGACTTGTGATCTAAAGGCATCGCTTTATAATGACTGCATTGTAAAGGCTGTTCCCCAATGGGGTGACACTCCTCTGCAGGATACCTGAACAAGTAGCATACTTAAAGCATAAACAATACTTAGTCCCCGAGCTAACGGAATACAATATTAAGGAGAAATTATTTTCATAGTTTCAGTCCAAAGAAATCCTCCAGATTGTGCCTTTAAAAAGTATATTCTTTATTTTTCTTATGTAGATATTTGAAGTCACAAGTCCTGTGTGCTTGGTATCATCCAGTGTAGCCAAACAGCAGACATGTGTTTCGTCCTGGGCGAAATCACCGAATGACTTCCTCAGGGCAGAAGTTCTATAAAGGTCTCATCATCATGTCATGGATGTATCTGTATAGGATCCCCATATATTAATGGTCTAAAGAAGAATAAGTTCTGTTGTATTTATTATATTCCAAAGCACGCCTATTCAAGTGGCAGCACAAAGTTTCTTAAAATGGACTCGATGTGCAAGTCCAAAGGAGTTTGTCGCAAAAAAGATCTTTAAGTCTTTGGTGGGCTGGTAAGTCGGGTCCAGCAATAGAGTTGTCGCAACTCCTAGATCAGGTCCCGGAGAGTACTCCCGTCATGATACAAAAACGTCGTCAGTCAGTTTTGGCATACTTAAAGTATCCAGGAATGCTCGAAAATACGAGATTGCACTCTAAAATATTCTGCCTGACTGTAACAATGCCCTAGTAGCTCCCCGATACCAGAGGTGTAGGAAACACATCACCTGGACATGGGCAGGTTCTGATTGTATACACTGGATGTTCCAGGGTTTAGAGCATCTATTCGTTGTAATATGACCAGTCTGCTCAATTGACATTTACCACAAATTTCCCTCTCACTGTGTTCAAACAGATTAACTTGCTGCATGTATACTCTTGCTTCATTCTCCTCCTCTTTTGAACTACAAAGCAGCGCATTCTCCACACGATAGCATAGACGGCTGCCATTTTAAAAGGGTGTTTGGCATTCTCTACCTTCTTTTACACTTTGTAACCTGGTAACCAGATACTTCCACTTGTTGGTAAATTACATGTGGAAATAACCTGTTCTGCTACTACTTGCAATTTACAAAAGTTTTATGCATACCATTTGGGATCTATTTGGAAATCACATCTGGTATGGATTCACTTAGTTTTGCAATTTTTATGAAAGCGTGGTTTTCATGTTTTCAAACACCTCGCCTATCCAATTTTGCACCTGGAAACGAATTTGCAACTAATTCCTGGGTCGTACAACTTTTATACAACAGATTCTAAAATTCTTTCATAAAGGTAATACTAGCTTCTAATATTAATATTAAAAAGAGATTATAAGATCAGATAATGTGTATCTCAAGTAAGTGCTACATTTGTAATGAGAGAATATGCGCACACTGACTAGTAATGAGACCATACAAAGGTCTGGGGTAATGAGACAATTCAATTTCTTGAATGTTAACTCTTTGGATTCAAACACCCAATATTGACCCACAAGAAATTTAAAATCCTGGCATTAGCTTATAAATCCAACAGGAATACTGCTGAATGGAAACACCTACTTTACTCACCAGGATACGTTGAATAGGCCACCAAGACATCACATGGAGTAGGGAGACTGGCAATTGCATCCGGCTGGTCTTGGCCTCCTGTGGGCATGCCAAATGGTGTAGCATCACTCTGTACAGATGCACTCTGATCTACGATGTCTGGTGCTGCTGTGTCCATCTTAAAGCCCCTGTCCCGTCCACCTGCAGGTACCATATAAATAGCAGACACACATCAAAGAAGAAAGATTACTGCTATTTTCATTCACAATAAAGGGCCAGAAGTAACTTGGTTAAAATAATCTGTCAATTACAGGGGGCACAATCTGATTCAACAACCACCAGTGGGATGAAGAGAGAACAAGACATTTAGAAATGGGAATGGAGATGGGGCAGAGAGCAAAGATGCATACAGGTATGTTGAAGTGGTTTAAAAATGGATATTTTGGAAAACCTATGCAAGGAGGAAAAATGCCATTGCATCAGCTTCCATGTGGTGGGCTCTTCAGCAATTCCAACGCAGGAAGGGCCTCCTTCCTTAGACCCTAAGCAACTGAGTATCTTCTCTCTGCCACGCCTTCCCTGTGCTGCTTAGGCAGAGCAGAGTGGTGCCACCACTATACAAACCACAGAATTCAGTTATACCATGATGTGCCACAGGCAACACATCATCTACGCTTTGAGAGAGCCCTAAAAAGTAGGTTTACCAGTTACTCCTACAGAGCATAAAAAACAGACCCACCTCTCTGCCAGATGGACTTCGCTGATCAATCCATGCCATTCACACTGCAGATGTAGCAGTCCCTACCAACAACAGAGGAGATGTAATATTTCACATCACAAACTTGAGTTAGCTAAGACATCCCAAACCCTTTTACATACGAGACATGTCTACCAATCTCCAACACAGATGAACCTCTTTGAATCCCAAACAGCACAGATCTATTACCTTCCGATACAGTCCATAGAAAGTACAAATGACCTCCTTTCTCTTACAGACCAACAAATGTTCAGTTATCTCTTACTCTGAAATAGACAGACATATGTGCCCTTACTGAACAACTCGCAAATGTGTGTCACTAATTAGTATTCTTAGAGCACAGTCTCCCTCACATTACTAGCATTGTGGGTTAAATTGCAAACCAGCTGCAGGTCAGAAAATGCTTTCAAAGTGGTCTATTCAGCAAGCAGCACACCAATGCGCGTACAAATGCTTGCATCATACACTGCATGCACTATCTTCTCCTGCACATATGTGCACTTCTACCCATTCTATTTTTGAAATACAAATGAACTTTTTTATGTGTCTTTGCCCACTGGCTGAGAGGTTGGGAGGAGGTACAACTACCAATCTGGCTTAAGGTCACACTGCAGCACGGAGAATGCTCCTGCCTGGCGATATTGCTGGACCGCTTACATGCCTTTGACACAGTTGACCACACCACCTTCAAACGCTTCTGTTCCTCAAATGGGATTCACCAGCAATGTCCTTCAATGATTCCCCTCCTAGCCTTCCAACCGAAAACAGTTTGTTCACATAGGCACCTCCAAGTTACAAAAGATTCCCTATCACTTGTGGAGTTCCCCCAGATTCCTTAAGGTCTCCTGTCATCCTCAACCTTTACATTGAGAAGCTAGGTGATCTAATCGCACTGAATACCTTCAAGATTCACCCACACACCAATGACATACAACTGTACTTGCAAGTCTCTTCTGCTTCGTACATCCAACGCCTCAAATACTGCCTGCACATCAGCCATACCTGTATGTACAGTGCCTACATAAAGCTTAGCCCAACCAAGATGGAATCCCTATTATTTGCCAAAAACATTAAACAAGATACAGAACAAACCATGCGCAATGACATGAAACTTTACAGGATTAAATCCCAACTTCCCCGATTGTCAAGTCCCTTGTAATCACCCTGGACACCAAGTAAGCCCTCAAGAAACATATTACCAAAAATAAAGACAGCCTGGTACCTTCTCTCTACTCTAAAGAAAGTCAAACCATTTTGGTCAGAAAGACTTCATGGCTGATGTTCAAGTCTTAGTACTCTTGCATCTGGATGGAGGTACCCTGGGCCTCCTTAGGGGAATCCTGCACGCCTCAGCACATCTCATCTAGGGCCTGAAGAAACATGATCACATCACCCCCATTCTAATAGAACTTCATTGGCTTCCCTTGCAGTCCAATGCCATGGTCAAAACCAGCTGCATCTTTCACAAAACCATCAGGAACAGCACCCCCACTTATCTCGCAGACAGGCTCACCAAGTCTGGAGGTTCTCAGCACACCCATAACCAAGACATCATCAGACTGCAGACTAAGAAGGGTAAAAAAGAAAAAACAAGACAGCAGGCCTTTTTTGCATCCATGCACCCTGGAAGTTGAAGACTCATATTTATAAAGAACACTATAGCACAATGCATTAACCATTAAAAACCCAGCTTCTTCTACTATAACCCATTGACTTTAGTGCTGGTTTTGCACCTTGTACAGTGCTCTGCCACCTTCTGGCTAGGATCACGCTACAGAAATATCGTACAACTACATGTCTCTACAGGAAAGACCCTAAGGCTTCCAGCAGGCCTCAATGAATCACAACGAAGACATTGAATGAGGAACATATCTCTCGGCATTGAAAGACTAACTCAATATTGAGGAACCTCTTAAAATAAAAATAAAACTCTGAAAATTGTCAGTAGGGGATTCCTGCCTGGTTTAGATAGGGAGCCTCCTCTTATAACCTACTTGGTACACTGACTACACTCAAACTGGAATTAGGACCAGACACATTCTAAAATCTTTATTACCCAGCCAGCAGTAGGCTGTACATTTTTATCCTCAAAGCAGTCGTGGGACAAAAAAAACTGTGGGCACCTCTATATGCAATGTTCAACTAACTGCCTCTTGCCAGATTCCAGTCAGTTAAAAGTGCACTCTAGATCTGACAGAAATTGGGGCAAAGCAGACTGAAAAACCTAGCTTTGTTATGTAAGGTAACGTGGATTTGTAGAGCACACTTATCACCCGGTTTGTATGCAGGTGAGGGGGAAGTGCGTAGGCCTATCGGGCTCCTAGTTGAGTAGCCAAGTCTTCAGTTTCTTGCATAATTAGAGAAGGGCAGGGGAAGTCCTGATGTGGTGTGTAAGGTTGTTCCAGGATTTGGTGGCGATTGAGGAGAAGGAGCATCCTCCTGACTCGCTCCTGCTTATGCATGGTATTTGCGCAAGGTGGAGCGATGCGGAGTGTAGTTGCCTGGTAGGTTTTTGGAAGTTGAGGAGGTGGCTGAGGTAGCCAGGTTCAACGTTGTGGAGTGCTTTGCAAGCGTGGGTGAGCAGTTTGAATTGGGAAACAAAATCCCGCGCACACAGATTAAGTACAAGCAAGTAGAGTGCTGCTTAATATGATTACAGTAACAAAAGTCCCACGTAGGTTCAATGAAGTATATCTCCTTTTATTTGGTAGTCACATAAGTAGACATTCACAGCCAGCCGACACGTGTTTCGTTATAGGTCTGTACAAATCTAGACACTATAACTCTTCAGGGCTCAATGACTGGATCAATATCTGTGAGGGCCCTAATCCGGTGATAATTCCAACCCGGCAGGGTAACCTATTAGTAGGAGGATGACGGCGTAGTAATTCAGAGGAAGAGGTTCAATTCACTTTATCTTGAAGGGACGCCAAACTGCAATGAGTCTGTTTTAAAAACCAATCAATGGTACCAAATCGCAAGGTGAAGAAAATATTCCACAGTGCAGCACACGGGTACGTGTGGAGTCCAGAAACTGGGTCGAATCACCCATGGTATTGTTCGCGTCCCAAGAGGGTGCCATTTAGACATTCAAGAGGGTAGGGCTCACCGAGGATCCTTGAGAGGCGCAGCAGAAAAGGTTCTTTGGTTGGGAGGTGGATTGCGGGAGCCTGATGCCCAGGGTCCTGTCGGAGAGGAATGAGGACAGGTGACTCAGGGTGAGGCCATGTGTTCCAGAGTTATGGAATCATGTGATGAGGGCGATGTTGGAGACGATGCTGAAGGCTGTAGAGAGGTTGAGTGCTGCAGTTTTCCCTTCATCCATGATGGTACGGATGTTGTCAGTTGCAGCGATGACAGAGGTTCCGGTGCTGTGGTTGCTGTGGAATCTAGAGTGGGAGATATCCAGTAGGGTGTTAGATCTGGGCCCTTTTGCAGGTGTATCCCCAAACTTTTAAAATGTTGCCTACTTTTTTTTTTACTCCGTTTTTGTTGGCTACAGGACTCTGGGCACTTTACCACAGCGGATCACTGCTAATAGTGCATATTCTCTCTGTGTAAATTAGCGCCATGAAGCTGCCCGGTGTAAGTGCGCTCTATTAATGTCCATTAACATTATCATTAAATTGTGATTATGATTGGTTATCCATGATTGGCATATCTGATTTACTATTAAGTTCCTAGTAAAGTGCGCTGAGTGTGCCATGGCCTGCACACCAAATAATAGTTGTGAGCCTGCAGCACTGGTTGTGCCACTCACGTGGAGTGGTGTGGCTCACTGGTTAGAGGCGGCAGACCCGGAGGCAGAGGTCGGCCGGGGACCAGGGTTCCATTCCCGACGCGGCAGGGTCTTGGGCCATGGTCAGCGGATTCGATAATTTTCGCCTCGGTGCCTACTCCAACCATGGGTCCCACTCAGCAACTCTGGGCAATAGCTTGCTTAATCTCTACTACCGGCCCCATCAGCGCCGGGGATGCTGGTCTTCACCTTGGAGATGCCTAGGAGGGACTATCTCACAGGGAAAGCCAGGATGGGTTCCCCAGCGGTATACAGCGCCGGGACGCCCCTTTGCTGGGGCAGCTGTGCGCTTTACAAGTATACGAAATTCATTTACATGAGTAGCTCTGTAAATGTGTCTCAGACGTGCCACAGGAGTATCTGTGCGTGCAGTTTTCAACTGTCATTTCCACATGGCGAGTGCACACACTTGTCGGGCTCTAACCTTCCCTTTCCTTACAAGTAAGGCACCCCTTCGGTAGGCCCAAGTTACCCAAATGAGCAGGGTGCAGTGTATATGAAAGGTAGGACACGTGCTTGTGTGTGTTATGTCCTGATAGTGAAATACTGTGTATTTTGTATTTCACTTTTGAAAGGCTGTCTGTAACATTGGTTAACAGTGGAGGTGCCTTGCAACATCTTACATGTGTAACTCTCAATTGGGACAAGATAGAGAAGGAATATGCTACTTACCAGTATGCATCGGTTCTTGGCATTGTAATATAGTTCCTATTTTCCCTATAGGCCCTGCGCATTGGAATAACATAAACAGCCGTGCAGAAGTAGGACTGAGGTCATCTAGGTCTCTACTGACTATGTTAGACTTAATTTAGGTTTGCGCCAGCTAGCTCAGAGGTATCTGGAAACTTTCTTGACTGAATAGGAAGTGATCAGCTTCCCTGGCTCAGACAAGAAGGGATTCAGCTTCCGACAACCGCATAAACATGACAACTTTGCTCCACAGAATAAGAGTCAATCTCTAGAGTCGTGTGAAACAATAGACAGCTATTTCACTCAGTCAGATGTGCATATTTAATTTCACCAGGGTGCAGAGAATAGAGAGACTGGCGTTTTCAATAAAAGGTATTATTTATTGAGCAGTCTTCCTTCTCATGCAAGAGAAATGAATTGCCACAATTGCAATACTTAATGTAAAGTAAAGTACGTACAATAAAAGGAGTATTATGAAATAATACTGTAAAAGCATTGATATGGTTTCTTAGCCATAAGACACTTTAAAATGGATAAAATATATATACATATATACATAGGCTAACGTGCTCAACTGGTGCTTCTAAACTAAGCCTACCCCGGTCTACCTGACCTAAGCCTAATACGTGGGAAGGAGTAAGTAAGTAGCAGTTTAAGTTAAGTAGGTTTGTTGCCAAGGATCTGTTCAAGAATTCTCTCTAAAGGTTTAGTCAGCACTGTACCTTGGGAATAGAATGAAGGAGGTCTGGTATCTCTCTCTCAGGACTCGATATTCCAGTCACCCGCAAGGGTAGGCTGGAAACACCGGAGCTGGATTTTCTCGGCAGGAGAAAAGACAGCGTCTTTCTCAGCGCGTCAAAGAGGAGGGGCAGCGTCCGTGGGCTTCTCAATTCTGCTGGGCTCTCGGAAAGTAGATTAGCTGCTCTGCTCCAGAATCACCACTGTGTGTTTGCTTAAGGCAACATTGGTATATTTATACCTGAAAGGTGCCAAGTTTGACGTAAGGTTTGGACATAAGACGTCAATAAAGATGTCACTAAGAACTGGACGTTCTTACAGTGCTCGCAGGAGTTCTATTACAAATCAAAACAAAAGCAAGCGGGGCTTTCCCAGGTTGCTGGAGGTTTGGTGTGTCGAAAGAACTCTGTGTGCTCTCTAGGAATCCAAGGAAGTAGCTTTTGCTGTGCCTTGGACTGCAAGGGCGATTTACTGAAATATGGTTCTGATTATTATGCCATTATAGGGATATTATTGATTATAGCCGGATAGGGGCATAAAGTCACAATATTGAATCAGGTTCCTAGATAAAACACATCACCCACTCCGCGGTTTTATGTCCATCAATTACTAAAAACTAAGCAATAAAGATGCAAGTGTATTCCAACCCACCCCAAAATACATTTTGCATTCGAAATGGTGTATGCGAAATACACGGAACGTTATAGGTACTGTACGCTTTTAAGCAGTGTAATCATTAATGCATATCTTTAGCTGAACGACTTGCGAAAATTACACATGAAATGTCTCTTAATTACAGAAAAGAAGGTCGAGACTATTTCATCACATATAAATGAAATTGCTTGTGAGAGTGCTAGAGGCTGCGGTAACATATTGTCTCTAGATTTGCTAGAAATAGAAGCTCTGTTCTTTATGAATAGTTCTACTGTAAGCAGAGTAAGCGTGCCAAAAAGAAAAGGTAAATATTTTGAAATTTTGAAAAAATCATTTCGTTTTCAGGGACAAAAAAATAGTTTCAAATGTTTTCAGTAGCTTTTGTTTTTCAAAGCTGAAGGCCGAATTCAGAGTTCATGGGAACGCCGTGTGCTGGTTGGTTTAAAAGTTATTCTTTTGGTTCAGGGGAGAACATGACTTCAGATAGATGTGCAAAAAAACAGTCTACAGCTTCAGGTGAAAGTTCGACTATGGTTGAAAATGCTGTAACTGGGCAGTCGTGAGAACGATTGCTATCATCGATTTCGGGATCAGCAATGCTCACAGAAGGTCGTTCCTGGGTGCTGTTGCTCTCATTTCTTGCTTCACTGCCATCACCTAATCGTAGTGCAGAAGTCTCAACGAATGCCGTCATCAGGATTGGTAACCCCTGGGGACAACACGATGCATGAGCCGTTACTGGACTTAGCAAAGTATCGACATCCATTGGCACTGCTGATTGTAGTGTAAGACAGGTGTCTAACACGCATTCTTCTCCGCATAACATACATCGAAGCACAGGTAAGATGCAGTTCTGCCATATAGGTCTGAATGAAAGAAACCAGGTCATATTCAGATCTCTTAGCAGGGCTAATCCAAGGACTTTAGTTATGCGGTCCCGGTAGCGTATTGCTAGGATCGTTTCTTCCATTGTTGCCGGAGTCATGTCTGTGTTTTGGCTTGCCATATCTGAGCAGAAGGGTCAAAAATAAGATTCCTGCTACGAGTCCCAAAAGTAGTGGTAGGCCGCCAAAGACCGAATGGACAAAATTGGGAAAGATGCCCAGGACTGCTTCGAAGGGTGTTAACAATCCCGAAAAAATTGTCTTAAATACATTTGCGACACCACTGGCATCGGACATATTTAGGTTTTGGCTTAGCATTTCTACGAAATGCACGGGGCAATTAGTTGATAAAAGTGTATGCATCTCTGCCGTTGTCCTTGCAACTTGAAGATCATACGTTTCTTTTGATGACGTGATGGGCACTGTTGTCTGTAAAAGCACAGACTTCATTCTGCTTAAAGTATCAATTCGTATAGAAGAGATATTCAACGGAGGCCAAATCGTCGCCTCGGAGTCTCCAGGGCCGTTTGGATACAATGCTTACATACAGCAAGTGACCATGGAACTAACGCTTATGAGATATGCTTTACCTGGCACCATGCCACAACTGTGGTCCGTTATTAGAACGTAACTCCCGTTAGAAAGTTGTCTAAAGAATGGCTCTATCTGTGTTGCAGGTGTTCCGTGCTGGTGGCATGAAAGGTTATTTGAAGTCCCTTCACAGGCCCCATGTAAATTAATACCTTGGCACAGAAGTATACCGCTTAGTGATTGTTTACAATTATTACCACTAAGAAATACATTCTGGTTTTTATCACTATAACATGTGTGTGTATAAGGTAATTTCCATGATGACTTAATGTACTCTTTAGCCAACCTTTCATACTGGCCTGCTGGTATATACTCTTGGCATTTTTTAAATTGGAAAGTTGTTATCGGAATTGTGATAATTCCGTGTATTATCCATTCAATGACAGGTCTTTCTGACATTGTCAATGGTAATCTCTCAAGTTTTTCAATGCTCAGAATCGTATAGTCTACTCCTTTCTGTGCCAAACTGATTTGTTTATCAGTAAGGTTAAAGATAGAGAACAATGAAGTTGTGTTGATTAAACGCCAAGGCACATAGCCTGAACGCAGATTTTGCAACGTCCAGCCTAGCTGTACAATAGAACGTAATTGCGACTGACCATGTTGTAACATTAGCAAGTCCTGATCTATTAAATCTATAGCAGATGATACAATACTGTCCAGTGAATATATTCTGGAGGACAGAGTCATTAACCCGTTGTCCACAACAGAAAGTGATTTTTCCAAATTAATACGATCAATTTCTCGTATTTTTTCAGCTGTTTCAATTTGTGTGACTTTCCAAGCCTCGTTGTACGCAGCATAGATACTGGTCGCTATGAAACGTTTTTGACGCTGTTTGCGTGGTCCCATAATAAAATCGCGCAAATCAGCACCCTCTTTAAGTAAAGACAAGTGTTGCTTAATCCATGCCTTGTTGTAAGCAGCGTATATACTCATATTATTTATGCTTTCAAAGTCCCAATCATCAGGGAATGTACTTGGTTTTACAAAGTCACTTAATGAAACCTTAAACTGATGAGGATATTTCAAGAGTTCGACCGGTCCATATATTTCGTAATCTGTTTTGTCCCAAACTACCCGCCGGGTATTGGAATGGCTGTGACATTCACTGATGACAGTTCTCTTTTCTCGATGTGAGATGACTTGTGTGGCTTCAGAACTAAGTTGATGTTCTGACTTGCTGTGTCCATTGTACTGTAATAAATTTTCCTAAAATCAGAACTAAAATTAGGAATAGTAGGAGTATGATACCCCTAATATAATCCAATATTCAATCAATGGTGCATTTAGATATGCTTCCTGGAGTTGATGAAAGAGTTCTGTTGCTTTGTCTTAAAAAGTCTTTGTTGCTGGCGTTACTTCAGGCTCGCTTTGATCTTCAGAAAAGTTATCGAAATTGATGAAGTAGCCAGATGCAGTTCTGTCAATTGTTGGAATTGTTTTTTCAATTTGCCTTTCATTAGCACATTCTGATGCTACATCATTGTAGACTGGTGTTTCTTGACGAACTGTTTCAATTTGGGTTTCAAGAGGCACAAGTTCCATGGCATTGCTGCATAGTCATTTTTTATTCACTGCAGGTTTATCAAATGTGATTAGCCTCTCAGTTTGAACCTCTTGGATTGTAGCAAATGTTGGTATGCTGCTATTTCTTGGGAGTCCACTGGGCCTACTACTTATTATTGGCCACATGAATGTGGTTTTACCAGGTCGATGGATACAACTCGGTTCTCCTTTTTACCAGCAAGGGGCGGTAGTACAACTGATCTTGTTCCGTTGATTGCTAAGACAGGTACTGCTTTTCTGTAAGAAGGCCCAAATTCCTTCTTCACCGCAATCTTCTCTCTGGCCAGATCCCCAATCTTTGGAATCCAGACAGGTCTTGCTGGGACAGGTGGTGTGTCTTCAGTGGTTGTTGGCTGCTGTTTTAGTTTTATGTTGCTCAGGGCTTTTCCTGTTTCATTTAAGTCCTGTAAAACAGCCAAACGATCTTTGATGTAAAAGCATTTTTTCTTATCTTCTACCACTGAAGCATGACTATCTAAGTCCTGAACATACATTCTAGTTCCGAACAATAGTTCGTACGGGCTGAAACCTTTTAGAGAATTCCTTGGCAGATTATTAAGACTACGTTGGACACTTGTTAAATGTTGGACCCACCCATCACCCGAACCTAATAGCTTTGCCGTTATAGATTGCTTTATGTCTCGGTTTTTTCTTTCCACAACCCCGTTTCCCTCAGGATGGAAGGAACAAGAGTACCGCAATCCAATGCCCATGCTGGTCATGGCCTCCTTATAAGCTCGAGAGCTAAAAGCAGGACCCTGGTCAGAATGAAGCATGGCAATTGCGTATGTGCCGATAAAGACTCGCAAATCTTTTATAACAGTTCTGGCGTCAGCCGAGCGCTGGGGCCACATTCTTAAGTGAATTTTAGTCTTAAAAGGAATTAATAGGACGCTGGATTTTATGTATAGATAGCCTTATGCTAACTACAGAAATGGCCATGGCAATACTCCGGTTGGCTCGTTACTGCGGTCTCTGTTGCAGTCTGGACAGCTCTTCGCAAATTTATAATGCTGCAGGCTCATCCTCGGCCACCAGTATTCTGATTGTAATTCTGTCAGAGATTCCTTCATCTGTTTGTGCCTTGGACCATCACCCATGTGTGCGTCTGCTATTAATAAGACTCTCCGGTTCGTGTTTGGAATCACTCTATCCCCCACTCCAGGGATTCGAGCAAAAGGAACGGAGTTTGTGTCTATTACGTATGTATAATTGAGTGGATAGTTCACGGGTAGTGCTGCACAGTTACCTTTTGAAGACGTTTTTACCACCAGCATGGTTTCCCCGTCTATGTATTTTTCTGAACGCTTTTTTGTGGCTACGGAAGCCGGTTGAGTTGCTTCCGCTGTGGCTGTATTAGCCAATGAATTCCCTGCAACATGAACGCCATCACGTTGATGACTCCGAGTGTGTATCACGTGAGTCTTTTGTAGTTCTTTCTGTAAAAGAACTACCTGTTTCCAAAGCATTTTATGCTTGATTGTGGCACCTGTGTCATCTTTGTAATCATTCTGAACCCAGTTCTGCAAATCATTATTGTAAGATTTGACGCAGAAATGCGAATCGCACACTATTAGTTTCGGGAATTCACGTTCGGCATTTTAAAGCGCCATCTTTAAAGATCTGATTTCAGCTCGCTGAGCCGAACAGTTTCTCAGTGATTCAGTTTTTGTTATTTTCTGTCTGAATTTACCGCAGAGCCAGCGACCTTTAACAATCGCGCAGGCTGTATTGTAGGATTTATCATCTACATTGTAATGCTGTACAAATCTGTCTGTATATATTATACAAGAGTACTGTTGGAGAGGCAGAATTTTGATTGGCAGAGGATATTCTTCTTCATATTTCAAATCATTCAGTTTTTTCATGTTCGGGACATAATAGTATGTCACTTTTTCTGTATCAAGAGAATTTTCCCACTGTATCCATTTTGGATCTAGTGCCACTGTTTTTAGATTTACTGGGCTGAATAGCGCCTCGAAGGCTGATTCTGCTGTGAAAACAGTTATTCTTTTGCCTTGGGCTAGGGCTCGTTCTCTTGCTACAGCAGTTAGAACTGCCTTTACAGTATTTTCTGTAAGACTTAATGTTTTTTCTGCTTGTGTGTACAAATGTGATTTGTATGCTATTGGTACCGTTTCTCCCTCATTAGAGGTCAGGTACGTGAATCCGTATCTTCCTGGGATGACTCGGATTACAAGGTTGCGTGTATTGTCACGTGTTTCTAATTTTGTTTTAGCTAACAAGTGTGTTTGCAGGGATCTCAAAATTTCTGTGTGTTTTTGAGTCCAGTTGATTGGTTTAAAATCAGGTTTTATTAATTCGTAGAGAGGTTTAACCCTCTCTGCATAATTTAGAATGTAAGTTCTTCCGAAATTCAGGAAGCCTAGAATCAATTGTAAGTTCTTCAGCGTTTTTGGTGCTTGGAGTACAGCGCACTTCTCTAAGAAGTTGTCTGCTAGGCTTTTGCCTTCACTTGATAATTCGTATCCTTAAAACAGGACCGTTAGATGGGCAATTCGTGACTTTTTAAAGTTGAATTTGTAACCCTCTGCTGCGAACCCAAGTATTATGGTGTTCACTCTTTTCAAGTGAGTATCCAAGTCGTCGTCTGTGAGATAGATGTCATCGACATAAGATAATGCCTCATCAACATACATTTGTAGTAACTCTGTTACTCTGGCTGAGAATAATCCTGGGCTATTCTTGAATCCCTGTGGGAGTCTACAGAAATTTTTCTGTGACCCCATTATTGAGAAAGAGGTCAAGTATCTGCTTTCCGGTGCAATATTTTGACAAAAGAATCCATTAGAAATGTCTAATGTTGTTTTGTATTTTTTGCGAACTATGTTATTCATTAGTGCTGCACTGTGCGAATTTTGTACCGCAAATGTTTTGCAACATGAGTTAAGGTGTCTGTAGTCCAAGACTAGACGATATGAATCGTCTGGTTTGGAGACAGGAAACAAAGGATTGCTCATTTGAGAGGTGGATGTTTCAATCACCCCTTGGTATTCAAGTTGATCTAAAATCTCCCTGACCTGTTTTTTAGCTTCTTGCTTAATTGGGTACTGTCTTTGTGCAGTAGGTTGACATTTTAACTGGATTTTGTGAGGAGGAGAGTCCTCATCCCATCCTACATGATTCTTATATAATGCAGGGGCTTGAGCTACTGCCCATTTTCTTGCATATATATATTTTCTATGAATTGGAATATGATTTGAGAAAGCAGGCATAATCATTTCTTCGCCATGAGGGGACTCCCTTACAAAGCTGGTCTCAGGCAGCCAATCCCGAATCAGCGGCCATATTGGGTGTGGGTGAGCGCGGTGACGCGCTCCAGCTGAACATAAAAGGAATCATTAGGACGGGCTCACTTGATTAAGAAGTGCGCTTCTCACCCTCTTGAGGCAAACAGCCGGGAGGTCTCTCTTTCCCTTATTTTAAGAAGTATTTTAGCGAGATTCGTAATACTTGTGTTTTAAAAAATTGCACTGAGTTTATTGAACCTGTGTGTGTGTCTCAGCTGACTACAAAGCTGTTCTATTTTTGACACTGCGAGGAGACCTTGTAGAGATCTCTCTCCCCCTTCCCTTGTCACCGGGCCACTCTCAGCTGAGTACCGACGCTGAGAGCTGGTCTCGGGCAGCCAATCCCGAATCAGCGGCCATATTGGGTGTGGGTGAGCGCGGTGACGCGCTCCAGCTGAACATAAAAGCAAATGGTCATGCCTCCGCGCAGCGGACGCGGTCAGCGGACGTGCCGGACCTGTGCCGGAGTGGTGCCAGAGTCCTGCCCGTCCGCGGCCGGACGGGGCAAGGGGCCGTTACCCTAAGTCCGGTAGATAAAAATTTTTGTAGATATGACAATACTACTCTTCATCGTCTTAGATCCACTGAGTTGACGATATGTCAACACTCTTTGGATCCTGCCACGTCTCCTCTATTATGTCAACACTGTGATAGGCATTTTAAAATGCAAGATTATCGAGATAGTAACTATACGTCTACTACAATCTACAATCTAGCACTTCTAAATTGCAGATCTTTGCCAAAACATTGCATAGAAATAGGACTCCTAATAGAAGAACGGGAATTGGATGCTATATTTCTAACCGAAACCTGGATCCAAACAGGAAATGAACCAGATATTGTTCGCGCCCTGCCTCCAGGGTACAATATCTGTAGATTGGACCGTGGCACAGGCAGAGGTGGAGGGCTAGCGATTATTTTCAAGGATAAGTATAGCTGCCGCCTCTTGCCATCTATTTTCACAGAAGGAGAAAACCTTCTTTTTTCCTTAGAGCTATCCTCTACAGATTGTCTGTCTGGCACTCTGATATACCACCCCCCAGACACACTCAAGGATTTTATTCCCAAATTAATTGATTTAGCCTCTGAACAAGTGATAACCATGGCTAATTTTACCACTTTAGGAGCCTTTAATATTCATCTAGATGATGGTTCATTGTCCACTACCAATAACCTCCTATCTGGCTTTCAGGCCTTAGGCTTGGAACTAAAATGCTCATTACCTACCCACGAGAAAGGACATCTACTAGACCCCGTATTCAGTAATTTGCAAAACCTTACAGCGGGAGATACTACCCCCTTGCCCTGGACTGACCATTTTCTAATTCCTAAGTTCTGGGCCACTAAAAAAATGCAAGAAACATTCCATCCCAATGTAATACGCGATCGGAAGTGGGGCAAGTTACCTCTAGATAAATGGCAAACCTCTTTAAAAGCTACTCAACCCGTAATAGGAACTAACATTGAAGAAGCGAACACCAACTTCAATATCTGGATTCAAAATACGCTAGACTCCATTCTTCCGAAAGTCACTATACAGAAACATGATAGGAAAAACATTGCACCCTGGTATAGTCCCCAATTAAGATCGCAAAAACAAACTTGTCGCAGACTTGAAAGAATTTGGAGAGCCTCTCCATCGAAAGACACAAAAGAGAAATACAGGCAAGCCATCAGGAGTTATAAAAAAGAGATAAAAGAAACACAGGCCAAATTCTATGAGGAAAAAATAGCCACTGCAGCAAACTCTCCAAAAGAGATTTTTCGAATAGCGAAAACTCTGATTAATCCAACTAAAACACCCCCTATTAAAGAAGGAGCCCTGGAACGCTGTAACAATCTTGCAACATTCTTTAGAGAAAAAATAGAAACGATATATAATACCTTCCCCCCAACCCAAATTGATGCAGACACTCAACACTACATCAACTTAATTGGAGTGCCTGTCCTAGATCGTCTAGACCCCATAACACCAGAGCTACTTAACGTTATTATTGGCAAAGTAGTCTCAGGATCGCCAACAGATGCTGCGCCGCCCAATCAACTAAAAACAATAATTAATTCTGTCCAAACTACCATAATGGAAATATTAAATCTCTCCCTTTCTACTGGTATAGTCCCGTCACCATGGAAGTGCGCAATGGTGAAAGCATTGATCAAAAAGCCTAGTTTGGATCCATCCACTCTATCCAACTATCGGCCAATTTCCCTCCTGCCATGGCTTAGTAAATTAGTTGAGAAACATGTAAACAACATTCTCACTAATTATTTTGAATCAAATAACCTGCTGGATGATACCCAGACAGGATTTCGAGCTAACCATGGTACGGAGACTGCACTGTTGCTAGTAACGGAAGAGGCAAGGAAATTGGTAGACGAAGGAGGAAGGGCAGCTATCATCTTGTTGGACCTTAGTGCAGCGTTCGACACTGTTAAACATTCCATCTTAATTAACCGTCTCAGAATGAGCGGGGTGTCGGGCGCTGCACTAAATTGGATTTCCTCCTTCCTCAGTGATCGCCATTTCCAAGTCTTTGAGGGAGATACAGTTTCATCAGTCCAGCGGTTGGAATGCGGAGTTCCTCAGGGCTCGGCATTAAGCCCAACATTATTTAATATCTACATGAAGCCGTTGGCGGCAGTGGTTCATCCCTTCGGCATTAAGATCGTCAGTTACGCAGACGATACCCAATTGGTGGTATCGCTGAGCCAAGACATGGACTCGTCTGGTAAACTGACACCCTGCCTTGAGGCAGTAGCCGGATGGATGGAGAACTCCTGCCTCCGTCTTAACGGAGAAAAAACTGAAATAATGTTGTTGGGAAATGTCACCCCTACCACCATCACGTCCTTATGGCCCACATGCTTGGGACCAGCTCCACCACCCAAACCACATATAAAGAGTCTGGGAATGTGGCTCGATGAGAAATTGACCTTCAATCATCAAGCCACAATGGTATCAGCATCATGTCACACTCTGTTAAGGATGATGCGGAAAATTCTCCCTCTCCTCCCTTTTACAGCACGAAAAATCATGATTCAGGCCTTAATTTTGTCCCGTTTAGATTACGGAAACTCTCTATATCTGGGAACTCCTTTGTCCACTATTAACAAATTACAAGTGGTACAAAACAGTGCAGCTAGACTCCTCCTCCAAATTCCTAGGAGACAATCGGCCAAACAAGCTCTCCGCCAATTACATTGGCTTCCAATGAATGCCAGAATTCAATTTAAAACATTGTGTATAACTCACAAAGCCATCTGGAAAACAGGCCCTAAAATTCTCCATTCCTTAATACCACTCTACCTTCCTTCCAGGTCGCTTCGATCTAGTAACCATTTTCTAGCCTCCAGCAAAAGGATAAAGAAAGTGAGATGGGGAGGCCGCTCCTTCCACATTTAGCAGCCAAATCTTGGAATGCTCTTCCCCAATCTTTGAGAGAGATGCGCAACCTTACTGCCTTCCGTAAACACCTGAAGACACATCTTTTCAACTAATGTCTTCATTGAATTGTCACTTCTGGTCTTGAAGCGCTACGAGGCCTCCGGGTAGTATGGCGCTATACAAGTATTCTTTCAATTCAATTCAATTCAAACTCTGGTGGCCAGTCTTTCTCGGCTAACAGGATGTCATAGCCTTTTGAGAGGTTATCCCAAAATAGACCCCTTATTTTCCTAGTCTTATCTCCCTCTATACGCAATGTTATTTCGTATATTTTATGAGGTTCACTAACTCTGGTATCTGCAGTTTCTACTTGAATGTATTCATTCGTGTCCATTGTCTCCAGATGACTCATCAGGATCTTGCGAGCTATGCTGATTTCTGCTGCGCTGTCTAGCATTGTCTGTGCCCACTCTCCGTTTTTCAGCTGTGTCCTCAGTATCCTCGGCATGTTTGATTACTTTAATACTGGCTCCCTTCTTTCTTAGAAATTGTAATTTTTTACTTTGAGCAGGTTCCTTGTCTTTGTACTTGGCGTGCTCTTCCCTTTGTTCTGACCGTCCTCTTCTTTCCGATTTCTGCGAAAAAGATCGAGAGGGACGTGTATCAATATCTTGATATCTATCAGGCTTTTTCAAACTATCCCTATTTCTAAGGTTGTATCTTTTTTCAGAGAGCTCCCTTTGGGGAGGCTGGTGTTCTCCGCTCGGAGCTCTTTCTCTCCGCTGAGGAGACCTTCCTCTGGACTGGAAACCTTTTTCTTTGGGAGTGGATTGTTTATTTCCATCCCATCTCTTTTTCGGAGTGTTTAGATTATTTTTAATAAATATCTTTTCAGGATTTTCAAGTAGTTGGGGTTTTACTGGTTTCCCACCCAAACTATCTCTACCTAGTTCTTCATAGCATTTTTCTATGATTCTGGCAAGCTCAATAGGTTGATCTGTTATATCTATTTCTTTTAATTTTTGGCGGATCGTTTTATCCACCATTGCCAACCGAACTAACTCTCTATATGCCTTTGTTAATTCTTTTATTTTAACTAAGAGTTCTTCACTTGACATTTTATCAATGTCTGGATGTGGTGTGTAGCTGGCTAGAACCAGCCACGTTGCTCCTGGTCTACCTAGTGGACCGAGCCTGGTGATGTGATCAGTATGTTTTAGGGCGCCTTTAAACCAGAGCAGGTGCTCTTGGTAATTTAGTGGTATTTCAATATCCTCGAAAGGTGTATATTCTTCCGGTGGTTCCTCTATTTTGTAATAGTGGAATTTGTGTGTTGTAGCCTTTGCCGCTGGAAAGTTTATCCATGAATAGAATACCTCTGTCTGCCGATATTCGTGTGCCTCTATCACGAAAATGACTGTACCACCTCATGATGTCAGTCCGTTTTCTATAAGTTTTAAAGTTATAGTTTTTCTTATGTTTGCCGGGATGATAATTGCACCCGGTTCATTAAACCCTGTAACATCAAAACCCCGTTGATTCGCATCTACTGCGGTTTCATTTGTATCGTTGTTATCGCCGTTTTCTGACATTGTTTTAATGAAAGTTTGCAGCGCAGGTTTCCAAGAAAACAAAAGATTAGGTGCACAATATTTTGGAACACTGTATCCTTCAACGTTGACTATACCAGAAACTCTACATAGTAATCTCTTCCTACTAAGTTTCGGCGGATTTTAACCTTTCACCCACTCCAGGCGTCTATTGGAGTATTTACGGGAGAAAGGGTCTGTGTGAAAAAGCACGACTGAGTTACTCTAACGTCTTGCGTTAGTTTTATAGCCTTAGCAAACGTTGGGCGCCATGTAGTGTAGTTCCTATTTTCCCTATAGGCCCTGCGCATTGGAATAACAAACAGCAGTGTAGACGTAGGACTGAGGTCATCTAGGTCTCTACTGACTATGTTACACTTAATTTAGGTTTGCGCCAGCTAGCTCAGAGGTATCTGGAAACTTTCTTGACTGAATAGGAAGTGATCAGCTTCCCTGGCTCAGACAAGAAGGGATTCAGCTTCCGACAACCGCATAAACATGACAACTTTGCTCCACAGAATAAGAGTCAATCTCTAGAGTCGTGTGAAACAATAGACAGCTATTTCACTCAGTCAGATGTGCATATTTAATTTCACCAGGGTGCAGAGAATAGAGAGACTGGCGTTTTCAATAAAAGGTATTATTTATTGAGAAGTCTTCCTTCTCATGCAAGAGAAATGAATTGCCACAATTGCAATACTTAATGTAAAGTAAAGTACGTACAATAAAAGGAGTATTATGAAATAATACTGTAAAAGCATTGATATGGTTTCTTAGCCATAAGACACTTTAAAATGGATAAAATATATATACATATATACATAGGCTAACGTGCTCAACTGGTGCTTCTAAACTAAGCCTACCCCGGTGTACCGGACCTAAGCCTAATACGTGGGAAGGAGTAAGTAAGTAGCAGTTTAAGTTAAGTAGGTTTGTTGCCAAGGATCTGTTCAAGAATTCTCTCTAAAGGTTTAGTCAGCACTGTACCTTGGGAATAGAATGTAGGAGGTCTGGTATCTCTCTCTCAGGACTCGATATTCCAGTCACCCGCAAGGGTAGGCTGGAAACACCCGAGCTGGATTTTCTCGGCAGGAGAAAAGACAGCGTCTTTCTCAGCGCGTCAAAGAGGAAGGGCAGCGTCCGTGGGCTTCTCGCTTCTGCTGGGCTCTCGGAAAGTAGATTAGCTGCTCTGCTCCAGAATCACCACCGTGTGTTTGCTTAAGGCAACGTTGGTACATTTAAACCTGAAAGGTGCAGAGTTTGACGTAAGGTATGGACATAAGACGTCAATAAAGATGTCACTAAGAACTAGCCGTTCTTACAGTGCTCGCAGGAGTTCTATTACAAATCAGAACAATAGCAAGCGGGGCTTTCCCAGGTTGCTGGAGGTTTGGTGTGTCGAAAGAACTCTGTGTGCTCTCTAGGAATCCAAGGAAGTAGCTTTTGCTGTGCCTTGGACTGCAAGGGCGATTTACTGAAATATGGTTCTGATTATTATGCCATTATAGGGATATTATTGATTATAGCCGTATAGGGGCATAAAGTCACAATATTGAATCGGGTTCCTAGATAAAACACATCAGCATAGAGGGCTGCAGAGTGGTACATTTATGAATAGATCGCCATCTGGTGTTGGGCTCGGATGATTGCACTTGTTTTTCTCTTGGAGAAGTCTTTTGTAGTCACGAGACTGGTGACTCCTCCCTTGGGTGATAGTGCGCATGGGCATCGGCTCCATCCTTAGATTGTTTTGCCATAGTAGGGTTAGATGGAGTAGTATGATAGAATACAGAAGGAGATGCCCATGTAAGTGTATCTAAATAAGATAATGTTGGAACAGACAGACAGGCCGGGAGGGCATGTACCACTCTGCAGCCCTCTATGCCAAGAACAGATGCATACTGGTAAGTAGCATATTCCGTTCGAGGCATATGGGCTGCAGATGGTACATTTATGAATAGATTACACAGCAGTTACCTCCCTAGCGGTGGTTACCGGTGTCTGTTGCAACAGTTTGAAATAAAGTTTTTAATACAGCCTGGCCCACATTTGCTTGTTGTCTTGCCTGCACGTCAACACAGTAGTGTTTTGTGAAGGTATGCGGTGTAGACCAAGTTGCTGCCTTGCATATGTCATCTAGGGGAATGTTCCCTAAGAATGCCATAGATGCCCCTAGTTTGCGTGTTCTTTTCCCCCTTGCTCTAGGGGGAACAGTTAGTGTTCTTTTTCCTTTTATGTAACATATCTGTATGCATTTAACAATCCATCTGGCAATACCTGCTTTAGATATAGGGTTGCCTTTATGTGCTGGGGAAAACGCTACAAACAGTTGTTTAGTTTTTCTGAAAGTTTGTGTTCTTTCTATGTAATATAATAGTGCCCTTTTGACGTCTAGTGTATGTAGCACCCTTTCTGCTACTGTCTGTGGCTTTGGAAAAAAGACTGGTAGTTCCACTGGCTGATTGATGTGGAATGCTGAAATTACTTTAGGCAAGAACTTTGGGTTTGTTCTAAGAACCACTTTATTCTGGTGTAGCTGTAGAAATGGTTCTTGTATTGTTAATGCCTGTAACTCACTTACTCTCCTGAGTGAGGTAATGGCTATAAGGAAAGCCACCTTCCATGCAAGAAATTGTATTTCACACTTATGCATAGGTTCAAAAGGTGGTCCCATTAGTCTGGTGAGTACTATGTTGAGGTTCAAGACTGGAGAATGTGGTAGTCTTGGTGGAATAACTATTTTGAGTCCTTCCATGAAAGCCTTGATTGCGGGTACCCAGAACAGAGATAAATGTTGTCTGTTCTGTAGGTATGCTGCTATAGCTGCAAGATGTACTCTAATGAAGCTATAAGCAAGATTACATTGCTGTAAGTGTAGTAGGTAGCAAATAATATTTTGTGTAGATGTGTCCAGAGGGTTGATGTTGTTACTGTTACAGTATACAGCAAACCTTTTCCACTTTGCTGCATAGCAGGCTCTTGTGGTGGGACGTCTTGCTTGTTTAATAATTTCCATACAGTTTGGAGGTAAATTTAGGTATCCAAATTCTAAGATCTCAGGATCCAGATCGCTAGGTTCAGTTGTTTGGGATCTGGGTGCATTATTTCTCCATGGTTCTGTGTAAGGTGTATGGGTGAGATCCTTAATTTTTGGTGTGGCACTTGTGAGAGTTGTAGGAGCGTGGTGAACCATGGCTGCCGTGCCCACGTGGGTGCTACCAATATCATGGTCATTGAATGTTGTTGCAGTTTTCGGACCACTAATGGAATTAGTGGGAGAGGGGGAAAAGCGTATGCAAATTTGTTGGACCAATTTATCCATAATGCATTGTCCTGCGACAGGTGGTGTGGGTACCTGGATGCGAAGCCTTGGCATTTTGAGTTCTGATGAGTGGCAAAGAGATCTATCTCCGGTTGTCCCCATCTTTGGAAGAATGGTTGCAGTATTTGGTTGTGCAGTTCCCATTCGTGTATTTGTTCTGACTCTCTGCTTAAGGTGTCTGCTATCTGATTTTGAACTCCTGGAAGGTGTTCTGCTAACAGATAGATGTTTTGAGGAATGGCCCATCTCCAAATTTCCTGCTCTAGTCTGGATAGTTGGAGAGAGTGCCCCCCCCCCTGTTTTTGAATATAATACATTGCAGTCATGTTGTTTGTTCTGATAAGGACTGCTTTGTTGAGAACATGCATTTGAGAAGATGTTAATGCTAGAAACACTGCTAGTAGCTCTAGATGATTTATGTGCAGTCTTTTGTGCTGTACACTCCATCTCCCTTGTACTGTGTATTTGTCCATACGAGCTCCCCATCCGGTGAGCGATGCATCCGATGTTAGTATCACTTGTGGAATTGGCTCTAGGAACGACCGACCGCCCTTTGGAAATGTTTGTTGTATTCCACCACTTCAGAGAGTGATGCGTGCGGTCGTCCACCAACACCAGATCTGTAATCTGACCCTGATCCTGATTCCACTGTGTTGCTAAACATTCCTGAAGCGGACGCATTTTCAATCTGGCATATGGGATCAACATTATGCAAGAGGACATCATCCCTAATAACTGCATGAACACTCGAGCTGGTAATGAGTGTTGGGGTTGAAATCTTTGAATTAGGGTAGTCATTGTTTGAATCCTGATTGGATTGGGGTATACTATGGCTCTTTCTGTATTTATAGTAGCCCCTAGATTTTGTTGGACTTTGGTTGCAGGTGGGATTTTGTGTACTTCACCGTAAACCCTAGATGGTGCAGCAGTTGAATTGTCTTTTGTGTGTTTTGAAGGCATTTTTCTTGTGACATTGCCTTTATTAGCCAGTCGTCCAAGTAAGGGAAGACATGTATTTGCTTTCTTCTTAGGTGTGCTGCAACCACTGCTAGGCATTTTGTGAACACCCTTGATGCTGTTGTGACTCCAAACGGAAGGACTTTGAATTGATAATGTCGTCCTTCTATTACAAATCTGAGGTATTTTCTGTGAGCTTTGTGAATTGGGATATGAAAGTAGGCGTCTTTTAGATCCAGTGTAGAAAGAAAGTCCCCTTTCTTCAGTAAAGGAAGTACCTGTTGGAGCGTGACCATGTGGAAATGTTCCGAATTTATGTATGCATTGAGAGGTCTGAGGTCTAATATAGGCCTTAGAGATCCATCTTTTTGGGGAATTAGGAAGTATAGAGAGTATACTCCTGTTCCTTGTTGATGTTGTGGAACCTTCTCTATAGCGTTCTTTTGTAATAGTGATAGTACCTCCTGTTTTAATAATGTCAAATGATCCTGATTCATTGGACGCTGTCTGGGGGGGATGTTTGGTGGGGTAGCAGTGAGTTCGAGGCAATAACCATGTTGGAAAATTTGTCTCACCCACCTGTCTGATGTGATGTTTTGAACACAGTGGTGACAGAATCCTCGCACTCGTATTTGTGTTGAAATTCAAATCTTGTGAATTAAATGTATGTTGGTGCTCAATGAGATCTCCCTTCTGGGTCGTGGGAGCGAAGTAACAACTGACGGTAGCTCTATTCCTGCAGGGAACAACGTCCTCATTAAGCACTCAAAAATAATGTTCCTTAGGACAGTGTTTTGTTCCTTTCAATAAAGTTTTATTCAGAAATTTCAATTTTTTAGTAAATCATAAATTCTTCAATGTTGTAATCATCTTTACAAATCAAAATCAAGCGCCCAATGCATTTCGGGCAGTGTGCCCTTCTTCAGGGGCTTAGTATTCTGTTGAGGACAAAGCACAACTGTAAATACGATCATTTGAACAAGTGTATGCAAAACAAATTATTTTGAATCATTTTAAATCGAGTCTCTCTCAGAGTACCTTATATCCCTTCCTGATATAATGTTTTCCCAGACAGGCAGGAACTGTGATATGTGTCCCCCGACCGGTGTTACATGGTCTAGGGGGAGCTGTATGGAGTCACTGTTTTGGGGTAGGAGAGTTGCGGTTGTTGTTGTTTCTGCGACCTCTACCCTTGTTGTGGTTACCTCTGTAACTACCTCTTGAATTACCTCTAGGTGATGTTGGTGTAAAAGAAGTGGATTGTTGGGCTGTGCCTGTATTTTTTGATCCACCTCTATAGGTGACTCTACGAAAGGAACCTCTCTGAGATGACTGTTGCAATGCTCCCATTGACTTAGCCATCTCAGTGTCCTTCATCTTTTCTAACGCCTCATCTGTGCTTGAGCCAAATAGTGCTTTCCCATAGAAAGGCTGGTTCAGTAAAGAAGTTTGTACCTCCTGTTTGAACCCTGAGACTCTAAGCCATGCATGTCTTCTTAACATGATGCTGGTGTTTATAGATCTTGCTGCAGTGTCTTCCTTAGGGAGATGTGTAATGAGTTTCTCTAACTCATCGTAATGGGCTCTATCATAGCGTGCAAGTAGCGCTTGAGTATTTGCTATGCGCCAGCTGTTTGCTGCTTAAGATGCTACTCTCTTGCCAGAAGCGGTACAAAAGGGGGTGGTGATGGATGGAGCATCTGAATCAATCAAACACTCACACCCAGTCAAAAGATCTGGGTTTAATCCATCACCGTTCTTTAGCCCACTCTGCCACCCCAGTTCAGACATGGCTATATGCAAATCAGTCTGACCTTGTGCCTCATGAGAACTGTCCTGCCCGAACTGCCAAGCCATGTCTTCCCTGGACCGGAAACAAGCTTCCGAGGACCGGTTTCCTGCATTCCAGCCGTCTTCAGCCCGGCTTGCTTGAATCCAGTGGCAAAGTGAGCAAGGGACTCACGTCTGAGCATACCCTGCCACACTTATGGTGGCCAAAAGCGGTACAAAAGGGGGTGGTGATGGACGGAGCATCTGAATCAATCAAACACTCACACCCAGTCAAAAGATCTGGGTTTAATCCATCACCGTTCTTTAGCCCACTCTGCCACCCCAGTTCAGACATGGCTATATGCAAATCAGTCTGACCTTGTGCCTCATGAGAACTGTCCTGCCCGAACTGCCAAGCCATGTCTTCCCTGGACCGGAAACAAGCTTCCGAGGACCGGTTTCCTGCATTCCAGCCGTCTTCAGCCCGGCTTGCTTGAATCCAGTGGCAAAGTGAGCAAGGGACTCACGTCTGAGCATACCCTGCCACACTTATGGTGGCCAAAAGCGGTACAAAAGGGGGTGGTGATGGACGGAGCATCTGAATCAATCAAACACTCACACCCAGTCAAAAGATCTGGGTTTAATCCATCACCGTTCTTTAGCCCACTCTGCCACCCCAGTTCAGGCATGGCTATATGCAAATCAGTCTGACCCTGTGCCTCATGGGAACAGTCCAGCCCGAACTGCCAAGCCAGGTCTTCCCTGGACCGGAAACAAGCTACCGAGGACCGGTTTCTGGCATTCCAGCCGTGTCTGAACTGGGGTGGCAGAGTGGGCTAAAGAACGGTGATGGATTAAACCCAGATCTTTTGACTGGGTGTGAGTGTTTAATTGATTCAGATCCTTCGTCCATCACCACCCCCTTTTATACCGCTTTTGGCCGCCAGTATTGTGGCAGGGCAGGCTCAGACGTGAGTCCCTTGCTCACTTTGCCACTGGATTAAAGCAAGCATGCTGAAGACGGCTGGAATACCAGAAACTGGTCCTCGGAAGCTTGTTTCCGGTCCAGGGAAGGCATGGCTTGGCAGTTCGGGGTGGACTGGTCCCATGAGGCACAGGGTCAGACTGATTTGCATATAGCCATGTCTGAACTGGGGTGGCAGAGTGGGCTAAAGAACGGTGATGGATTAAACCCACATCTTTTGATTGGGTGTGAGTGTTTGATTTGTTCAGATGCTCCGTCCATTACCACCCGCTTTTGTACCACTCTCTTGCCAGAGGCATCCATTAACTTAGACTCTTTGTCAGGAGGAGGAGCCTCCCCTGTTTTTAGTGAGTTCGCTCTCTTACGAACATTTGAGACCACTAACGAGTCTGGCAGTATCTGGCCCTTAATAAATACTGGGTCTTTTGAGGCTGCCTTGTACTTTTTGTCAATTCTTAGGTTTAACACCCTAGCCCTCACAGGATCTTTAAATATTTCTGATGTGTGAGTGAGGAGACCTTTAAGCATTGGTAGGGTTCCTGAACATTTTTTGCAGCTGGTCGTGTTTCTAGAAGAAAATCTTCTATCTGAGGTTCATTATGTAAATCTACCTTGAAATATTTTGCTGCCCTATTAATTAATTGTGCAAAACCCGAATTATCATCCAGTGGGGAGGGTTTTGAGGGATACAGATCAGGGTCATTATCATTATCTGATATTGCATTATAATCTTCCCATGGGTCAGTGTCCCCTGGAATAGTATTGCTTTCCTCCTCAGGAATGTCCCCATCCCCTGTGTCACTTTCTACATCTGTTTGAGGTGTAGATGGGCGTGGTGTTAAAGGTTTAGGGATAGCTGGTAGAGTATGAGGAAGAGGAGAAGAAGGTGTGTCCATAGGCTGTGGAGAAAGGGGAGGAGTTGTATTTGTCCCCATTGTTCTCTTCTTGGGAGGAGGAGCTTTCCCCTCCAACGGTTGTGTCTTCCTCCTTTTAGGTGGTTTTGCCACCACCTTGCCAGTTTGTGGATCAATAAACAAGGTCTTTTGTTTTGGATCTATGTCCTGCTCCTGCGTCGGTACCGAAGCTTTTGGGTCCGATAGGTGATTTTGTTTCTGTGCTATGTGTTTTCGGCACCAAGAGTTTGCTCGAGTCCGATCTTTTCGGTGTCGAGGGAATCTTAGACGTCGAAGCATGCTTCGGTTTCGAACTGGAGTGTTTCGACTTCGAGCTCTCTTTGGTGTGGAGCCTCGGTGTCGATGTCGACCGTTTGTCAGATCCGACATAGAGATGTGCTGAGTGTTTCGGTTTCTGTTTCGTTGCCGAGCCAGAAGGCGGGGCGTCAGAAACTTTTTTCGGTTGTCTGACCGGGCTCGAAGGCGGGGTCAACACCAATCGGGATCGTTTTTTTGGTAAAGGACGTCGTCACTCACGGTTTGATGAACGTCGACTTCTTCGACATCAGACTCTTCCGCTTCCGACCCCGACCCGTCCTCATCTTCTTCCTCCTTGGAGTGTTTGACCTCGAACAGTTCTGGGATTGCATTTGACTCCATCCTCAATACCTCGTATCTTCTGGCTCGACGGTTTCTAATCGTCGACTTGGAGGAGAACGCCGCACAGGCTTCACAATCCCTGGATTCGTGGTCCGGTGACAAATAGAGGTTGCACACCTCATGTAGGTCCTTGTGTGGGAACTTAGCACCACACGATGGACATTTCTTGAATGGAGTCCTTTCCATGGACTCACGGTCCCGTCGACGTAGAGTTATAAATCTTCGGTGTCTGCGTCGAAATGGGAATGAACTCGCGCTCGATAAACAATACCATCAAATTGGAAAGGGAATACGCGCCGAAATATAGCTTTTTCTCGAAGTCGATCCGGAGCGCTTCGATCCTCATCCGAACCCGATGGCGGAAGAAAACAATGTAAGGATGGAGCCGATGCCCATGCGCACTATCACCCAACGGAGGAGTCACCAGTCTCGTGACTACAAAAGACTTCTCCAAGAGAAAAACAAGTGCAATCATCCGAGCCCAACACCAGATGGCGATCTATTCATAAATGTACCATCTGCAGCCCATATGCCTCGAATATTACGTTTAGGCTCTCTGAACTCAGAATTTAATAACACCTTTTAGTGAAGGTGGTTTTAAAATTGTGTTTTGAAATGCCACTTCTAGAAAGTGGGCAGTTTCTTGCTTTACCATTCTGTGTGCCGCTGCCTGTTTGTGTATTCACTGTCTGGTTTTGGAGTGACAGGAGCTAGGGATGTGCATTCACTGTATACATTCACAAGGGGGGTTGAGGTGTGTAATTCCTTTCCTGGGTGACTCATAGCCAGGCTGAATAGACCTTTCTGCATTTAGAGTGGTGGGAGGAGATTTCACTAGTACCCGAATAGCATGCGTCTGCTCTGCACAATGCTGTCTCCACCTCTTGTAGCGAATCTGGGCCAGGGAGGACAGAACAGGTTTTTACTGAGCTCAGACACTCTTGGAACAAAGACTGCAAAAAGAAAATGGGGTGTATATATTGGAACCAAGACTCCAGAACTTTAGATTACTTATGGAATCAAGAGGAACATCTATCAAGACAGAAGAGCTATGTGCAGGAGCACTGCCCTCTTTGCTGTCCATTGCTTGGTTGGGCTGGCCTGCAGTTGCTGCTTCTGCTAAGGAGAGGACAAAGACTAGACTTTGCTAGGAAACCTGCTTGAGAAGATTCTCCAAAAGGCTTGTCTCCTGTTCAGACGTCTTAGGGCCACAAAGACTTCACCAACAGCTTCCTTGATCTCAAATGCTGGGAGTTCTGATGTGCCAGGAGCTGCCTATTGTAATACTGGCCTCTGGAGGTTGTTCCTGCTAGAGGAAGCTGCGAGGCACTAAAGTTCTGAAGGAAATTCACAATTCACCCTCCTCCCGGCTGAAGTTTCTGATGCAGCACCACCGTGCAGGAGGAATTCCCGACACAGAGCCCTATTCGACCAAAGAATTGATGCAGCGCCTGCCAGTGGCCCGAGAAACTGACGCAAGCCAAGTCCCGTGAAACTCACATCGACCCAGACGCAGACCCTGCTGAGAGGCAAAAAGAATTAATGCATCACCGGTTGGCAGCTACAGAAATCGCAGCAGCACCTGGTTTGGCGTTACCGCATCGCTTCCAGCATGTCCGGATTTTCCACATATTGCAACTGTATGCCGGATCTACAACAAGATGCACAGTAAGAAACTGATGCATCACCTCCTCTCCAGTAAGAAACTGATGCATGACCTCCCCTGAAGCAAGGAACCGATACATCACCTTCCATGCACGTAAGGAACCGATGCATCCCTTTCCCTGTGGCTGTTTTTGCTTCCGATTTTGACGCATCCCAGGTTCTTTGTGCTGAAAGTGACGGATCCATAGTTTCCTATGGATCGAACAGTTTTTACCTTTTAAAAGTCATAGTCTAATATCTGTATGTTGGATTTTTGTTGCTTTTGTCTTGTTTCATTTAGATAAAGGTACTTTATTATTCTAAACTGGTGTGGTGTCCATTTGTGGTGTTTTCACTGTGTTATTGTGGGTTATATACAAATGCTTTACATATTGCGTGTGCAGTCTAGCCTAGCTGCAAACCTAGGTATGTACTTTACTCATCCTGACTAGAGTGCAAGCCACTGCCAACTAGAGACCTCCGAGTCTAACACTGGGGGGGAGGGGGGGGGGGGGGGGGTTCCAAATTATTGGAGAGTTGTTTGTTAATAGCTTTCTCGACAACCTTCGATGGAAAGCACATAAATGAGATGGGTCTGTTGTTGCTGAGCTCTTTTGGGTCCGCTGTGGATTTTTACAGGAGGGCGGTGATTAAAGCATGTTTCCAGTTGTCCAGGAAGGTTTCATTTTGGAGGAAGGTGTTGATGGTGGTGAGGTGGAAGCTATTTAGAGTTCCTCCAAGGCTGAAGATTTGGTGAGGGCACACTATCATGGCTCTGGCCTTTATCAATGAAGGGCGATTCTCCGAGATTTCAATGTGAACAACAGGATTTTATTAAAGCCTAGGAAACTAGCATCATGAATAACTTCTTTTAATTACCAATCTGTATCCTTTAAAAGAACACCCAGGCCATTAGAATATTTTAAAGTGTTATGGTGTTGCCATCAGTAGATGCGAAGGAAGAAATCAGGTGGTGGTTAGAGAACGTAGAGGCATGGACTGAGAAGGCAAGCTTTGGCTCCAGTCCGGATTTTGTTTTCAAATCAGAAGCAAGCAAGGCAGGATAGGGAGTGAGATTACTTCATCTGGGGACAGGTGGGAGAGTTTGAGAGTATGAGAAAACGGAGCACATAAATGTTTTAGAGATTACAGCAGTTTTTTGTTGTTGTAAAGACAGAGATCAGAAGTGTTTGGTTCTGTTGAAAATGAACAATTTGATTGCAATGATGTATATCAACAATTTAAGTTTCAGGTGGTCAGAAACCTTTCGGAGAAAGCCAATGAAAAGTGGCATTTTAGTCTGGAATATAAGGTGGAACTGAGATCCCAGTATTAACCTGGATAGAGCCCATGGTTGCAGATTGAAATAAAAATTATTTGGGGGATTACGGTCATTGCAATTGAAAGGTTAATGTTTCCTGGAAATAAGTAAGTGTGGGGTCCACGGGAGACCCCACATTACAGGTAAACTCACACTGCAAGTATTGCATTTGGCAGTTGGGTATGGGTGCTCTGGCAGTAGATGCGTTCAATCAAGTTTGGAGTGGTCTCAAAAGATATGCTTTTCCTGCTTCTGTATGATCAGTGACTGTTGATTCTGGAGATGGGCGACATTGTGTGGTTTTGGCCCATTTTGGTCAAGTCAAGCTTGGTTTCCTTCGGTTCTAGAATTGGCAGGGGAGGAACCCTTTTTGATTCAGGTGTGCATAGGCCAGTTAGTAGGAATGGAAGAGAGGAACATCCATTAGTTCAGTCCAGTGTGCTCAACCTTCTTGTGAGAGTATCAGTAGATCAGACCAATTTGAGCAGCTTTCAAGAGGCTCCGGAACCTCTCAATGAGTCAATGTCACCACGTACCAAAATGTGATGCAGGAGATCATGGATTGACTGGGTTTGTTGGAATGTGGGGAGGGATTTAGATCCCATTAAAGCTGATGAAGTTACAATAAAGATTTTATATCAAAGGTTTTTAAGAAAGGCTTACCTTATAGAGGTATTCACTGCTGTAGAAAGGAGATCATCATAGGGAATTCTATAATAGGAGTTTCTATGGATAGGAGTATGTTGGTCTGTGTTTTTTGGCTGGTGGAAGATTGGAGGAGATCCTTAAAGTGACAGATGGTGTAATGCAGGATATTTCACCAGGTTTTATTTTAATTCAGCAGAGGATGTATCTGGCTTTGCTTTGAAAACAATTGAACATGTATAATGCTAGCCCTTCAGTCTTGTCACAAAATGGTGATTCTCCAAGATTTTAATGTCAGGATAATCATGATGTTAAGAATAAATTAGGAAGCTAACAGTATCCTTTTCTCCTCTCCCTGGGAGGTCTTAATTTTAGAGTCTATACTTTGGATGGTTACTTTGGATCTAATGTTTGTTTAATAAATTCAAGTGTTATTATGCATTTCAAAAGAGAGAATATAAAATCTCAAACGGATCCTATGCTGTCTTAAGACAGTTTGTTTTCTTGCAGAGAACCAGTCTTTGGGACTAAGGGTCTGGAAAGACGTTACGAGTTTGGTGTCCTGTATTCAAGGATTTTGAAGAGTTTGTTTTTCTCAGCATCCAAAAGAGGATGTGTCTAGTCAGCATGAATGTTTATAGAATTTCAATGTTCTAAACAGAGTGTATGTTGTTTTCTTCATTCTAAAGGCTTAGATGTCCTTTTAAAGCTTCACAGTGGAGAATGAAATATGGTATACATAATGTTAGCCTCTAGTCCTGTCATGAAATCAGCAATTTCACCACAGAACCCCCCAAAAGAAATAGGAGCCTAGGGGGCACTCAAGTGATAATACATCATGGCTCAGGATGTCCGCACCTACAAGTTTTTGGACCCACTTGGACTGACATGCTGCCGACTGTAGTAAAGTGGGTTTCTGTTGCAGTAACCCCCCCCACTTTTTGCCTGATAACTGAAGCACTTTTCCTTGGTGTGCCCTGGGTCCCTGCCAATCAGGTGCCCAGGGCCTATCTTCTTTCCCCAAAAACTAACCCAATTGGCATCTCTGGCCACATGTCAGCCCCTGGTAAATGGTGCCCTAGGTACCCAGGGCACTGTGAACGGAGAAGGCTCCTAAGGGCTGCCGCACTTATTGTGCCACCCTTAGAGGCCCTGTACCCTGACACTCACACCATCTTTGCAGGCCGAGTGTCTTGGTGCAGAACAAAAACAAGAGTCGACATGGCACACATCCCTGTGTCTCTAATAAAAGAGAGAGGGACCCCAAGACCAAAGGGATAGGGTTCCACAATTGACACAAGTAAAAAAATAATTCCCTTTGGGCGAATTACCATAGACACACAGGTTCTTGCAGACAAACACATAGACTCACCAATGTCAAATAATAACAAGGAAGCAATATAAACAATTAAAAAAAATATAAGTGAAAACACTCTAATAAAAGTAGATCTTAGACAATTTATTAACATACATTATTTTTTGTTAAAAAATGGGAAACACATACAGGACGAAACAATATATAATAAATAAATTCAACATTCCAATAAAAAGGAGCTACGGGAAAAGGACTAAATTCAAACAAAGCAGTTATTTTGAATTTTCCTTAAAATCTTATTCCAGTTTCGCTCCTTGAGCATCGACGCGTTTCGGCGGTATGTTTAGTATCTGACCACCTTAATCAGGGCAATTGTAATAAATGTATCCCAATGGTTCTCAACCAATAAACATCACTCAATATATGTTAAGGGGTATTCTGCCTCCTTCTCACTTGCAGGAGATATTCGTCCAGCGAACTATCTTCTCAACAGAAAACAAAAAATAATGTATGTTAATAAATTGTCTAAGATCTACTTTTATTAGAGTGTTTTCACTTATATTTTTTACAATTGTTTATATTGCTTCCTTGTTACTATTTGACATTGGTGAGTCTATGTGTTTGTCTGCAAGAACCTGTGTGTCTATGGTAATTCGCCCAAAGGGAATTATTTTTTGACACATCCCTGTGTGCCATGCCCACAACGCACTGCCCTGGCATACCTCAGTCACCCCTCTAGCTGGGTGCCCTATGCCAGTGGTGTGGGTAAAAGGGCATGAGCCCCGTGCCCCTACAGTACCCAGGTCCATTCCTGGGCACTGTAAGTGCAGTGCTGCCATTAAGAGTATATGGCGCTGGGAGGTCGTCAACACGAACTCCACAGCTCCATAATGGCTACACTGAAGACTGAGAAGTTTGGTATCAAACGAGTTAACCCCTGAAACTAACCTACAATCCGTGTCCTGAATGAGAGGCTGCCTAGGCAGTCACCCAGCAGCCATGTTGCTGGACCCCTGGGCAGAGAGCCCTTCGCTCTCTTGGGCCTGCAACAATGCACATTCTGGGATGAGGTGCTAGGTCTCCTCCCCCAGGATGGGTAGGGGGAGCTTCAAAGGCATGCCGCCTTTGTCAGCTTCCCCAGGCCACTTGCTGTACTCAGCAATTGGCCCCCACCGGTTCTGACCCCCACTTTGGCGGGAAGACCGGCGGGAAAAAGAAGGGAAGGAAAGGGGGTGTGCCAGCCTCTGCCGACCCCACCCTCAGATGAGGGAGGCGAGGTACAGCACAACTCCGGGCTCTCGCCATTTTGAGAATGGCGAGCCCTACCCAATCTGAGCTTGACTCCTGCCCCCCTCTCACTGGAGAGTGGCAGGATAGGGGGTGTACTCACCCAAGGACAGGGACCCATTGGTCCCTGCCCTTGCCCTACCTGTAATACCCCTAAATTTAGTATTTAGGGGCACCTTGAACCTTCCTTCCTGAGATCCCGATTTTGAAACAAGAAGAAGAACAAGAAGAAAGAAGACCTGCCGTGCAGCTGCTAACAAGAGGACAACACCAACTGACTTGTCCCTGGCCCTACCGGCCTGTTGATCCTTGAACCTGCTTCTGCTAAACCTCGGCGTCGCCAGCGGTCAGCAACCTCGAAAACCCTGAAGGACCCGACTGCCTTGCTCATCGAAAGACTGGTACTCCCACGAGCAGTGGTCTGCTCAAAAAGCAACAACCCCTGGTGCCAGACAGGAACTACAAATCCAGCACACACTGCACCCGCCGAGCCCAGCCTGTGCCTGAGTGAACAAAGACCACAAGGACGTCCCCCCAGGCGATTGTGACCACAAATCCAGTGCCCAAGGACCCTCCTCGATGCTCCTGACGATGCCTGCAGCCTCACAAGGGACAGGGACCCCATCAACCGCAACCAGCTGAGGGTAAGATTTCCCAACACCCAAAGCCAACCCTCCACCCGGGGCCCCACAGCCCCCTGTGCCCAACTCCTGGGTGGCTACCTAACCTACACCTTGCCAACTTACCTCATGAAGTAGTCGCACCTGAAGAATCTCCGTCCACGAGTCTGCAGCCTTTGTTCTACATCCAGCTTTCCCATTGAAATACATTGGGCACCCAACGGCCCAAAAGCACCCTGCACCCAGCCGCTGAGTGCCCCTGAGCGTGCAGAATCTATCCTATACTACTTCCCCACTTGCCCAGTGTAAGTGACCAGGAGCTCAGCTACCACAGCCACGTGGCCTGCCTGATAGCAGCCACCAACCGAAGGCCCCCTATCCTCCATAGGATAACATTGGGCCTACTCACTCTGCACACGGCTGCCCCTTTGCCGCTGAGGGTGTAACAACTGTACCTACCTGACCCTGGGAGACCCCTGAGTCTACCCCCAGAACCTTCACTCTGCCAGCCAAGTACTTACCCAAACACCGATAACTTAATTTTCTCCATATGGGTACCATGGCTGGGTTTGACTCAGAATTTCTTCTGTCGAGTTTTGCAACTTTGAAATATTCCTTAAAAATCGTCTGAACAACAAAAACAAAATTACTCACCTGCTATCAGGAGAGATCACAGTGCTGTATCTTTGAGCCCAGCACTGAACCTGAAAAGTAATTATAACCATGATTTACTGTTAACCCAATTTTCCTCCATAGGAATACTTTGCCTGTTTTGCCAGAATTTCTTCTGTGTCGCTTTTCAAAACTTACAAATATTCCTTAAAAATGGCCTGTGTAACAAAACAATTTCTTTCAACTGTTTACAGGAAATGCACCAGGGCTGAATCCAGGATCCAGCCCTGAGTAAGAAAAACTTATGTAAAGTGATTTTACTGCATTTATTTAAAACTTCCCATTGAGCTCAATGTTATTTTGTGTTTAACGTGTGTTGCATATTGCAACAACTATATCTTATTGCATTCAAAAGTCTATTGCCATTTGAAAGTATTCAATTGCAACATCTCATTCTCAGAAAGTATTTATAATATCTACTGTGGTTCTAAAATAAAGTAACTATACATTTTAAAATACAAAACAATTGGCCTAGAGTTCAGTTCTTGAGTGTGTGAGACCATTTGCTTACTGAGTGTGTACTACAAATGCTCTACACTGTCCTCTAGTACTGCCTTACTGCTCCACCAAGCTACCACTTTAGAGACTAAGGTTATATCTAACTTTAGCCTCTGCCATACCTCTGGGGACTGTGGACTCTGTGCACACTGTACCTTACTTTGGCCAGTATATACAGAGCCACTTTCTTACAGCGACCCATCCCTCAGCACCATTACAAAGGGTTAGCTCATCCCCCATAGCTTATCAGGGGGCTCAACCCTTATATTTACTAACTGAGCCATAGGCGAGGCACCTCTAGAACAAGGACTACCAACTCTCACCAACCCAGGCACACTTTTGTCAATATCACTGTCAGAAAAGACTAATTAGGACCAAGTGTATACCCATAATAACACATCATGTATGAAAATGCTACTCTTCTCTGGCACTCAAACATTTCCATGCCTAAACCCAGCATCAATTTATATGATTTGTAGCTCTGTTCAGAACCTCACAAGTGATGCAAAACACTTTCTATATAGGCCACTGTGTATGCATAACACTCCAAACCACGTATGCAAACTACAATCTGCAACAAATCAGATATCAAAAATCATGAGGATGCCTTACAAGTGTAAGTGACAATGTATAAAAATGTTAAGAAACAATAACAGCACAAGACATTGCTGGCATATCGCTCCCCACTATTATCAGGACAACACTCTCCTCCAGGTTCAACTAGCACAATAATAGACCCTTCTTGGCACTGGCATAATTGTCAGCGAGCACCTGTTTACCATATTTAGTACTGTTATTACCTACTCGGACATAACCTGGAGCCCAGATGCAATATATTGGTCACTTAGATAACTGCTGCAGTTCTAAATAATGTTTAAGAGCAGAAGCAACAAACAAACGTATTATGTGCTAATCCTTCGGTACTCCAATTTTACCCTCCTTGGGGACCTCAATCTACACCTAGAATGTAAAAATAAACCAGGAGTTACAAACTTTCTAGACACACTCAACACCCGAGGTCTTGAACAGCTAGTATGCCCCCGCCTCATAGCGCTGGTCACACCCTGGATGGAATATGTTCCAATTACTACTCCCTCAAAATCAACTCCCCACTACCAATGGCCTGGCCGGACCATTGCTTTATCCCATTTTAGATAAATCACAAGTCCACCAACCTCATACAGAATCATGCTAGAGGCCCTCCCACCATGGTCCGGAAATGGAACAAAATGTTAAGCAACCCTGATGTCAACACTATAGCTCTTGACCTGAGACCCAATTTGACAGGTGACCCAGCTAGGGAGTCACAACATTTTACCTCCTGGATGTCCCTACTCTAACACTCTAGCTCCCCTAGTCAACTTAAAAAGGAAAAACCTCATCATCAAAATCTACTCCTCTTGCTTCACACAAAAATTGATAGATAGACATCTCCAATGTAGACAGCTTGAGCGCCGATAGCCTCTATGCAGGTACAACCAAACTATCCTAAAATAAAACGTGACCGTTCAACACTCAGCAGCCCGCCTGGTACTCAAGCTGCCATGTCGCTCCTCAGGGTCCGGAGCTTTAAAAGTGTTGCAGTGGTTACCCATACACAAAAGATGCTATTTAAGATACTCATCACTTTTAGAGCTTTCAGGGCCACTGGGCGTGTGTACCTAAGATCTAGATTCTTGCACTGTATCACCACCATTTACTCTTAAATCTATCTCAGTTAATCTCTTAAAACCTGCCTGTTTCAAACTTAAAACTAGAGGAGGTAGACCAGTAACCGCCATGGGGGCAAAAGCATGGAATTCACTCCCCAGCCAACTTCGTCTCATCAAATCTGAAGCTTCTTTCAGGAAATCCCTAAAAACAAGGATTTTTGGAACCCCTGACTCTCTATGCTTCTCCCTCATTTAACTCCTTTCAGTCTCACCAAGGCAACTCGGACTACCCTGTACCTTTTTCATCTATGTCTGCACAGCGCCAAGATACTCCTTAGGGGTGATAGTTGCGCTTTAAAAATTCCTGTTACAATACAATACAGTTATGGATTTAGACAGAGGCCTGTGCTTTGCTAAAGTTGCCACTTTCTCTTTTACCTTCCCGTTTTGGTCTTGTGTAAGAAGAGACACAAGAAAACCAAATAATTCTTGCTGGGTCAGAATAAGAAGGCAACCTTTTGGCTGATAATGAAAAAATGACAATTTAAGATGCACTCACTTTAGCTTTAACTTTTGAAATTCAAACCTCACTGGAATTAGGCCAACTTACCACCAGAAAACACAAGTTGACACATGAACAACGGCATATACCTACTTCCACCACAGGCTTGAATGAAGAAGAGCTTTGGTTTCCCACGTAGAGTTGGACAGTGTTGCCCATCAAAGTATGTGACTACTCGTTCCACAGGAACTGGAGCACCATCTGTACCATAAACCCCTCCAGGAAGTTGAATATGGCGGGTCTGAAATAGTAAGAGGTGTAAAGAATCACAAAGCACATAACTACTGTGATATAACACCAATGTATAAATATTAAAGCTGTTTGCTAATTTAACTGCTCACGTGCCGACCTCACAAAACCAGTAGGACTTCAATAAAACACTTTGAAAGTATAGTAGTTGACCAATCAACATTGATCTCACAGAAAGGAGAACTTTGTGTAGCTTCCGATGGACGGAAGAAGCCCATGCTTCAGCTGTTTCCCCACACGCAATCCAGTACTCTGCAGCAGTTTGTGGTTTGATCCAATCAGAATCTAAATACTGCGCATTTTGTTTTCACTGTGTACCATAATCCACAAGGGAATACGCTGTCTAAGCTGGGTTCAAATGACCTCAGGTGGGGTTGTGTCTCAGTGTCACTTTTAGGTTAAATGGAAGCCAGCATCTCGCCTCATTGTCTGGATTCAGAGGCCAGGATACTGATTACAGCTAAGAATACTCTATTCCCTGATGGCCTGGGTGGGAAGTAGAAACCAACAATAGAACAGCGGACTTCCTGCCAAAGCTAAATGAATATAAACAGGTTCATACATAGTCACATGGCCCATGGGGACAATGCCATCTTCTATAAGTTAGCATGAGCATGCTGAAGACTGTCCGCTGCTTTGCACATTTTACTACACAAGTTTGTTTTGCAAATGCCTCTTTTGCCATTTTCACTTGAGAACCTTCCTCTGTGTTCACACTCTGCAGGTTCTTGGGATTTATCCAGAACATTGTGAGCAAGGCGTATCAACAATACCCCTTGTTATTCTGTTCTGGTCATGCCCTAGCACCTAGACAAAACATACTGATACAGCTGTTTGGGAAAAATTGATTTGGTCTTATGGGAATACACAAATAGGTGGCACACGCTTGGAAAAGGACCTTTCCAGGGAGCAGAGCAAGACAGCACCTATGATGTAGATCTACCGTCTAGAGACTGAGGTACGGGGCCTACAGATAACACCCAGAGATCTAATATATAATCATTCTGCTTCTATACAAGGGGGGGGGGGGGGGGAGATTAGGTTAGACTGTCTTTTCATAATGACAGCGCCTTTCATGATTTACGGACTGCTTGCCATGCTGACTGTATTTGTGTTATGCATTTTCCTGCTTATTGCGGCACATATACTGCATATTAGAGATTGTTAGGTAAAATAAATATTTTGAACTTGTTCGTGTCTATGTCAGATCCTATTGTGGACAAGTACAAGAGTGTGAGGGAAAGAGTGTGTCTTGCAACCGCGATTCCTGAGAGAGTCTGAAGTGTTGTGTTCTGGGGTGTCTAATAACTTGTTTCTCTGTTAGTGAGTAGGAGAGCAAGTGAGACACTATAGCAAGTCGGTCCTGGGCTCATGGATACTAAGGTGGAAGGATGACTCAGTCCCTATGCACTAAGGTCCCATAATCCTCCGCATACTTCTGTGTTTGTGCAGAATCCCTGCAACATCATGAACACACAGCACCACACAGTGCACGGGTGTTAGCCATTTAGTTTAGAGACCGTGTGTAAGGGTCGTGTCCCTTTAGTCCAGATGCTGTTCAACTGATAAGCTCAGGGTGTTCCAACAGATTCAGAGCTAGATGCACTAATGGCAGTATCCTCAATAAACCCTGGAGAACTTGTTTTCCCCCCATATTAAATTAGTCCTACAAGGCTCACTTTGCCTGTTTACTGATTATTCCAAAGTGAGCTGGCTTGGTCGCAAATTACAAATGACTTGGAATATGGCATTGTAAAACAGAGTGTATTATTACAATTAGTGTGTGCTACACCCATCTCTGTGCAGAGTCATTCTGAGTTCTGCAGAGGACACAGAAAATAAAAAGAAGGAACACTTGTTTCCCTACAGATCCCAATATGTTATTTCATGTATACAGATGGAATCTCACCCAAAGATTACTGGGTGTTGCCAGCCTATCTCAACTTATTGTGGGAAATGTTGTTCCTATCTTGTAATAAGGCAACTTAGCACAAGCAGTTTCACCTTTACAAATTGCACCATCTAGAGACAGAACTCTGGATAACCAATTCAATTGTGTACTCCGTCTCAGACCACCAAACCATACTGTCCAATGCTGGCAAGAGCTACTGATCTGGACATCAGTGTTAAATGAACCATGGTTAGACAATTCCTGTGTTTCTTCATTTGATTGAAGATGCGATTAAAGATATAGAAGTTGTAAGAAAGCGGATTAATATGTGCCACGGTTGTGAGACCCAACCAAGTAATTAGGTCCGGTTAGGCTTCTTTAATAAAACCCTTATCTCAGTCATAGGTAGCTGCGAGACAGAGCAGTCAGGCATAATCAAAGGAACAAGTGTAAACCATTTAGAGGTACCAAGACTGTCAATAATTAAGAAATAGGACACAATAAAAATCCGACCCCAATTTATAACAAGCATTTACAATGCAACAGGTCTCGCAATTGCGAGATATTGAGCTATTGGGATTGTAAATGGTAATGCCTTTTATAATATTAAAAGGCATTGTCATTTACAATTCCAATAGGTCAAACTTTGGCAAAATCAAGACCTATTGTATTGCAGACTGTGGTGTTCATAAAGTAGGCGCCACGCTCAGCTTGCAAGTTTATAAAAAAATATAAAATGTGAAAGAACATGTGGTGTCCCGGAAGCAGACGCTGCGTTCTCAATCTATTCTTGGTGCACTGGCAAGATATTTTAGTGCAAAAACAACAATTGATGGACGGAATGTTGCACAATGGCAAAACATTCACCCCCAGTCACAGATCTGGGTTTAATCCATCATTATTTTGCTCACCACACCACCCCAGTTCAGACATGGCCATATGCAAATCAGTCTTGACCCTGTGCCTCATGGGAACAGTCCAGCCCGAACTGCCAAGCTATGTCTTCCCTGGACCAGAATCAAGCATCCTAGGACAGGTTTCTGGCTATCAGACTTCATCAGCCAGCCAGGATAGCTTGATTCCAGTGTCATGGAGAGCACGGGACTCACGGCCGAGCATACCCGTCCCACTCGGGGTGACAAATGCAAAAACAACAACTGATGGACGGAATGTTGCACAATGGCAAAACATTCACCCCAGGCTCAGATCTGAGTTTAATCCATCGTTATTTTGTTCACCACACCACCCCAGTTCGGACATGGCCATATGCAAATCAGTCTTGACCCTGTGCCTCATGGGAACAGTCCAGCCCTAACTGCCAAGCCATGTCTTCCCTAGACCAAAATCAAGCATCCTAGGACGGGTTTCTGGATATCAGCCTTCATCAGCCAGGATAGCTTGATTCCAGTGGCATGGAGAGCACGGGACTTACGTCTGAGCATACCCGTCCCACTGCAAAAACAACTATTGATGGACGGAATGTTGCACAATGGCAAAACATTCACCCCCAGTCACAGATCTGGGTTTAATCCATCGTTATGTTGCTCACCACTCCACCCCAGTTCAGACATGGCCATATGCAAATCAGTCTTGACCCTGTGACTCATGGGAACAATCCAGCCTGAACTGGGGTGAATGTATGACATTGTTCTCCATTCTGTCCATCAATTGTTGTTTTTGCATTTGTCACCCCAAGTGGGATGGGTATGCTCAGACGTGAGTCCCATGCTCTCCACACCACTTGAGTCAAGCTATCCTGGCTAAAGACAGCTGATAGCCAGAAACCGGTCCTAGGATGCTTGATTCCGGTTCAGGAAAACATGGCTTGGCAGTTCGGGCTGGACTGTTCCCATGAGGCACAGGGTCAAGGCTGATTTGCATATGGCCATGTCTGAACTGGGGTGGTGTGGAGTGCAAAAAACAATGGATTTAAGCCCAGATCTCTGTACTGGGGAGAATGTATGACATTGTTCTGAATTCTGTCCATCAATTGTTTTTGCATTTGTCACCCCAAGTGGGATGGGTATGCTCAGACGCAAGTCCCATGCTCTCCACACCACGGGAGTCAAGCTATCCTGGCTGAAGACGGCTGATAGCCAGAAACCGGTCCTAGGATGCTTGATTCCGGTCCAGGAAAGACATGGCTTGGCAGTTCAGGCTGGACTGTTCCCATGAGGCACAGGGTCAAGGCTGATTTGCATATGGCCATGTCTGAACTGGGGTGGTGTGGAGTGCAAAAACGATGGATTTAGGCCCAGATCTCTGTACTGGGGTGAATGTATGACATTGTTCTGCATTCTGTCCATCAATTGTTGTTTTTGCAAGATATTTTAGTAGCTCTGCGTTCAAACCTGTAAGTATCATCCAGTTATTCCTTTACGGCCTAGTCCTTCAAGTCATACAGATTTCTTTTGTGCTATACTTTGCAGTAAACAGTGGTCAACGTGCATTAGAAAAAGTATAGGAACTGTGACGCTGTTGGGCCAGGGTGAGTAAGCAACAGTGCTTAGTTTGAGCCGGTGGTTTCCGGTGCACGGCAAAGTGCACTTAATTGTCAACACCGCGCTTCCAACAGTCTGCCACAAGGTGGCGCTGTATGGAGAGGACCACAACAACAGGTAATTATTTATTCAATATACATTAAAATGACTATTACCTGCCGCCCAAGCCATTCTTACAGCTTTGGAAACCTGAAATAGTCTAAATTGTCACACTTTTAGGAGTGTGATGGTTAGTAGTAGTTGTGTTGTTACTATCATTTGCAGTGGAGATGGGGCAATGGGTTGGACAAGCTGTAGGGGAGTACAAATTAGGCACTGGTGAGCATTAGGACGGGGTTAAAAGGGGAGGCTAAAAAATCTAATTTTCTGAAATATTTTTCGGTCTTTTCGCCTTCATTTTACTCCACATATAATAACATATAACTTCAATGAATTATAAAGCAAGTTAAAAGGATCTGTGGGGAAATGCACTACCAGATATCATGAAACCTATTAGTTAATGCACTGCCACCAGAAAGGCACAGAATTGAATCCGGATTAGTGCAGTGGAGAATAGTGTCTTGTGTTTAGTGCTTCAACGTCCGTTTGGTCTGTGACAGAAATAACTGTGAAAATGCAAGTTATTTTAAATTTGCATTTTTCACAATATAAGATAGACTGCTACAAAATGCACAATAAGGTTCAAGATAAAAAAAGGGCTTTCAATGTATAGATTTTAGTAACACCCAGACTGTGCAAGGTGCACAGTTTTTTTTTTAACTGCTTTTTAAAAGCACAGACTTCACACCTCAGCTTGTCGCTCCCTTAAAAATGGCACTCAAAAACTACACGTGTGTCATCAGGAAGTGATTCCATCAGTTGAAGCTAATGCCGGCTTCCCAACACCCTTTAGATTTGCAGATTGACAAGTTGCGCACATTTGCATTTCTTTCAGGCAAGGAGCCACCCTGGCAAGATGGGCTGTTTAGCACCTCCCTTTGCTTCACAATAGAGGAGATTCCATGCCTTACACTAAGCTGAAGTATTTCAACTGTAGGAATGAATTTACCGTCCCAGGAAAGTCGTCTTTTCACACAAAGTAGGAGAACTGTTTTTCAAAAATTAATAAAGTATAGGCATGTTGTGCCCCTTCCTTGAACAGTTCCTCACGTCCAAGCACAAGAGCCATTAAACTGTAGTAGTGCACACTGGTTACTGCAGACAAGTAGATACTTTAACAGGTTTTGAGACTCCAAAGTACTGTATGTTAAATGCTGCCAACACAAATGAATCCTAGAGAGGCAGAAAAGACAAACTGAAAAGCTGCCACATGATTAAACGACAGAGCGTACCTTTATTCAAAAATCGTGATGCACGATAAGGAGTTGTGCACAATATCGTCAAATAGAACTAGCCACTGGAGAGACTTTGTATTGAAAAACCAACCGATGATGATTGGGCTGCGGCGGCTTGAAAACACCGCGAAATACAAATAAAGTTTGCAATAGACCTAGACTTGAAGAAGTAATTAAAAAAAAATGCAACACACATGCCTGAAATGTGTCGTAATAGTGCTGCCAGGCTTTCAGAGAGAGTTGCACCAACCCCAAGAAGGCAGCATGCATTGGTTACACTCGCTGAGTGGCTCAAACCACGTCCAAGGAGTTACACAATTGACATCACCCTCGAAGCTGCACGTCATCACAGGAGATCCGTTAGCTGCTCCCTACGAATCCTGGGTTGAGGTACGCTGTGTGCGCATTAGCCGGCTCGAGCTGCTGCTTTAAAAATGAACACTGACTGTTTAACAGTCCAGGAATCATGATCTTGCAAGTGAATAATTATTTTTTTAACTCACCACAAAGTCTGACCATGGTTGAAGAGCACCTCCATTCGCCGGCACCAAGACCACTTTGAGTACGTTGACAAACGTGCTTAGAATATTACACACGCAAAAAGCAAATGCCCTAAAAAAAAAAAGAAAAAAAAAAAGAAAAAGAAAGTCCAGTACCCAGTGTCTTCCCAAGACACAAGATTGTCACAACACAACGCTAACAGTAAATCCCAGCACCGCACTGATGTAGCACTGGCATACATACTCCTAGATAATATTGAAACGCCATTTGTGAGGCAAACAGTTTTTTGTTTTTTTGGAGTCAGATGCAGCACACAATTCTTGTTAGTCCAAATGATGTGATGTTGGTGAGCACAGCACGTCTGGGCTGGGGCTGTCCGGTACAAATGACACTGGTGGTGCTGCGAGGCGTGCTGCTCTAGTTTCTTTTGCTTCATTTGTAGATTCTTAAGTTTCCACACTTCCTCCTTGAAGTCTACTGAAGCTGTCTGTGTGGTCTCTTGTGACCCAATACTTCTTAGATTATTTTCCATGTGATGCCTGCGCTTGTAATTGCTGACGCTTCATTCCAACATGAAGACCTCCTGTAAACTTCATCTGCAGCTTCCATATGACCACTTGTAGAGCGTGAGATAGTCTCCAGTTCATCACCAAAATGTAGTGGTATTGTCCCATACTTAGAGGTGACAAAGTAGACGTAGCCAGGTAGTGTCTTGGAAGGATGTTTATTAAGTCCAGAAGATCAGTGGTAACACCACGAGGAGCATCCTGCAAGCTGTTCAGCCCATCATCCAACTGTCAACAATCACAGCCAGGCACCCAAGCATGCCACACATGTCCATCACACCAACATTCCATACAGAACACTCAAACTGGCTGAGCAGCTAGGAACTAGGTAAAAGGGAACATTATGAACATGACATGAAGATACTACAAAAAACTTTATCTATGTTGCATTCTTTGAATGGCTTTGCCTGGCTGAAGAAGAAAGCACCCCCAGGGAAGATTTTTGGCAGGCTGTTTCCTTTCACAGGACTCAAGAAAGTATACAGAGAGCTGCCTGTAGTGACCTGCTCATCGGCTTTATTACTCTAACATGTGCCTTGTTTTCACAAGTTTAATGTTTAAAGCTCATTGCAATTTTAAAGTTAACACACAGCACTTTATCCCGTCAATGACGTATCAACCATATTTTCATTGGTCAGCGCCATTGGTTGTACCAGTGCCACAATAACAGATTTGTGTCAAAAATATTTGAATATGTCCGTCATAAAAAATTGTCGACCATATTCACATTTGTCAGCAGTAATTTGCGTGGGGTGTGGTAAATAAAATATTACCCTGTCGGAATTTCTATACTTAAACAAAAGGTCATGCTAAGAACCTGGGCGTGAAAATTGACAAGGGTCTCACTTTTAAACCTCAGATCCTCACCTTAGTTGGCCAATGTTTTGGGCTACTATGCACGCTTAGGAAATTCCTTCCTCTACTGTCGCATTGCCACAGGAGAATCACTGTGCAAGCAATGATCGGATCTAGGCTTGACTACGCCAACGTACTATACTTAGGACTTCCAGAGTACCTCTTGGCTCGCCTTCAGACTGTACAGAATTCTGCCGCGAGGGCCATTTTTGGTCTGAGTCGTAGAGCATGGGTGACATGAACATACACTAAACGTGGGGTACACGCAGGGGACACATTGGCCACGTAAAATTTCTATTTCCTCAGGGGCTGGATCTTACCACAATACTGGTTCATATAGTGTAACTGTATCTTACACTGATGCCAGTGATATTTAAAGCAACTACGTTTTGTGACATTTAAAAAAGATTACATTTTGCACAACAATAAAAAATAATTTGGGTCGAAAGGTTTTTATGCAGACAAGTTTAAATATTGCTGGGAAAAATATCATAGTGCCATAGGCATACAGAAAGCTTGGCTGCGAAAATGCATATTTGAGTCCCGGCATGGGCTTAACATCCCGTGAATCTGAGAAAACTCACAGCAGTCCAATACCTCCGACCGCATGCTGCCATTATAGAAGGAGGCCCTGCCCTTCAGCATACACAGCCAATGGTAGGTAAAGTAAATGAAAAGCGGGATGCCTACTTAAAAAAAAGTGAAGCAAAAGAAACTAGCAGCCGCCATTGCCAAAGTTGCGTTTTTTTTTGCTCCCTTTCTATTAAGCAGCCAATAGCGGCTGCTTGTTTGTATTTGCAGTTCTCCATGCACGCGCTTTCACTTTCTAATGCGAGTGCTGTGACGGAAGGCAGCTGTTCTTAAAGTTAAAGAGCTTATGGCGCACTGCAAATACAAACAAGCGGCTGCCATTGCCGAAGCCAGTGTTCAGCTGTTTTGTGCTCAAGTTGTTTGACAGCCGCTCGTTTGTATTTGCAGGCGCCATGCAGAGTCACATTGAGAATAGCTGCTGCCTCACACAGCACTCTCGGAACGGGACGCGAGGGCTGTATCATGAGGGGCAGCTGTTGGTAAAGTAAATGCAAGCCTAGCGCAATGTAGATATATACAAGTGGCTGGCATTGCCGAAGCAAGCATCTCACAAGTGCTGTGTGCTGCACTTTAAATAAGTAGCAACCATTATTAAAGTGAAAGCACACGTGCGGCATTGCAATGCGCTCAGTTCTGTTTGCTTCGGCAAGGCATGAATTAAATAGTGCTTCCTACGTCTAATGAAAGCTAGGGTATAAGGACACAAGTAAGATGGGCTGTCCTTATGGGAGGTAACAACTGAAGACAGGGCGGTACTAAGGAGGGATTAATAAACCTATTAACAAATCAAAAACCAACATTTATATAGGACAGTCACAACAGCTAATTAAAAGATGGGAGGAGAGTGTGTGAAGCTTCAAATACATACCTCAATACAGCATGTCTCGAAAAGACAGTGCAACCTTTGCCTAGGCGAGACCTAAAAATTGAGTATTTTTTATCTTTAAATAGGCACTAAATTCACAAAAATTTATTGAGGTAAACTGGAGATATTATTTTTCAAAGGTAAGTAAAGTCTATAATATACAATAAATGATGTGCTTGGCTGATATCTAGCAAATGGGCCAGAACTACCACCAATCTTCTCCTGGATGGGCCACACCGAGTTGGAAGCAAGTCGCGGGAACCACTTAGGTCATGGGAGACAGTATCTGCCAGCTCTAGCAGTCTCGGTGTCCTCAGTGCACTTTTATCTTTTACCACGGTCCAACCAAGAAGTAGTCATGATGCCGAGGATACAGGATGCCCAGGAAGCTGAAGAGATGCAGCGAGTCCCTTGAGGCCACTCTGCTATACATGAGCGGCAGGGGTCGTCTCCAGTAGAAGCAGCAGGTGAGTCCAAAGCGGGTCCAGTCGGCATTGGTCAACTTTTCTCTTGGTTAAATCAGCCTCAGCAAATGCTTACAGTTAAGCAAACCTTTTGTTTCTAGGGACCAGAGTCCATTTCGACTCTAGCTATGGGTTGCATGGACTTGGAGACACGTCAGGAAGGTCAGGACTCGGTCTTCCAGCAGGCACTTCAGCGTCCAGTGGCATTCTGCATTCCTGGGCAGCTGGGCTCGAGGGATGCTGGTTGCCTCAGTTTTTTCTGAAGCTTAATGAGACAAGCCAACTAGCCCTTGGAGTCACTTCTTCAGTCCTGGCACAAGGGAAGCTCTTTTGCATGAGTGGGCACAGCAGGAACAGCCCTCTTCTGGGTCCCTCAGGTGCCATAGCTGCAGTCTAATCTTTGGGGCTTCCACTCAACTGGGTCCAGGGAGCAGCAGGGCAGTCCTTCTTCAGTATTCTTTCCAGTCAAGTACTGATCTGAGGAATGTGTGGCTGGGGTGCTGCTTTTAAGCCATCTTCACATTTGTGGGAGGGGGCACCTCACTAGTCAATGGGGAAATAGTTCCCAAGAGGCATCCATTCCCACTTTACACCACTTTCAGGGGGCCTGGCCACCAAACAATCCATGGGTACTCTTTATTACCAAAGCAAGATGGCACAAGCCTTCTTCCCCTTTGAGAAGCTGTAGGCACACCACTAAGGCATAATCAGCATATTAAACAACTCGTTCTTCAAACCAAGTTCTGCAACAGATTTTCACCTTATGGAGGAGATGCAAGCCAGTCTTCCTGCACAAAGGAGTGGGCCTAGCGAGGTGTGACTTGCATTTGCTTCACTGAGGCAGTAGCCGCTTTGAAGCCTTCATCTGTGGCCACTGCCTGTTAGTCATCATTCTAGAGGAGGTCACACTGAGATACATCATTGGTTTCTCTTTGTTCTCTGTTCATGGCAACTCTTTACAATTCCTAGCAGAGGGGCAGCATGTTAGTTGGGGTGCCAATATGCTGAAGATTGTTAGGAAGGGCTATCAGAGGTTTGAGCAACAAAGTGGGGACTTTCTAAAGTCGCCTTCTAATTAAAAGTTAATTTAAATCCGATTATAGCAAGAGTCCATTTTAAAAATCATTAATTTAGTACCTTGAGGTAATATCGCTGGTGGTCCTAATGGAAACTAGCACTTAGCACAGCAGATAGTGTAACTCCATGTTAGCCAATTGGAGTACCAGCCTTACTATAGTGAAAATGACAATTTCAAATTTGCACTGTCACGACCTGTAAAGTTTATATTCAACATGCCCTTCTTTTTAATAGGAGCCACCCTTCTGTTTGGTTAAAAAGGCCTGCCTTAAGGGTGACTTACAGGCACAAAAAAGGAGGGGATTGGACATGGCAGGGGAGGATCTTTTGCCATGTTGAGGTTGCTACTTTAAAAGCTGCCTGACTAGGCGGCAATGACAGGCTGGGAGACATGTTTTCACTTTGTCTCCGCAGTGGTGGAACAACACGAGCTGCACTACACTGGTGACATTTAACTTACTAGCCCATCGTAAACGTTGTACCATATACTAGGGACTTGGAGGCAAATTAAATATGCCACTCGGGGATAGACAATCGTATATACAGTTTTGGGAGGAAGAGAGCAAATGAACTGGGGCATGGTTAGCTGGATTCCGGGCACTACAGAGTTGAAAAATAAGCAGCATCAGTCGAAATTTAGTAGGGGGGTGTGATCATACAAAAACAGGTAATTTCCTACAAAAGGGGTTCCACTTTTCCACTGATAAAGAGCATTCATGTTTCGAGCCATTCTAATGAAAACATAGTCTGCCTACCGAACAAGGGTCGTGTAAAGATAGGATTGCGAAAAAGACGAATGCCATGGATGGCTCTTTCCCTTCTGTTTCCATCAATTTTCTTTGTAGATGCTTCCCTTATAGCAATTTCCCCAAAATATATATTGAGTACTGCTCCCCTAATTCTGCAATGCTTATCAGGTATCAGCCTAGCACACAGGTGTCCAACATTAGCTGACGTAGGACAGAGCCATACTAGATATTTGGAATATTGCTAAAATAAAGCAACACATGATGAATCTAACTGAAAATGTTTCACTTACTTCATGGTGATCCAGAAATCCTGGCAATGATTCAACCTCATGAACCAACAATGAAATCACTGGCCCCAGGTACGAAATCGTGTAATCTAATTACATATGGTGCAAAGGGCTTTGATCCTGATATTTAACATTTGTGAGGTGCAATTGGCAGCTTTAAGCAAGGGGGATCAGGCAGTGTCTGGGGACATTGTGATCAAGATTGGTGGTGTGGGGAATAGATAATTCTAAACTTTCCTAAGAGGATACAATGATTTTTATTGCAACATTTGCTTATGTCTGGTGCCGTAGGGATCCCTGCTAACTCTCACATGAATAAAACTCCCCCAATTCATCAAATATCGTTCAGCATAGTGTACGGGTATTAATGGGCAAATGACAGACCTTATTTCACACCGGATTGTTTAGTCAACCAGTTCTTTGAATGCTGAAATCTACAACATCAGCAATACTGACAATTGTATAAAAGGGTGCAGGTTATTACATAATTACATAATCTCCCTGAAAGAGAAGCCGTACTTGGAGTCCATGTAAGGTTAGCACTAAAGGCATAACCAAAAGCCGCTTCTCAATTCCTGTAAGACACAATAATTGATTTGGAAATATGGCTATGCAAGGATTCAACTCCACAAGAACATCTACATACAGTTACACGTCCGGAGAAAAATCAGTCGACTGGTTTGGCATTACTTAGGGCTTAAGCATGTGTTCTATGGTTAGCTCATAACTATACAACAATGTAAGTCTGCTTACAGGCCTCTCAGAGACGCCTATATCACACATATCTCACCTCTGTGGTAGTAATAGACCTTAAAAAATAACAGGGCACTACAACTGTCTGGTAGTCACTCAGTGAGGAAAGTCAAGGCTCTGCTTTATCTTACATTGCTTTTAAGTTTATGAAGACTCATACATGCGCTACAAAAGACTCATACATGCGCAACAAATTCACCCTCACTGTAACTAGAACCCTTTAAACCCTGCCTATGCGAACAAAAGATAATTTCATACTCAGAAACCTGTCCTCTGAAACACACTTCACGCTAGCTCTCTCAAATCTGCCAGCTTCTCAAAACGTCTACAATTTAAATAGAGATGCTCTCTCCTCTTCGGTATGTGTCTCCTCAGTTTGCATCAATTCTGTGAGATAGTATCGACTATGAAACTTTGTTATGTAAATCTAGCAATGAAAATGCCAGGTTACATTTCTTTAAAACATCGGTTCCCCTCTGCTTGAAAAGCTAATACAGGGAAGTTCAGACATGCATAAATTCACAGATTATGGATGATGTGCTTGGTAGCATAACATAGCTATGAAAAACTGGTAATTATTCTAGTAATAGCAACCAGCCAATAAAGGTGGAGGATCAGTGTCTGATTTCTCTGAGGTAAGAAGTGATTAAAGGCGGACAAGTTAGAAGTTTATGGTTGAAGTGTCTGAATTGGAAATGAGACCAAAATCATGTCAAGGGAGGGATATAAAAAGAGAAGGGTGGGAATATATTGTTATAGCCAACTTGGTGGAGAGATGTATTCGAATGTCATTAAGTGTGAATGTGGACAGTCTTACAGAAGGGAGGGATCACAAGACTAAGGTTTACAGGTTCCTGTAATACTTGTGTAATCAAGTTGGGTGTGGAGAAGGTTACAAAAGTCAGGTCGTTATTGGACTTCCTCCATCATCAAAGTTGTGAGTGCATTTTAATCTTGAAACTGCATCTGATGCTTGATGGTTGGGGATGGGAGGCTTCAAGGCGAAGCTGTTCAACAGTTGAAGGCGGATTTTAAATGAATCCAGCAAGGGATGCAGGAGCCAACGCACTCTAAAAGAGAAACAACTGCTTGGAGACTTTGACAGCTGCACAGGAGAATCTAATGATTCTGTCGCCGAATGATGGAGTTACATCATCATCACCACTTAAAATGCCAAACAGAGTGAAGAAGTTTGGAAACACCAGCAGTGTAGGCAACGTCCAATTCCTGGGATCAGAGGAAACCTTCCTGGCGTCACTTTAATGCAACTAATACGATCAACCATGAGCTCTCGTAGCACAAGTTACTTACCTTCGGTAACGATATATCTGGAAGAAACAGTACTTAGTATTAGATTCCTTACCTTAGAATATCCCCAGGCGTCAGACTGGATCCGGAAACTTTTGCGTAGCAGTACGCTTGCGTGTCGGTAGGCGTAGTCTGCGGTTCCGCATCAGTCGTCGGCGTAGTCGTTGGCGCTTCGATGACGTCGCCGGAATACTTAGACGCCGCCCTCCCGCGCGGACGTCAGTTCTTATACACAGCTTTTTCGCGCCAGAAACGCAGATCCATGATAAATACCACCACTGTTGCCATGAAACTAGGGCCCTGAAAGGGTATGACCTTAACCCTAGATATTGGTTCGCAGAACGGGGAGGATGGGTGGGGCGGTAAGGAATCTAATACTAACTGCTGTTTCTTACAGATATATCGTTACCGAGGGTAAGTAACTTGTGCATCTGAAAGAAACAGGTTAGTATTAGATTCCTTACCTTAGAATAGATACTCCAGCAATACCAACCCCGGTGGTGAGTCTGCGAACCAATGATCACACCAGAAAGTCCTGGAGAACGGAACGACTAAAGAAGCCATCTCTCCGGACTTGGCTGTCCAGGCAGTAGTGTCTTGCGAACGTGTGCAGCGAGGCCCACGTAGCTGCCTGACAGATGTCCTGCAACGGGACACCCCGACCCAGGGCAGTAGTAGCCGCCATGGCCCGAGTGGAATGGGACCTCAGCCCAACAGGAGGCTCCTTTTTAGCCAAAGAATAGAACGCCTTGATGCATAAGACGACCCAACGAGAGATGGTTTGTTTGTGCACCACCCGACCTTTCTTAGCGCCCACGTACCCAACAAAAAGTTGGTCATCCATCCGGAACTTGCATGTGCGATCCAGATAGTATGAGAGCGTACATTTTGGGTCCAGACGGTGGAGCCTCTCTTCCTCTTTCGAGGGATGCGGAGGTGGAAAGAAGGTGGGCAAGGTGATGGACTGCCCGATGTGGAAGGCTGTGACTACCTTGGGCAGGAAAGAGGGTCGCGTCCGCAACACAACTTTGTCCGGATGGACAGAAAGGAAAGGAGGTTTAGAGGAAAGAGCCTGGAGCTCACTCACTCAACTTGCAGAGGTGATGGCAACCACGAATGCAGTCTTGAGAGTAAGGAGACGAAGAGGACAGTTATGAAGAGGCTCGAAAGGAGCGCACATCAGATAAGTCAGAACAAGGTTCAAGTCCCACTGAGGCATCACAAAAGGAACAGGAGGAAACATACGAGTGATGCCCTTTAAAAACCTATTTACAACTGGGGAGTTGAACAAAGAGGGCGGATCAGGGAGCCTTAAGAAGGCAGAAATGGAAGAGAGGTAGCCCTTCAGAGTGCCTAGAGCAGAGCCCTGCTGGGCAAGAGAAAGAGGAGAACCTCTGAAAGAGGGGCAGAAAGGGAATCCACAGCCTTAGCTGTGCACCATGCCACAAATTTGTTCCACCTGCTGGCGTATACCGATTTTGTGGAGGGACACCTGGCTGCCAGAATCACATTACAGACTGCAGGAGGCAAGTCAAATGGCCTCAACTGCCGCCGCACAATCTCCACGCATGTAAGTGGAGACTGGACAGGTTCGGGTGAAGAACCGTCCCCTGTTGCTGAGACAGAAGGTACTCCTAAAGAGGCAGACGAATCGGTGGATCGACAGACATGCTGAGAAGCTTGGGATACCAGTATCTTTGTGCCCAGTCCGGAGCCACAAGGATGACTTCGGCTCGGTCGCGCCTGATCTTCTTCAGCACTCTGGGCAGAAGTGGTATAGGCGGAAAGGCGTACAACAGACCGCAGCTCCACTCGCGACGAAAAGCGTCTCCGAGCGAGTGCCGCCTTGGAAATTCCAACGCGCAGAACTGATGACATTGCGCGTTCTCTTCTGTGGCGAATAGATCTAACCAAGGCTCTCCCCACTGCTGAAAGAGGCCTTGCGCCGCATCCGAGTTCAGATGCCATTCGTGATCCATCATGCACCGACGGCAGAGTTAGTCCGCCCTGGCGTTCAGGGACCCTGACAGGTGTTGAACCACCAGGGTCACGCCCTGATGTTCCAGCCACTGCCAGAGGCGCAGAGTCTCCTGGCATAGGGTCGACAACCCCACCCCGCCCTGTTTGTTGCAGTACCACATGGCGGTGGTGTTGTCCTTGAACACCTGCACCACAATCCCCCGGACAGAGGGGAGGAATGCCTTCAGTTCAAGCCGGATCGCCCGCAGCTCCAGAAGGTCGATATGGAGCCGGGACTCCGCCAGAGGCCAGAGGCCTCTGATCTCCGCCTCTCCCATGTGGCCCCCCCAGTCCTGGAGGGACGCGTCCGTCACAACTACGTGCTCCGCTCGTGGTAGTCAGAGGGATCTGCCGCTGACCCAATCGCGGTTCGTGAGCCACCACTGCAACTGTCTTGCAGTGCCCTCCGAGATCAAGACATGGTCAGACAAGTTGCCCTGATGCTGAGCCCACTGAAACTTCAGGTCCCACTGCAGAGCCTGCATCCGCCACCTGGCGTGATGCACCAGAAGGATGCAGGAGGCCATCAGCCCCAGAAGCCACAGCGTCAACCTGACTGCGACTCGGGATAACAGCTGAAAGATCGGAATCAGAGCCTGAATATCCCAAACCCGCTGTTCGGGAGGATAAACCCGAAACCGCGCTGAGTCTAGAACCGCTCCCTTGAGGGACACAGTTGCGACTTCAGGACATTGATGGAGAACCCCAGAAGGTGCAGGAGGTCGACCGTAGTCTGGAGGTGGCTGACGACTGTCTGGGGCGAGCCCGCCTTCAACAACCAGTCGTCGAGGTAGGGGAAGACTGAAACCCCTAACCTGTGCAGATGAACTGAGACCACCGCCATCACTTTCCTGAACACCCGTGGGGCGCTGGTAAGGCCGAAGGAGAGCACGGTAAACTGAAAGTGCTCGTGGCCTACCATGAACCGCAGGTAGCGCTGATGGGCCGGCAGGACGGGGATGTGAAAATAAGCATCCTCCAAGTCCAACGCTACCATTTAGTCTTCCGGGTCCAGGGCAGCTAAGACCTGAGCCAGTGTCAGCATCTTGAACTTCTACTTCCGGAGGAAGCCGTTGACGTTCCGCAGGTCCATGAGAGGGCGTAGGCCCCCTTTGCCCTTCTTGGGAACCAGAAAGTAGTGGGAATAACAACCACACCATACTTCTGGCCCAAGAACGCGCTTGATGGCCCCCTTGGCCAACGGCTCTGGGGTCCGGGGTCTGGGGCACCGGGGCCGAAGCACCCGACGGCACCGGGGCCGAAGCACCCGACGGCGCCGGGGCCGAAGCACCCGGCCCGCTTGGGCTCCCAGTCGGGGCTGCTTGGCCCGAAGGCGCCGTGGAACCAGACGGAGGAGAGAGCGACCTCATGGCCGCGAGGAAGGCATCGACCTCCTCTGGCGTCGCGTTCTGCCCCGGTGGGTATGGAGCAGGCTGCGACGCCTGCGGCTCCGGTGGAGCCGCGTGGGCGGTGTCGCCCAAACCGTCGGCCGTGTCGCACAAGCGTCGGGGGGAGTCAGAAGAGCGATATCGCCTCTCCGACTTCTTGTGCCTCTTACCTGAGGACTTGGAGCCCGAGGAGTGGTGTTGACTCCCGGAGCTGTGATGACTCCGGCCCTGCGACCGGTCCCTCGACCTCCTACCGGACCGGGACCTCGAACGGCGCGGGGCCGACTGCCGAAGCTCGAGGCCCTTGTTGGACCGCTCCTGCCTAGCCTTCGACGTCAAGGCCCGGCAGTCGGGGCACGACTTGTCATCATGGTCGGGCCCCAGGCAATGTAGACACCGGCAATGGGGGTCGGTAACCACATCAGTTGTTTGCAGTCGACACAGGGTTTGAACCCGGGCATCCCTACCGGCACCGTCGGAGTCGTACGACTTCGAAAAGTGATAAAAAATGATCGAAAAAATGTAGTCAAAAAATGACTAAAAGGTACCACTTTTTCCGGATCGGCGCTTGCTGGCGCGGAAAAAGGAAGAACTGACGTCAGCGCGCAAGGGCGGTGTCTAAGTACTCCGGCGACATCATCCCGACGCCAACAACGGACGCGGAGCCGCAGACAACGCCTACCGACGCACAAGGGTACTGCTACGCAAAAGTTTCCAGATCCAGTCTGACGCCTGGGGATATTCTAAGGTAATGAATCTAATACTAACCTGTTTCTTTCAGATAGATATATCAGGCCTGTAAGTGAGAGCACTACAGTGTTTTCAGAATTGGCTTTTAAAACAAGTAACAATCACTCACTAAAATCACAGTAATGTACGTGAAACAATTGCGCAAAAAACGAAGTCATTTCAGGTGGAGGCGTAACAATTTTTTACTTTCACAAAAATGAGTAACTTACAATTATTTTAGGCAGCTTTTCATTATACGTATAGATTATGTATTTTCTAGCAGTTTGTGCAATCTATGGAGGTACCTTTATTGTATCTTCATATAATTAAGCTATGATGAACAGGCTGTCTTGTATAAACAATTCATACGATTCAAATACACAGCTGTGTGACAATAGCTCAAGAAAATGTATTTTCCACGAATGTGCGAGTGTGTGACAGCGCGTGTGTGTGTGTGTGTGTGTGTACACACAAATGAGCTAGCTCAAACTTCCTACCTCACAACCATGAGAAAGAATCACTACCACACAGCAATCCAGGTGACTGTGGTCTATTGCTGCCAAAGTCTGTAGCTCCTTGTGGATTTCCTAAACAAGAAAATATAAGAATCCGATTGTAAAACAGACAAAAATGAAACATGGATACCACAAAGATAAGAAAGATTTTTAGATTCTACCTTTCCAGTCAGATTTTCACGAATTAGAACTTCAAAATGAAAGGATGCAAACCGATTCCGTAATTTCTCACAGTCTATGTTAGACCCATTTCGGGGTGTGAGATTGGAGTGTTCTTGAAATGTTACATTATTTATTATCAAGCAGAACCCACAAGGATCCGCCTCAAGGATATACACCTAGAAGAAAAGAGAAAAGGACAGTTAAACACAAGCAGGCTTCCAAAGGCAGACAACAGGCACCCTCCTCCACTTCACTGCCCCAAAACAAGTACAGTATACTGAAGGGTCAAAGAAGAAACTGGAAGAAAGAAATCAGACTCTGTTTAGATTCACACTGGCAGAAGAGGAGAACAGATTGATACAATCACAGCCATATTTGTCCATTGCCCAAGATAAAAGAAATAACCAGAGAGGACAGAGACAAACTGGTTCTTCAATCACGTTTCACATGTTAGCTATCCCTTTCCCAATAGATCATCTCACACAAGAATAGGACTAGACAAGACAAACAAAAACGTTCTCTACTCATCTTCTTGCAGCACCCCGCCTACATGTAGTAGAAATTAACTTACAGCACCGCTCAACATCTTTTTCCCCCGCAGAACGTACAGTGAATAAACCCTCTGGGATTCATGTTTTGCATGATCTCTCTGCACTTATATTGCTTTTTAATTCGCCAAAACAGAAGGGACCCGGAGGCTGGTGACCTCAAGCTACTCACAAAATAAATAAATCACAATTTTTCCAGACTGTTCCAACAGAATATAATTTTTCTGTTGGGGAACACACAGACCACAATCTGCATTGGCTACATTCTGACCAATTCTCAAATTACCTTAGTCAGCCCACGTACAGCAATGCAGGTATATGGGTTGTAGTCAGTCCTTAACAGTTTAAAACTATACATTTGGAAAATGAAATGGGTTATACATTACAAAAAAAGCTTTTCATATACTGTATTTCAGGCGCTGTACAGTTTTCACACAGCTTGTCAGGCTCTTCAGAGCCCTTCGAAGACAGGAATATTGGAGGGTACAGGTGTCTTTGGTTGGATTGTTTAAACCAGTAAGTAGCTATGGCACTCGAGGCTAACACATTGTTTTCAATCCTTCACATAAGTGCAAGACTGTGTCTTCAAGTTGGAAGTGAATGAGAGTCCGTTCTAATGTGAAAGGTAGATATGTGGAGAGAATTAACTTTCAAGATGTCCTTCCTTTGTCAGGCACATGGCAATCAGTTTGATAGAGATTGACCAAATGCAAAATATATGCAGAGATAGCCACAGATGTGTCCATGCAGTTCTTGGTCAACACTGTTTCAGGTATGTTATGGTGTTCCTTTTTAATCGTGAGCCAGTGCAAGAAATAGATGGCAAGCGAAATGTGCAATTTTAGGCTAGGAAAGGATGGTGTAGCCCGCTTTGTTTTCTCTGGAGTCTTCCAAAGAAGGATGCGGGAATAAATGTATTGGTGGGATTATGATGCCGGTTTTACTGCAGCGAAGATAAGGTGAACATGTGGCACAAGGACGGGGAGGGTAGGGGGTGTCTAGCCAGCCATCACTGCCAAGCCGTAGTGCATTTCTTTTAAATACTGAAATAATCTGTGGTGTGAAGACAAGTTGCCGACAAAAAGATAACACAGTTTGTGCCCATGCTACTTGAGTTGTAGGGGTTTAGAGGACAAGTAGGATGCCATTTTAAAGTTATCTCTACAGGAACTACCTTTGAGAAAGTGCCTTCTTTCTGCATGGTTGCCCCCACTTTTTGCTGGACTGCTGATGCGCTTTGACTGAGTGTGCCCTGGGCTCCTGCCAATCAGGTGCCCAGGGCCTATGTTCTTTCCCTAAAAACTTCTCTGAAAACAAACCCCAATTGGCATCTCTGGCCACAGGTCAGACACGGGTAAATGGTACCACAGGTATCCAGGGCACTGTGACCAGGGCAGACCTCCAAGGGCTGCAGCACTTATTGTGCCACCCTTAGAGGCCCTGTACCTTTATACTCACACACTGCCTTTGCAGGCTGCGTGTTTTTGTGCAGAACAAAGTAAAGAGTTGACATGGCACACATCCCTGTAGGCCATGCCTACAACCCACTGCACTGGCATAGATCAGTCAACCCTCTAGCTGGCTGCACTATATCAGTGGTGAGGGTACAGGTACATGAGCCCTGTACCCCTACAGTGTCTAAGTAGATTCTTAGACATTGTAAGTGCAGTGCTGCCATTAAGAGTACATGGTGCTGGGAGTCTGTCATTACGAACTCCACAACACCATAAGGGCTACACTGAAAACTGAGAAGTTTGGTATCAAACTTCTGAGCACATTAAACCCACACTGAAGCCAGTGTGGGATTTAATGACAAATGCACACAGAGGGCATCTTAGAGATGCCCCCTTAACAACAACCTACCACTAGTGTCCAGGCCGAGTGGCTACTTTCAGCTGACACCACCAGACATGTTTCTGGACCCCTGGGTCGAGAGCCTGCTGTTCTCGGGGCCTGAAACAATGCACACCCTGGGAAGAGGTGCCAAGGTTCCTCCCACAGGATGGGCAGGGTCCACGAAGGGGAAGCTTCAAAGTCTTGCCGTCTTTGTGAGCTTCCCCAGGCCACTGGTTGCTTTCAGCAACTCGTCCCCACTGGTTCTGACCCCCACTTTTTTGCGGGAGAACCGGCGGGATAAACAAGTGAGGAAGAGAGGTAGGCCTACCTCTGGCAACTCCGCCCCTCAGGTGGGGGAGGCGAGGTGAAGCACAACTCTCAGTCCCCGTCATCTTGCAGATGGGGGGACCTATTCCAACCAGGGAAAGGCTCATGCCCCCTCCCACTGGAGGGTGGCATAATAGGAGGTGTACCCACCCCAGGGAAGAGACCCATTGGTCCCATCCTTTTACCTACCTGCAACGCCCCTAAATCTAGTATTTAGGGGAAGCCCTAAACTTTACTTCCTCAGACAAGAACCCAGAAGAAGAAAATAAGAAGAAGGTACGAACAGCTGTGCTGAAGCTTTCAAGAGGAGGATGCCCACTAACTTGGCCCCAGCTGGCCTGTCCCCACCTTGAACCTGTGGAAGCGAAACTCTGGTGTGTCCCGCAGCCAGCAGCCTCAAGAACCCTGAAGACCTGCCCTGCCTTCAAATGAAAATACTCTGTCTCCTGTGAGCACCGGATTTGTTCCACAACAGACTCCAAGTCCGCATGTCTGCACCACTCTGCACCCGACTCCCACAGCCGAGTTTGGGTGGCCCAACACCAAGAGGGTCTCCCCGGCGATCCTGAACTGATATCCAGTTACCCCTGACCTGCCTCAAGCCACCAGACGAAGCCTGCAGCCTCAAACTGGAAGGTCCCCCCAACCACGACCAGGAGTTGGTAAGAAGATCCAACCCTAAAAGGCACTCCTGCACCTGACGCCCCACTGCCCTGGGTGGACCAACCGACGGTGCCTAACCAACCCCCAGCATCCCAAATTACCTCTCCAAGTGGTGGTCGCAGCCGGAAAACCTTCGTCCTGAGCCTGCAGTGCATTTGCAAACCGGCGACTCCTCATTGAAAGCCAGAGTGCCCCAGACCTCAAAACAGCACTCTGCACCCGGCCACCCCAGTGCCGCTGAGGGTGCACCTTTTGTGTTGGCTTGAACCCCCATTTGCCCTGAGCTTAAGTCCAAGAACTTTGCTCCCACAACCCTGTGGCCTGCTAGTCAGCAGCCACCAACCGGAGGCCCCCTATCCCCCATTGGATAACATTTGGGCCTCAGCACTCTGCACCCGGCCGCCCTAGTGCCGCCGAGGGTGTAATAAGAGTGCATTCTTGACCCTGGCAGACCCCCGAGTCTACCCCCAGAACACCAACTCCCACAATTGAATACTTACCTTTGAACCGATAACTCTATATTCCTCCGTAGGATAACACTGACTGTTTTTCTTTGAAAAGCTTTTAAGTGTGGAGTTGGAAAATCTAAGAAATCCTTTAAAACTGTAACTAAATAGCCAAAATGCTTTTACTTACCTGTTAACAGGAAATGTCCAGTGCAAGATCCAGGTATACTGCACTGTGTACGTAAAGTAATCTGTAAAGTAATCTACTTGACATCCTACAAAAAAGCCAATACAAAGTATATGTACAGTATTTCAAAAGCATTGCATAACAAGTAGCTCTACTGTAATCATATCAAAGAGCATATACAATTGCAATTCAAACTGTTTTCACACTGCATTACTACTGTTAAGTATGTATTGCTTACCTGTGCCAGGCTTGCTTGGTTCTAGAAAATAAAATAACTAAAAGAATATTTTTATACAAAACCAATTGGTCTGAAGTTCAGTCTTTGAGTGTGTGATATTTGCTGTTTGAGTGTGTACAACAAATGCTGAACACTACCTTCTGATACAGCCTTACTTCTTGGCCACACTACCACAAATTGAGAGTAAGGTGCTATCTAATTTTATCGCTGCCTACCTTTGGGGTTCCACTGGACTCTGTGCACAATATACCTCACTTTGGTATAGTATATACAGAGCCAGCTTCCAACACTACCAGAACTGAAAATGGCATCTCTCATTTTGGTGTCCTGGCGCATGCCTTGCTGGATGTGTCAAACAGTCAGAAAGTTATTTGTAAATATGAGGCTTGTAATTAAATGAGCTGTTGAATTAATCGCTGTATGTGCCATGATGAAGTCTTAATTGCTAGAGCACAGAATGTTCTGCAAGCAATGGTAAAAACAACACTAAGGACTGTAGAAATTGCAACCACACAGGAAGTAGGTTCCAGGTAGATTTATTCCATAGAAGAACAGCTTAACAACCACAAGTAGGAAGGAGGTAATCTTCCTAGACAGACCTCTCAACAACGGATCAGAAATCAAGGATAAACATTCTAGATGACATGAACAGATTCCAAATGACAAGAACTAATTCCAAGTGACATCAAGTCATGGAATACAACACACCTCCCCCCTTTTAAAAAAAAATTTAAAAAAATAGCAAAAAAAAAAAAAAAATCCCAAAGAAAAAAAACAATTAAAAGTAAAAAAAAAACAAGAAAAAGAAATTAAGTTCTAACATAGTCCTTAAATTTTGAAGGAACGCATTTTACGCGTTCGCTGCGTCTTAAGGAAAATTCTTCACAATCAACGTTCGAAGAAGAAGGAATATCAGCTTCAACACAAGGATTAGACCTAACATCAGAATTTATCACTACATCAGAGTTATTTACAAACTTATCTTCTAGGTTGTCATATACCTAATGTGTGCCACAAAAGCCATCAGAATTATGATCTGAAACATGCTTTTCTGGCAAAGTGATCTTTTGAGTGAAAGGAACAACAGTAGTCTTGCATAAGGAGATTCTTCTCAAATTCCAAATTTTCCCTCCTTCCACTCTAACAGCTTTGCTAAAAATCTCAATGACCTTAACAGAATCAGACCATTTAGATACCTTCCTGTGCAATAATCCGCCCCATTTCACACGTACAAAATCACCAATTTTAATTTTACAGGCATTATACTTCTTCTTGGAAATATGTTGAACCATCCTTTCCTGGTATTTTCCAATTTTGCCTCTCAGCTCTTTAAAATCCACCTCATAAGAAGAATTGCCTTTTAACCACCAAGGTAAAAGTCGAGAACCTGGTTTCCTCCCACGTAACAATTCAAATGGAGATAAACCAGTCACAGAATTAGGAGACAAACGATAAGTCAACAAGGTCGTTTGAAGAACTTTCTTCCACTTCAAACCACTCTTCACAGCTAGTTGACAAGATTCCTTGATGACCCTGTTAAACCTCTCAACTTGGCCATTAGATTGTGGAAAGTAATTTGAGGTTCTTTTATGTACAATTCCACATTTACTAAGAAAATCTTAAAATTCTTTACTAATGAACTGTGGACCATTGTCCGAAATAAGTTCCTCCGGAAGACCTTCCCTTGCAAATATTTCATCAAGAAATTCAATCACATACTCAGAAGAAGTTCTCTCAACAATTTTCAACTCCGGCCATTTTGAAAAGTAGTCAATTAGGACCAAAGCAAACAACTCTTTTCCAGATTGATAATTGAAAGGTCCAATGATGTCAATTCCCAGTCTCCGCCAAGGACCATTGGCATACTCAATAGGAGTCGTCACAACAGTAACACTCTTCACAGACTTGTCACTCAACAAGCAAGGAGAACAATTCCTAACCCAATTATCCACCATAAAATCAACACCAGGCCACCAGTAATGTTCCCTAATCCTCCTTTTAGTTGTAGACATACCCATGTGTCCTTCATGGGCTAACTTACAAATAGTTTCCCTTAGCTTCAATGGAGGAATGATTTTATCAGATCTTACAATAATATCTTGACTCAACATTAATTCATCTCTGACTTTGTAAAATGACGCCAATTCACCAGAAAGTTTCCTCTCTTCAGGCCAACCCTTGATCAAGAACTGCTTAACCAAGTTCAAAACTTCATTATTGTTCATAGCTTCTAACCAATCTTTCTCGGACAAAACAAAAGAACCCTCTTGACTTAAAATCACATTCACATCCGCAAAAGAGTATGCAACATCACATTCAACACTTTTACCAACAGCTACACTCGCAGGAAAACGTGACATGCAATCCGCATTAACATTCAAGCGTCCTGGAACATACACAACCTCACAACGGTATTCTTGTAATTTGGCTGCCAACCTTGCTAAACGAGCAGTAAGTACTCTTCCACCACCTGCAGACAACATAGTGATCAAAGGTTTGTGATCAGTTCTCAAAGAAAATTTAGTTCCCCACAAAAATTGTCTAAAGTGCTGAGATGCCCAAGTACAGGCAAGTAACTCTCTCTCAATAGTTGAGTAATTCTTTTCAGCGTCACGTAAAGCTCTAGAAGCATTCGACACAACAAACTCACCAGACCTATCTTTCTGCATTAATACGGCACCTAAACCGACGTTGCTCGCATCAACATAGACAATGCACTCTTTACCCACTGAGTATGGCCTCAAGAATGGAGCCTCAACAATTTTGCATTTCAAGGTTTCAAAAGATTCCTGTTGTTCCTTGCCCCACTCAAATTTAGCATTTTTTTTTTAGTAAAGTCCTCAAAGGATGTACAATGTCTGAATACTTTTTTACAAATTTACCATAAAATTCAGTCAAACCTAAAAAGTAAAGTAATTGTTCTTTTGAATTAGGTGCAGAAGCATTAACAATACTCTGAACATGGTTAACCTTGGGTTTGATACCATCCTTCGTAATTTCATGGCCTAAGTACTCAACTTTATCGTGTCTAAACTTGCCTTTAGTAAGTTTTAAAGTAAGACCCTTAGATCTAACTTTTTCTAAAACAGAAACTAAATTCTCATCGTGTTCAATGCTATCTTTCCCAAAAATCAAAATGTCATCCTGGAAAGCTATAGCCCCTTTACATTCCATCAATAACTCTTTCATTAGACGCTGGAAAACAGAGGCTGCACTCGCCAAACCAAAAGGCATACGCAAATATTGGAACATCCCTTCTGGAGTGACAAATGCAGTTAATTTTCTGGAGTCCTCATGTAACTCCACATGATGGTAAGCACTAGCCAGATCAATGGAAGAAAAGACAGTAGCCCCAGATAATGCAGCAATTAACTCATGTATATTTGGTAAGGGGTGTTTATCTATCCAAATTTCTTTGTTAAGACTGCGAAGATCCGCACATAAGCGAAGTTCGCCTGAGCTCTTAAGTGATATCACAATGGGCGAAACCCAAGGGGATGATTCGATTGGCTCAATTATGTTCCTTTTGACCAAATCATCTAACATTTCCTTTAATTTTGGCCTATAAGCTAAAGGAACATTTCTCACTCTATGCCTAACAGGGACAGCGTTATCATTCAAACTGATTTTGTGTTTAAAATCAACATATTTTCCTAATTTCTCGTTAAAGATTTCAGGAAACTTCTCCAATACCTTCTTAGTGAAACTAACACTGTTAGATGCATCTAGGGTTAAATTCACCATGGAGTCAGTTATTGACTTTTCAAAACGAGGCTCATCAACATAGACCGGAGGATCTGCATTTGGATCCAATTTAATTCCTAAACCACGTTGGTGAGGCCAACCAAGAATAGATACACCTTTAGTAGCAACATAAACTTTTGCTCTGATGTCCCAATTCTTGAAAGTTAGTTTCACCCAGAAAAATCCCTCTAGAGCAATCTTTTGTCCCGTGTACCCACCAGGATATATGTCTGGACTTAATAGTTCTCTTTGGCACCACAATTGTTCAAAAATATTCTTGCTAATAATCATGTACCACGCACAAGAATCAACAAAAATTTCAACGGGTTTATCATCCATCAAAATTGTACAAGAAGGAAAGTTCTTTTGAACACACTCATCCACAGAAAGTATACAGTTCAAACTATTAAGAACCTCTTCTTCTTCAGGTGATATATAATTTTCTGTCCTGACTTGCATACATTACCAAAATGCCCTTTTTTCTTGCACTTTACACAGATTTTGTCCCAAGCAGGACAACCTCTGTAATTACCCACATGTCTGGAACTTCCGCATCTATAGCAAAGTATTGTACCTCTTTTCACAAAACTTCTATTCTCATTAACATTTCGTACATATTCTTTCTTGAAATTGGTTTTACTACTAGAAACACTTGAAGTAGGTTGACTTTTAACGATAGCTACTTCTATATCAGGAACATGTGTTTTCTGATTTTTCCCTCTAATTTCAGACACAAATAATTCGGAATGTTCTATACCTTTTGTTATATTTACTACTGCAGCTAATGTAGTCTCTGTCCCTAACCAAAGTCTTTCTTGGATCTTTTTGCTTTTAGTCTTCATCATAATCTGATACCTAAGAACTTGTTCATAGGATATAGTTTCAAAAGAACAAGTACAAGCAAGTGAACGTAATGCTGCCACATAATCTTCAATTGTTTCATCAGCCTTCTGCTCACGAGATTAAAATTTGAACCTTTCCATTACAGTATTTATTCTTCTACCAAAGCGAATTTTCATTTGCTTAGCGGCTTTATCAAAAACATCCATGTCACCAGCATCCTCTAAAGGTGGTAAATTATCAAATTCTTTAATCCCAGCACCACCAAGGCAATGTCTCAAAAGAGCTAATTTCCTTTTTGCAGAACATCCATCTTTTTCCAAAACTTCTACATACGCAATAAACATAGGATACCAAAGATCCCATTCTATGTTAGGATCACCTGCAATTTGAAGAAAATGTGGAGGTGCAGCAATATTTGACATATTTGTAAAAAGAAAAAAAAAATTGTAAAACTGGGAGAAATTGAAAGAAAACGAATGAATAAATAAAATAGAAATACTTTAAAAAGAAATAATAGTAACAGAATTGGTGTGCAAATCACCGTAATTGTTGATTTGCTAAAGTCGATTTTTCATTCAAAGTCTTGAAACAGGTGTGCAAATCACCGTGGTTGTTGACTTGCAGCAGAGTGATAAAAGCGATTTTTATATTCCAAGAAAAATGTTTCTTGACTGTTTCCTTTAGTCGCGAAGTTTATCGCATCAAGATGGAAGAAATGCTTCAACCTTCACAAAAATGGCCGCCATAGACGTCTTGTTCAACGTGATGATGTAAGAGTACCAGAATGCACAGCGTGTCAGAATGCTAGAGTGCACTGCGTCAAGCTCGAGCGGAGAACAGAACAGAGAAGCTTGAGGTAAGCTTTCTTAAGTTTTTAAATGTAAATAGTTCAGGGAAACGCCTGCATCGGCATTAGATTCATACAATCAGCTAAAGGAGGTAATCTTCCTAGACAGACCTCTCAACAACGGATCAGAAATCAAGGATAAACATTCTAGATGACATGAACAGATTCCAAACGACAAGAACTAATTCCAAGTGACATCAAGTCATGGAATACCACAAGGACCCTATTAAACATTTTCCCAGGGCTCTCCAGAATGCAAGGAGGTGCAGATGCAATGCAATGCTAACATGTGAAAGCTGAGCATTAAAGGCACGAACACTTCAAACATCGACAGGATTTTATGCTAAGCCATACCTACCAAACATTGTGCAACGTTGAGCAACCTATCTCTGCATGAAATGCAAAATGAAAAAAGACACAAACTATGCGTGTAGAAGCTGAACATTACATGACTAAACCAAAAGCCTTCCACTTCAATGACACCTATAAAAGATTTAGGCCACAACTAAGGATTCACAAAAATGTGGTATGCTGCCAGCACTACTCACTCTATGTACTAAACACACAACAAAGACAGGGATCCACTGTTAGTATAATGACAGCATGCTAGGTCTGCCTCTCCGGGTTACATGACAGATTCACGACCTTACTCTTGACAAGGTAAAGGCCTAGGTTTCGGCACATACACTAGGTTAGAGTGAGGCAAGGGCCAAAAATCAGGATACCGGATACATGCAGTCGGGCACTGAAGACAAGGAAAAACATCTGTACACCATTCAGGGCACATTTCTGTCCCAACAGTACCTTTATTTATTTATTTATTTATTCATAGGGTTTTCATGCGAAGCAGGAGAAAAAGGATCCAGTGCTTTTCATATGCCTCTTCCAATGCCAGGATAAATCATCACAGTTTGGAAATCTGGAGGGTTCTCAATCATTACTTGGTTAGTAAGAAGGCCATTGGGAAGTAAAATTGGTATTCATCCTCATACTCTAGGTCATCTCCAAAGAAACCAGGCGTCTAAGCCAAGCCTTTCTAAAATGTATATTCAGCTCAACCGCTGGGCACTTCTACTCCCCCACATTATGATGCTTTAAAATTCAAACCAAATTTGGAGAAGGGTGTAATACATGTAGGAGCAACACAAGGTCGTCACAATAGTCTTATATCTCTTGTTGTCCGTATTCCACCTGATGACCAACCAGCATGCAGTGCTCAAAGGTTACTGAAATACATGATCCAAAGGAGAAGGAGCAAGTAACTGTCAAGGTTTGCCAGTGGGGCTCAACCCCTCTCCCATTCACCTCTGTGCCTGGGCATGATTGGCCATGCTTTCCATCACATGGCTAGAGCTCTGCCAATTAAGATTTTGTCTGCGCTGGTGTGACAGTTGTGATGCTGCCCAGAACTACGGCTGCCACATGTGCTGCCTAGCTGCGAGTCCCCTGCGTAGTCAATTCTGTGCCCCTGAGGGCACCCCAAAAGCCAGGACAGCATGTCCTATATGAGAGGCAGGTTACAGTGGCATTCAATGATCTACTGCAGGAGATGAGGGTCCGTGATTTATGATCTACTGTAAGATTCGAGGATCCCAATATTTTAGGGTCCACTTTAGGTTTGAGGATCCAGCAGTCTACAAAATCATCCACACCCGGGGCCAAGTGCTTGGCTTTCCTTTCTGTTCTGTTCAAGAGAGGAAGCCTCTACTTGGCCTCTGCTCTTCACCTATGGCCCTGGTTTTCCAGCTGAGACAATCTTCAAGTCGGATGCTGATTCATCTTCTCATGAGCTTTCAGCTTTTGGAACATCTTGGAACATTTTCTGCACCATCACTATAGAGAATTTCCCTGCATCAGTCAAATTCTTCTTTAGCCTCTTCCAGCACCATCTTCGGAGGACTCAGGTTAGAGATTAGTTGGGGAGATTTAGATTTGTTTGGATTGTGAAACTGCTGTTAATTCTTAAACGACCCCTTGCACCTACATTCTGGAATTCTGCCTCGCCTTTTAAGTTGTTCGGTAATAACTGTTTCTTGTGCCTTTGCACAGTTATTTAAAAATCGTGAGTTAACACGAGACAAGACCAGTCGTATGATTCCCTTCGCTGTAACAAGATAAAGCTACTGTGCATTAATACAATGAATGGTCAGTATAACACACCTGTTGCAAGAGTGATTAGTGGGTATTTTTTTTTATCCATTTCTTTACAATTTTACCATTCATGTGAAATCTATCCAAAAGAAAAAAGTACATGCAACTGAAAATGATTTAGGAGAGAGAATATATTAGTCTTGAGTTCTGTTGAATCCATCACGCATAAGCGACTACAGAATTACTCCATATGACAAGATGAGCGACTACAATCCAATGATGTCTCTTTTGTGCCTTCTCTCATATCTAGATGTTCTGAATAGGACAGGCGTGGTGGTGGGTGTAGGGATAACGTCTGTGAGCAGTGTGTGCCCACATGCACCCAGGCTTTAAATTTAAAGATTTTTTTCACTTCAACCTTCAGACTTTGTGCCCTAGATTCTGGGGCTGAGGGGTAAATTAAGATTACAAGAATTACTAAGGTCACTAACTTGTACTTTTGAAGATTACCGGTTGCTTAAATAAATGTAAACACCAAAATATGAACATAATGTAAAAAAAAGTAAAGATATACCTTGTCACTGTTCTTTCTGTTATTCCCTTCAATAACATCTCCAGCACCTGGGTAAATACAGAATATCAACGTGAGATTAAAAAAAGGATGACGAACAGAAGCTGCATGATACGATGGCGAGACCAACCAATAAGAAAAGAAATACAACAGAAGGCAAAGAAAGGAAGGAGATAGAGTTAGATACAGGAAAGGGGGCAGGAATAAGGAAAGGTAATATTGAGACAGCGAGTACAGGAAAAACAGTGAAATGACAGAGAGAAAGTAAGTTGAAGTGAATGGAAAGTGTCCTCAAGAGTAGAGAAAGGAATAGGGGAAGGCAGACGATAAGAAAGCAAAGGAGAGGAGAGTATGGAAGCAACTGGAGATTTAGTAAGACAGAGAGAAGGGAAAACAGCATGAGGTGTTGAAACCTCAAAATGAGCAACAGACAGACAGAACGGTGGATGCCAGACAAAAAGATGGGTGAGAAAGATGCAGCTCTCAAACAAAACGCTGGAAAGAAAGGGCATGAGAGTGGGGAATCAGCAAAATGAAGGCACGAAGGAAGAAATATAGAAAGAT